>NC_072802.1:11631076-11934106 GCF_028583425.1 Eublepharis macularius
GGCCAAAGGGAGAGTCCGCATAATGCAGACACTGCTGGGCTTTGCCTGCACAGAGGCTGATGCCAGGGAGAATTTTACTAGCCTAGAAACCACTATAAGCCTCTGCTTAGGGGCAGACCTGTGTGATGCAGCTCAAGAACTTTCCCTCATCCCAGGTCACCCGCTCAGTAATCAGTAAATTTATTTAGGTTTTTCAAGTTTTATTCTGCTTTTCCATGATAGTTTGTGTAATCTCCTTTGAATTATGTATTGTCGAAGGCTTTCACGGCCGGAGAACGATGGTTGTTGTGGGTTTTCCGGGCTGTATTGCCGTGGTCTTGGCCTTGTAGTTCCTGACGTTTCGCCAGCAGCTGTGGCTGGCATCTTCAGAGGTGTAGCACCAAAAGACAGACTGTGACACTGAGAGATCTCTGTCTTTTGGTGCTACACCTCTGAAGATGCCAGCCACAGCTGCTGGCGAAACGTCAGGAACTACAATGCCAAGACCACGGCAATACAGCCCGGAAAACCCACAACAACCATCTCCTTTGAACTAATTAGAATTAGCTTAAAGGTGCTAAAATCCATAATAAACGTTAACAGTACCCACCCACTGTCCAGTTCAACAGGGAAAAAAGATCAACATTAGCCTTAGAATAGTACAAGACCAATGCTTGCCCTTGGAAACAGTACACATTTGCAGACTTCACGAGAAATGACATTTTGGATTTCTGGAAGTCTGTTCCATGTCGAAGCTGTAGCAGAGACTGTACAAAGCCATCCAACACAAGGCAGAATGAATGGGCAACCAAAAGAGACCACTGGGCAGATCAAAATTGGCAGTGGGAGAATGCAAGGTGAGTAGGTCACCAGAGGCCACAATAACCTACTGTCAACTTTAAGAGGAAAGGTGACACTTCTGAACCCTTTCTCCTTGGAATAATGTGTTTTGAGGGTCTGCCAACTAGAACAGCAGCCCTTTAATAATTTCCTCTTTGAGAAAGACCTGTCTCCTCTCCTCAGTCTTTTTTCAGTCATTATTAATCTTTAGCTGTCATCCCATCTGAATCCCTTCCTCCAAGGATCTTGGGGGAATATAGTTCCCTCATGCATCCTTGCAACAACCTTGTTAGGTAAGTTAAGCTGAGAAAGAGCAACTGGCACAATGTCACCTGTCTGGGTGGGAATTTGATCCTGGGTCACATCGCCTGTAGAAGCAAGTAACACACTTGGAGCAAAATAACATACTGTGTTGTGTTACTTTGGTTGGTTTTAAGAAAAGGTCTTTAAGTGAATATAGCTACAGACACTCTTAATCTAGCAAAGCTTTTACTTTAATTCACAAAAATGATCCAATTTCTCTTTCTAGCTAATGAAATATTTATTTGCAACTCATGTACACAGTGATCCAGAATAATCCATTTGCCTAATGACGAATACTTCTCTCTTGAGAGTGTAATCTTTTTTTCTTGTCACAGCTAAAGCTTTAGCATCCAACTCATTGTTTCCCCTCCCTCTCTGAACTCAGGAATTAAAGCAGGACATCTCAAGTTTCCGCTATGAAGTTCTTGATCTCTTGGGCAACCGAAAACCCCAGAGGAGAAGTTACTCCACCAGCAGCACAGAGGTCTCCCAGAAGGATGAAGGCAACGAGGAATGTGCCGGAGAAACGTCCAAAGCCAAGAGTGTTTCTTTTGGTGTTTCCAACAAAAAAAAAGACTTCAATGTTTCCGCTCTGATTAAGACTATGGGTGGAATGGATATGATGACTGAGAAACCCAAAAGCAATGGGATAAACAAGCGCTCATTTGTTCGCAATGGGAATAGGGTGCAAAGGCTCTCCAGTTCCAAGAAAGAGTCCTTCAAGAGACTGGGTCTCCTATTCTCCAAGATGAACGGCCATCTAGCCGAGCCAAATTCAGAGCCCATGTACACAATTTCAGATGGGGTCATCCAGCCACATTACATGTGGCAAGACATTAAATATTCTCAGATGGCTAAGGAACGAGACGAAAACTGTTCCAAAAGTGAAATTAACCTCAATGAGGTGGAATACAGCAGGAACATTAGGCATACGGGACAGAACCAGTGCCCTGTGGTTTGTGCCAGCTCCCTTCACTGTGCTTCCAGTATCTGCTCCTCAAACTCCAAACTCATAGACTCCTCAGAGGACGTCTTTGATTCATGGGGAGATGCTTGTGATATTTTTAGGAACCAATGGAAAGATGGGCAGGAGGAACATGTTACCACTCGCCTATAAGTAGAGCTATTCAGTGACTTGCTGTAGAACATGACTAATACTGGAAACTGTTTGCTAACACAGACTCTTCATAGTTAGGATTCCTCTTTTTTTCCATTTTATCTCCACCAATGAGCATAGACCTCAGATTGTTTTAGCCTCTTTTGTAGCCACAGCACCCCATTCCTCTTTTTAAATTCACATTCTTAAACTCACAAAAGCCAGACTTTTTGTTAAAACAGCCCAATTGTTTTGAGAATACAAGACTCCATGTAATATGCCCTCATGTTTGCTTCCTATTTCCAATAGGTTTCTCTCTGTCTTTTTCCTTCTGCATACCCTTATAGGATTTATATTTTTTTGTTATATAGCATTGGAGAACATCTCAAGCGTTGATTAGCAGTTATGCTTTCCACCATTTGGTATTCTATCTTTTGGTCATTTACAGCTCTCAAGAACTGGAAGACTCCCAATAGCTGAGCTGGAGGCTAAGAGACAGCTGGAGGCTACCAGCAGGGAGAAGGATTCCACTACAAATGGCCTTTCGCTTTCAAGCAATACAAATCCCCCCTCCCATTATTTCAACTGTGTTTTCCTTTCCTAGAAGTTGCATATTGTTTTCTTAATGTAAATTATTACCATGATGAGTTAAAGTTGAGTTCTGGAATTTGTAGTGGGTCTCTTTTTAAATAACTGCATATTGGTGTGCATATTTGCCTCCCCACCACGAGAAATAATCTCTGGCCTATAACAACTGTCCCAACAGATTGCACACAGGTGGTAACAACCCTCCATCCCAATAATCTTGAGCCTGTTTGATACAAATGCCTGTGTGTACTTTGCAGAGCCCACCTTTCTGTTCAGTGAGTCAATGAAAACACTTAGACCACGGCTCTTTATATGAGTGTTGGAGATCTGAATAGAGTTTTGAAGCTCAAATTGTTTCTCTGGGTTTTATGTAGAGGTATTACCTTCTCTTACAGCCTGGGGCACAGACAAGAAAAGGGGAGCACACCCGTGAGGTCCAGGAAGAGAAAAAGAATCAAGGAGCAATGGGAGAATTGTTTTGTTGGTAATCATAAATCACAACGCATTCTACTAGTAGCTTTGTCAGAGGATCTAATAAGACAGTAGGATGGCAGGGGGAAAATGCTGGGAAAATCGTTGTCACACTGATGACACTGCATCACTTCCAGTATGACCGTGGAAGTAATGTCCTGGCATCAAGGCCATGCTCTAGGAATTCACTGTAACTTTACGGTAAAGCCATAGAGTGGATTCCTAGAGCATCACCTCAACTCAGTGATGTCACTTCTGGGATCACACTGGAAGTGACATTGCACTGCTGGAACAATGACAATTTGAATGTCCATGCTTCCCCTGCAAGCAGTCCATTGGTTGTCAGCGCTTAGCTGACGACCTTAGCTGTACTTCATGATCTGTATAGTACATTCATTAGAATCACATTAAGAATATCACCAGAGGTCTTTAAAACTAGTTATTAACCATGGTTACTGAAGGCAGCAAACCACTGAACACCAGTGCTGGGAGGCAGCAGGAGGGGAGGGTCTCAGCCTCTGTGCCCAATTTGTTTGGCCCCCAAGGGCCCCCAAGGGCTGCTGTGTGAGACAGGATTCTGGCCTGGATGGACCAGTGGTCTAATCCAGTAAGATCTACTTACTGTTCTTATTTTCTTCATACCCTAGAAAAAAGGAGTAGTTTATCTTCAGATGAGCTGAAACTTCTTTCTTCTTCCCTTCCCACCCATCCTCAAGCCCAGGTATTATGTCTGCAGGCAAGGGGTCATTTTGTAGAAAAACAGCTGGAGGAACTCATTAGCATAGCTCATTAGCATATGCCACACCTCTTGCCATCACCGGAAGTGTGTCATTAGTATAACTGATTTGCATGTGCCACACCCCCTGACATCACCTATTCTGGCTGTTTTGGACCCAATGGTGGCCATTCAGGGCTGAAACTGGGCCCAAAATGGCAAAAAGGGGCTGAAAATTGCTGAAAAGGGGCCCAAAATGGTCAGGATCAGGCCGCTGCTGAGCAGGAGAGTGATCCACCACCTGTCAGAGGCCCGATCCAGGCCGTTTCAGCCCCAATCCAGGCTGAAACGGGCCCAAAATGGCTGAGAGTCAGGTGGGTGGGGCCGCCTGACATGTGACCTCTTTGGGGACTGCCGGAACTGCACTCCTGTGCATTCCCCCTCAAAATGAGCCCTGCAGTTGGCCCTCTTCACTGGAAGGTCAATTTTCCCTAACATCCACCTCCAGACCCTCTTCCTTCCTGTAACTCTCCCCTGCCCAAAACTTAAAAAGGGGCCAGTTTGAGAGCCCATGGCCTGTTGTTCTGAATGCATTACTCCATTGCTGGATGGCCCTCTTTCCTCACCCCCCAGCCCTTTATTGCTAACCTCAGCACAAGTCTTCCATCCCAGGATATGCCTTTCTCAAAGACCTGGCTAGTTGTGTGGACTTGTGCAGCAGCTTCTGATGCCTCTATAAGCAGCTTATGAGTTGTAGTCCTTGAGCCTCCATTTTGTAGGCTCAAGAATAGAGCCATATTTCAGGCTTGTTTCTTTGCTGCATTGATTCTAAAAAGAGCATTTCCACCCTTAGATATTTCAGCCGTAGTTTTCCATTTAGGGCACAACAGTTTGTGCTGCTTCACTTCAATCAGAACAATTTTCTGGCTGGAAGGCTTACAATATGGGTCAAGTTGTTACTCACTTCCCTGCGTTAGCAAAAAATTCTCAGGGCAGCACAACAGGGTTTGGTTTCCCACAGATGAGAGAGCACCAGAGACTTCTGATATCTTTGTAATAATTTGTTTTATTTACAAATATACAGCCAGAGAAGGGCAGAGGCAATTTTTTTCCTACAAGCAGATATGTGCAAATCCAATATCAAATTCTCAGGGAGCAATTTATGCAAAATTCCCTCTTCTAGCAAATTATACCACCAACTGCAACTACCTCCAGCTAGAAATTTTTCATATACCTCTCTCCAATTCAAATTCCCCATTGTTTTTCTGGGCTTTCTGGCCTCAACTAGAGGAGATGAATATCATGTGTCATGGTCTGTCCATGAAATGTAAATTTCAAGCTTGTGCAACTTCAATTTGCCCCAGGGCCATGCAGAGAAGGGGAGGGAATAATCCTGCAACCTCCACTCAGTTTCACTCTGGTATGAGCATTTTGAAGTAGAAAAGCAACCCCGTTCCCCTTTTAAATGCTATCAACCGCCAAAGAGAGTTTGGTGTAGTGGTTAAGAGCACAAGACTCTAATCTGGAGAGCTGGGTTTGGGCGCGCGCACACACACACTCTGTCCTGCAGAGGCCATTGGAGAACAATTCGTATATTCTTTATTTCCTGACTAGCAACAAATCTTCTTGTGGGAAAAATACAATGGGCTCTAGAAAGGGGATGGTGGGGAGGTGGGCATTCCCGCATCCTCCGTCACTGACAACAGCTGGATGAAGGTGGAGGGGGGTAGGGTGGAGGGCATGGCCACTTCCTCTGCATCTGATCCCAGCTGAGTGAAGGGCGGGCAGGTACTGCCACCTGCTCAGTGCCTGATCTTGGCCAGGTGAAGAGGTGGGCATTGCTGCCTGCTCTGCCCCTGATCCCATCTGGGTGAAGGGGCAGTCATTGCCTCATGCTCTGCTCCTGATCCCAGACGGGTGAACCAGGGATAGGCTTTGCCTTCTGCTCTGTGACTGATTCCAGCCAGGTGAAGGCAGGAGATAGGAATTGCCACCTGCTCTGCTCCTGATCCTTGCCAGATGAAGTTGGGGAGTGGGCATTGCCACCTTCTCTGCACCTGATCCCGGCTGGGTGAAAGAGAGGCGGGCATTACCTCCTGCTCTGCATGTGAACCAGGCCGAGTGAAGGGGGGATGGGCATTGCCTCATACTCCACTTCTGATCCTGTCCAGATGAAGGGGTGGGAATTATCACCTCCTCCTTGTCTGAGATCGGCCAGGTTAAGTGGGGTGGGCATTGCCTCCTGCTCCACACCTGATCCTGGACGGTTGAAGGTGGGAAGCAGGCATTGCCATCTGCTCAGCTCTTGATCCCAGCTGGTTGAAAAGGGGGGGGCATTACCACCTGCTCCACTCCTGATCTCAGCCAGGTGAAGGGGGAGCGGGCACTGCCACCTTCTCCATGCCTGATTTCATCTGGGTGAAGGGGGGCCGGGCATTGCCACCTGCTTCACTCCTGATCCCAACTGGGTGAAGATGGAGGGCAGGCATTACGACCTGCCCCCCTCCAGATCTCAGCTTGGTGAAGGGCAAGCAGGCATTGCCACCTGCTCTGCTCCTGATCCCAGCTGGGTAAAGGGTGAGCAGCCATTGCCCCCTGCTCCATGCCTGATCCGAGCTTGGTAAAGGGTGGGCGGGCATTGCTCCCTGTTCCATGCCTGATCTCAGCTGGGTAACGTGTGGGCAAGCACCTGCTCCACGCCTGATCCAAGCTGGGTGAAGTTGGCAAGCAGGCATTGCCACCTTCTCCGCTCTTGTTCTGAGCTGGGTGAAGGGAGGCTAGACATTGCCACTTGCTTCACTCCTGATCCCAGCTGCACGAATGCTAGGGGTGGGCATTGCCACCTGCTCCCCTCCTGATTCCAGTGTTATGAAGGGCAGGCGGGCATTGCCACCTGATTTGTTTCTCATCCCAGCTGGGTAAAGACGGGGAGTGGGCATTGCCAACTGCTTTGCTCTTGATCCTATCTAGGTGAAGGCGGGGGGTAAACATCACTGCCTTCTCCGCTCCTGATTCCTGCTGTGAAAAGGTGGGGGATGGGCATGTCCACTTGTTCCACTCCTGATCCCAGCTGGGTGAAGGTGGAGGGCGGGCATTGCCACCTGCTCCCCTCCTGATCCCAACTGAGTGAAGGTGGAGGGCGGGCCTTGACACCTGCTTCGCTTCTGATTCCAGCTGGGTGAAGGCAGGAGATGGGCATTACTACCTGCTTCACTCCTGATCCCAGCTGTGTCAAGGCGGGGGGCAGTCATTGCTGCCTGCTCCATGTCTGATCCTGGCCTGGGCTTTCTGCCGTGTCGCGCTCTCTGGAGGTCTGGCTGCCTCATCTGTGCCTCCTTCCACAGCAGCGCCCTCTGG
Organism: Eublepharis macularius; assembly: GCF_028583425.1. Lineage (NCBI taxonomy): Eukaryota > Metazoa > Chordata > Lepidosauria > Squamata > Eublepharidae > Eublepharis > Eublepharis macularius. The sequence goes on from NC_072802.1 coordinate 11,638,426, forward strand.
AGCTGCACCAGAGTAGCAAGCGAGTTGTCTTGAATACGCTTAGCTTTTTATATAGTAGAATTGCCATCAGGCAACACAGAACACATCACTATTATCACTATTTAGATAGCTCTGGCTCAGGTGAGGTGTCAGTTCAGTTCTTGTGCTTACTTTAGGCAGTATACCAGGGATTGTCCCCAATTCTACAATCAACAAAGAGCAGCAGCCAACTGCAAATCTCCCTAATGGGCAGAGTGTAGGAAATCATGTATTTGTCACATTCACGCTTGACACTGTAGGCGAATACCTATAATAGTGGGATGCAAAGAGCATATTATGACACCTTGACAATTTTCTTCGTTTCTACTAGAATTTAAGGGCCAGTTCTTGAGTGGATCGCTAATGGAGCTCCTTAAAATCCATCTATGGGTTAAGACTGTCTACTTAAGCCATTTTTTTCCTAATTGGTTGTCTGTAAGGCAAAGGTAAGAGTGAACTTGACAAGCAGAAAATCTTGTTGGTTTCTAAGGTGCCACTGGATTCAAATCCTGCTGTTCTGCTGCAGACCAACACAGCTACCCACCTAAAACTTAGTTTATTAGCTAGAAGTATAGACTGTATGAGTTCCTTTATTTTGAAACCAATTGCTTGCATCCCTGTATCCCCTGGCTAATACCTGACCTACAATTAAAAGGGACTATTACACCCCACAGGCAATTCCAGAGCAGTGTGCTTGCCCCTGTATTCATGGTGTTTCAGTAGCGCCCCTCTCTTTAGGATTAATTAATCCTAAGGATTAATTAAATAGATATGTGCTATTAATTAAATATGGGATATTAATTAAATAGATAATTAATTAGATATGGGCTTTATTTAAGTTTTCCCGTTTTATTGTTCATGACTTTGGTCTAAGAACAGGAGGAAGAAAAAGAAAGAAAGAAAAAGAAAAATTATCAATAGCTAATAAAAGTGGGATGCGTATAAAGAGACAGCACATAAAAAGAATGCAGGGTTTACAAAGGAGTTTCGGCTGTGTCTTCAGGCATATTTGCAAATATTTTCAAAGAGCTGTAGGCCTTAGCAATGGTAGAAACACACTTAACAGTTAGATCATAGCCCTGGAATGTTCGGTTCAAGTGTGCTTTTAAAAAATTGTATTCATGTTTTATCAAAGAACAGCCAGTGAGAATGCAATTATATAGCACAAAGCAAGTATTAGGTATAGAGCTGTTGGGAGTCATTACGGACCTCCAGACAAGGATTTGCTTTGGATCCAACACGTTACTTGCCTCCAAGGTGATGAGGACCCCTGGAATTTGCTCCTCAAGCCTCCCCTCTCCTTGGAACCCCATAAAGGAAACACAAGAAGTTACTGATCCTCCTTCCTCGCTCCTCCTTCTGTCATTTATAGTTTGATCCAAATTTTTATTATTTCAGGATGTGCTTCAACCATTGTCTCAAAATTTTATCATATGGGTTAACTTCCTTATATTTGTGAAACTGCACAAGGCTCTGCTTAGGATTGTGCTTGATCCTAGGGCTGCAAGGCCTCATACTGTGGCCTTGCCTTTGTTGCTTTCTGCCACTCTCAATGGCAGCAGGAGAAAAAACACACACTCGCAGTGCGTGCACCATGGTATCATTTCCGGGGGAACCCAAAAGTGAGGTTGGGTAGCTCTAGGACTCATCGGAAAGTCCATGGTTTTATTATAAAGTTTCTAGTGATTCCTAGGTTCACATTTTCTACAGAAGTGATATTGTGACACACGTGCCGCTATGCCCCCCTCTGTGTACCCATCCTCAAAGCTCCCGTTGTCATATATGCCTGACTGCATATCTGCCATGAATGTATTCTGTCTGCATATCTTTCATGAATGTATTCTGTGTTCTGTACTGGTCCTCTGAGGGCATGAGAAGTTTCTTATTGATGTTAAGGCAGTAGGTTATCTCTCAAGTATTTACTTTCTCTTTCCCCGCTGCCTCCAGAAGTGTCCTTGAAGGCTGCTTGCAGCCAGCTCGAGATGTATCTTCCTTGGGAACTGAGATGATTTCATTCTTTGTTCTGTTTAGTCTAAACCTAGCTCCTCCCTGGCAACCTCTCTGGCTCTTTCACACCCAAAAACTTTTAATGGCCCTTATCCTGATGGCGGGAACCTTCCCTATAACTAACATCACCAACCCCAGTTATGTCACTTCTGCCAATGCACTTGGTCTGAGCACCTTGAACTTGCTGAATCTCTAATAAACTTACTTCAACCAATACTCCTGCATGTTTGCTGTGGAGAACTGGGGGATTCTACCTGCCAAGGACTGACATTTTGGCAGAAGTCCCTATTTCTGGAACCGGGACCACAACTGGGGCCACTTGCACGATGGCAGGGCACCCTGCAGTGGTCATTCCCGAGAACACAGATGAAACTTCAGATCAGCCCAAAGGCCCCGCAGAGTTGTGTGGGCTTGGCGCAGCCGCTGCTGTGTCAATGGAAGAAGAGATGACAAAGTGGGCTATGGGAATGGAGCACCGTATTAGCTCCATTTCCACCGAGACAGCTACCTTCCATGGGGAACTGTCACCCCCCCCCCTTGGAGTTACAGATGTTGGGAGCTGGGGGAGGCGAGGAAAGGAGGCATTGGAAGAATATCTGCTGGGGAAGTTTGTTCCTTGCTAGAGACTCACTGGTCAAGACAGCTAATCCAGGATTGGGAGATGATGAAATCAGCCTAGTATCAACCCTCTGTCAGGAACTGGAAGTGATGAGATGTGATTTGTTGGCCTTGTCAGGACTCACCCAGGGGTGGATGAGAGCAGCCTTAGACGGGCCCCTTCCCCAGAGGCAGTCAATGGAGTGGGGATCCAGTGCTTGGGCTAACCCCCTGGAAGAGGATGAGCTGGGGGTGGACAGGAATGTTACAGAAGACCCTGACCCAGAGGACAAATGACAGCCCATTTGGGGCCAGTTACAGGTCATGCAAGAGGAACTGGATGTTCTTAAAAGAGAAATGGCCCAGGTAATGGGAAGGTTCCAGGAGATGATGTGTTACTGGTCACCAGGGGGAATACCCAAGGACCACGGGTGAGAAGAATCAACCACGGGCCCACCAAGGAGACTGAACAATCACCCAGCACTTCATCCACCAGTCCTACCACCAAGAGCCATGCCTGCAGACCTACTAAACCGCCAGCCACTCGCTCTGCTGCTGTGGGGAACGGCAGGCGGGTCACAAGGATTTCAACCCCACCTTCTATGGGGGCCCCAGCCCCACAGCTGCTAGGAGGGGTGCAGGCCAGGCCACCCCTACAACCGCCACAGCCTCCGGGAGGGTTGCTGATCAGGCCACCCCTGCCGCCACAAGGAGGGGTGCCAGCTGGGCTGCCCCTACAACTGCCACAGCTGCCAGGAGGGGTGCCAGTCAGGCCACACCTACAGCTGCTGCAGCCCAGCCCCTTCTCCAGGTTTTACTACAGACTGGATTGCCAGTCGCCCCACAAGGGTCCCTCCTGCTATGCCCCCACAACTGGGGTGGCACAAATTGGATGCACAGTTTGAAGGAGACCCTGAAGAGTTGGGCTTCTTCTTAGTGCAAGCTTTGGAGTTCTTCCAAGACTGGAGCCATACCTTTCTGAATGAGCACAGCCGAGTAAACCACCTGGGGTCCAGACTAGGTGGCTCGGCGGCTAAGTGGTATGTCACCCTATACAAGGCCCAGGCCCCGGAACTGAGAAACCTTGATACATTTATACGGGTGGTATGGGCTCAATTCGAGGACCCGCTTGAAGAGGAACAGGCAAGAACCAAAATGAAGAGGATGCGACAGGGAAGTCAGCCCATGCGTGAATATGCTGCGGAGTTCTGGCAGTATGCAGCAAAAGTGCGTGACTGGACAGAGGAAATTGAATTTTTCTGGGCTGAGCTAAACCCTGATCTAATGGCCAAGGCCTTGGTGCAAGATGATCCCAGAACCTTGTTGGGATGGCTCCAGCTCGCTTGCGAGGTGGAGAACTGGGAGCAAGTAGTAAAGCTACTGAAAATGCAGCACCAGGGGACAAATAAAAAAACCTACCTCCAGAGCAGGAGGGAAAGAAAGGAGAGCCCTCAGCCTCCGCTCCCCAGACATGGAGAGGGCCAGCTGAATGAAGAAGGACCTATGCCTACAGTGTGGGGAAGTGGGTCATTTTGCTGCTGAATTCCCAGGAGGAACCGGATGATGAAGAAAGCAGCAGCCTCGATGGGCAAACAGCCTAAAAAAGCCCCCAAGAAAAGAAGTGAAGTGGCCACCGGGCTCCAGGCAGCAGAGTTTTTGGAGGGGTCAAGCAGAGATCCCTTGGAGGAGGAAGAGACTCCCACCCCACCAGCAGGAAACGCCAGCTACCTGTTGTAGGGAGGCCCCGCCAGCAGGTCACAAAGGAACCAGAACCACAAGAGGTGAGACAAAAGGGGGCCTTACTGTACATGCCAGTGACTTTAGTTAACCCCCGGAGGGGGACTCTCATCCAAGTGAGGGTGTTAATTGATTCTGGGTGCACTCGGGACCTGATTGCTCTGGCCCTAGTCACCAGGTTGGGACTGAACATATGTAAATTAGACCATCCCATTGTGTTTGAACAGATGGATGGGTCTTGAATGAAAGGGCTAATGTGGAAACAGAACTTGTCCTGGTCAGGATGAGGAACCACAGGGAAGCCAGAACTTTTGTCGTGAGTGAGGCCACCAAGTTCCCTTTGGTGTTGGGGATACAGTGGTTATGGGACCATGACCCATTTGTGAAGTGGAAAATGGGAGTGCTATATTTCTCGGGAGGGGATGCCGAGATCACATTTGGAAGGTGGAGTGGGGGCCAGGTGCACCCTGCCTCCCCGAGAGTGCCCTGTTAACTAGGGAAGATATAGAACAAATTCCCCTCAAATACCAGGACTTGGATCAAGTATTTGATGAGAAGGAAGCTGATGAACTTCCCCGACACAGGGCCACTGACTGTGCTATAGAACTGATCCCAGGGCAAAAGCTTCCAGAAGGAAAACTATACTCAATAAGCCCAGGGAAATGAGAGTTCCCCTCATACTGTGCCTGTGTTGTTTCGGAAAAATAAAGATGGGGGTTTGAGACTGTGCATGGATTAATGCTGTCTCCATGTCCAACGCTTATCACTTCCCCTTGAGCCAAGATTTGCTGGGAGTGGTGTCCCAAGGGAATATCTTCTCTACTTCCGAGTAAGGATAAGGGAAGGAGATGAATGGAAAACTGCTTTTAACACTCCTTTGGGACAATTCGAATATAAAGTCATGCCATTCGGATTACAAGGGGCGCCTGGGTTTTTTTTATGAATTTAATTAATGAGGTATTACACAAATACCTGTACAAGGGCGTGGTTGTTTACTTGGATGACATGTTGATTTATTCTCAAGATTATGAGTCCCACATAAAACTAGTATGGTGGGTATTAAAAACCCTGAGGGACAACCAGCTGCTGGTAAAACTGTCCAAATGTGAATTCCACAAAGAGGAGTTGGACTTTCTGGGATACAGAATATCAGGACATGGATTAAAAATGGATCCCGCTAAAATAAGCAGTGGTGGGGTGGGATCCCCTGGGTGGGACCCCCCCCCCAGAAAAATGAGAAGGCAGTTGCAATCATTCCTAGGCTTCGCTAACTTCTACAGACCCTTCATAAAGAACTTTGCCCAGATCTCCTTGCCACTAACTGACCTGCTCTAAACCAAAAGGAAGGGGCCACAAGGGATGAAGCCCAGTGGTAAATTGGGTTGGACTAAGGAATGCCAAGAGGCTTTTGACCATCTATTCACCTCTGAGCTGGTCCTGCGGCACCCAGATAAGAACCGGAAATGTATTGTGCAGGTGGATGCAAGCAACGTAGCAATGGGGGTGGGGTGTCATTTTGCAAGCAGATGATGGGAAATTGCACCCCTGTGCCTATGTGTCAAAAAAAAAAAATTCTGAAGCTGAACACCATTGGGTGATCTGGGATAAAGAAGCTTCCGCAGTCAAGCTGGCTTTGAGTACTTGGAGGCATTGGTTGGAGGGGGATAAAGTGCCATTTGAGGTCTGGACGGATCATAAAAATTTAGTGGCACTGTGGACCTCACGCAAACTTGGCACCAAACAGCTATGTTGGGCAGAGTTCTTCTCCAAGTTTAATTTTACACTAAAACACCTCCCTGGCAAATCTTACTTCCTGGCAGATGCCCTCTCATGCATGCCCCAACATGAAAGCCAGAGAGAGGAGGTGATAGATACAACGTTTTCGCTAGCTCAATTGGGGGGGCAGTAACCACCCGGAGTCAAGCCAAACAATTAAAGCAAAAAGCTCCCTCCACCAATTGGGAGGAAAAAGTGAAAGAGGAGGCAGAAAAGGAGGGAGACGCCCTACCCAAAGACGAACTACAGAAGGGAGAGGGGAGAGGCTGGTACCAACAAGGTAAATTGTATATTCCAGCCAGTTTAAGAAGGGAGGGGTTGAAACAATGTCATGACTCCAGATTAGCTGGACACTTCGGGTATTTGAAAACATTGCATCTGGTACAGAGACAATTTTGGCGGCCAAACATGAGAAGGGACATTTCTCAGTATGTATCCACTTGCCAAGTGTGTTTGATGGGGAAAAGCAGATGGGAGAAACCGCCTGGTCTTATACAACCATTACAAACCCCCTCCTGCCCATGGGCTGTGATTTCAATAGACTTTATTACTGACCTCCCCCTCTCGAAGGGAAAAACTGTAATTTTATTGGTGGTTGATTTGTTCTCTAAGCAAGCTCATTTCATTCCATGCTCCAAAATTCCAACCACAAAGAAACTAGCCACCCTCTTTATGCACCATGTGGTCGGACTGCACTCATTTCTGAATAAGGTAATATCCGATAGGGGAATCCAGTTCACTGCCAACTTCTGGCGGGAGCTAATGCAAGTAGCGGGGATTGAACAAGGCATTAGCTCTGTCCATCATCCTGAGACCAATGGACAAACAGAAAGAATTAATCAAGTACTGGAACAATTCTTAAGATGCTACATAAATTGCCAGCAAGACAACTGGGCTGATTTTCTAATTTTTGCAGAATATTGTTATAATAACTCAGTACATAGTTCTACTAGGGCCTCCCCCTTCATGATAGGCCATGGATATGAAGGCACAGCAATGCCTTTTCTGAAAACCCCAGCCAATCATAAGCAAGGAGATCTGGGAGAACGGTGGTTTACCTTAACAACCCAATGGGACATAATTAAAAAGACTCTGGAAAAAGCCAAAGAGGATTACAAAAAATACGCAGACAAAAAAAGGTTCGTCTCTTAGAAATTACAAGTGGGAGATCATGTGCACATCTCCACTAAACACCTCAGAGGGGAGCAACCCGGTAAAAAACTGGGATGGAAATTCTTAGGTCCATTTCAGGTCAAGAAGATAATCAATGAAGTGACTGTAGAGGTAAATCTATCCAAGAACTTAAAAAATGTCCACCCCATATTTCATTTCAGCCTCCTGAAGAAAGCTCCCTTACCTGATATGTGGCACCCGGATCATGGAGTCCCCCCACTCATGGTGGAAAGACAGCTGCACCATGAAGTGAAAGAAATCCTGGACTCAACATGGAAATGGGGAGAACTGTTTTATTTAATTCGTTGTTGGGTGCATTTCGATGAAAGTCAGAGGGAATGGGTAAAAGCATCAAATGTAAATGCCCAGAGACTGGTAAACAAATTTCATAAGGCTTACCCTAACAAACTGGGGCCAGTCTGAGGGGGCAGACCTTCTTGGGGAGGGCAATATATCATATATGTCTGTCTGCATATCTGCCATGAATGTATTCTGTCTGCATATCTTCCATGAATGTATTCTGTGTTCTGTACTTGTCCTTTGAAGACAGGAGAAGTTTCTTATTGATGTTAAGGCAGTAGGTTATTTCTCTAGTATTTACTTTCTCTTTCCCCGCTGCCTCTAGAAGTGTCCTTGAAGGCTGCTTGCAGCCAGCTTGATAGATATCTTTCTTGGGATCTGAGATGATTTCATTCTTTGTTCTGTCTAGTCTAAACCTAGCTCTTCCCCGGCAACCCCTCTGGCTCTTTTACACCCCAAAACTTTCATGTCCCAAAACTTTCATGGCCCTTATCCTGATGGCGGGAACCTTCCCTATAACTAACTTCACCAACCCCAGTTACTTCACTTCTGCCAATGCACTTGTCTGAGCACCTTGAACTTGCTGAATCTCAAATAAAGTTACTTCAACCAATACACGTGTTTGTTGTGGAGAACTGGGGGATTCTACCTGCCAAGGACAGACACCCGTCAGTTGTTAGGCATGGCCTAAAACCCCTGGCTTTTAACCCTAGATAGAATGCATCCTTCAGGTTAGAAAAGATAACACCTAAAAGATAACAACTAAAATTGTTCCTGCATAGTTAACTACCCAAATCAAGGAAGACAAAAAAGGTTTCCTTTTTAAAATCTGAGGTTTACAGAAAGGAACTCAGATTCTAGCAAAACAAATGCAAGTTACCAATTAGGCAAGCAGAAAGAAGATTTGAGGAGTAGATTGAATTAGATTTTTTCCCCCAGACATGTTGGGAACAGGAAATCAGCGAGGGTGGTGGCTGGGCCATTGGATGACAAAGGAACGCAAAGATTGCCTGATAAAGATGTGGAGATGACAGAGAAACTGGATGAATTCTGTGTGCACTGTGTAGGATGTGGGGCACATTTCCACGCTGCTTTCAGGAAGGACCTGGGCAAATTGAGATGAGGAGGAATGGCATTCTAGGACTAGATGGAAAATTAAAATCCCAAGTGTCCAGGTCCAGACAACATACTCCTATGGGTTCATAAGGAATCCAAATGTGGAAGTGTTGATTTACCCACCAGGGGTAACTTGTCTCTGAAATTGCTTTCCATTCCAGAGGACTGGAGTAGTAAAAATGTTAACACCAATTTGTAAAAAGGAGGAGGAGCTGTAGAAAATTACAGGCCAGTTAGCCTAACATCTGTTCCAATAAATTGCTAGAAACTATGACGAAAGATAGACTCCTTATATAACAGAACAAAGCATTCTGTGAGAAAATCAACACAGCTTCTGTAAAGGGAAGTCCTGCCTGGCCAACTTTTTGGAGTTCTTTGAGAAGGCTAAAAAGTATGTGGATAAAAATGATCCAGTAAATATGATATATTTGGACTTCTGAAAAGCTTTTGATGAGATACCTCACCCAGGACTCCTAAACTTAGCAGTCATGGAATAAGCGGATGGGTCCTCTTACAGATTAAAAATTGGTTAAACAATAGTTACAAGAGAGTTGAAATAAAGAGTTACATCAGGGCAGGAAGGGTTACATCAGTGTTTAGTTCTCATGGCCCCTTCTTACATTCTCAGGGTAATGCAAATCAGGTAGCAATTTTCCCCAGGCCAATTTGGCTAGGAATCCTGACAGTGTTTTGCCATCTTCTGGGCATGGAGAAAGAGTTACTGGGTGTGTGTGCATATGGGGAGGGGGAGTTGCAAATTTCCTGCATTGTGCAGGGGGTTGGACTAGATGACCTTGGAGGTATCTTCCACCCTATGATTCTATTATTCTAAATGGACATCTCTAGCAATGGAGGGACATAAGTAGTGTGGTCCCACAAGGACTGTTGGAATGAGTGCTATTTAATTTGTTCATAAATAATCTGGAGTCAGGACAAGCAAAGTACTGGCCATATTTTGTGGATGATATCAAATTATTCAGGATGGTGAAAACCAGGATAGATTGTGAAGAACTCAAGGAAGATCTCTCAAAATTGAGCGAATGGTTAATAAAATGGCAAGTAAAGTTCAGTGTAGTTAAGTGTAGGGTGATGTACTGTTACCAGAACTGCTCTTTATTATAAGGGGGAAATTAGCTTTAGCAGTCTGTAACGTAAAATTAGCGCGGATCTTAACCTATGTCTACGGAGGTCCCGATTCCAGACACTCTAGTGAAAAAGAGGCAGACTACAAATAAGTTCCAAACACGTGTATTTAGTGTGGCGTAAGCCTAAACCTGCACAAGCATACAAGAGAACACACAAGATCTAAGAAATACAGAGCAAGAAATATAGAGACTTTCGCATTAGCGGGTTCCCAACGATGGTGGGGAATACTCACAATCCTGGAGCGAAGCAGAGACACGACAGCGAGGTGACCCAATGCCAGCACTGGGGCCACAGACGGACAGCAAGGGATTCTGGATAGGGTGGCACGCGCCTGGCTGGGACAGGACGGGAATGGCACGAGCACCGAGTGGTCTGAGAGACCAGCTTAAATACCCCAAAACGTACCCTGGGGCTGGTGCTATACTTGGTGGTTCTCACAGTTTAAAACAAAGGCTCTAATGGGCTACTGAATGGCTTGGATGGGCCACTTTGGTAATCAGATTGTGATAAGTGACACTTCAGGAAGAGGGGACAAAAGAGGGAGGGGGAAATCCAAGTGGGCTGAAAGGATGTTCCAGCGGACAGGGCTTGTCCTGATGTCATCAGCTCTGGAATGCGGAGGTTTCTTTGAGATGCATTCTCTAAGTGCTTGGGATGGTCAGCACTTAGTTCCTTCTCCTGGGTGGCTCCTAAGATATGCAGAGCGGGGCGAGGTACTCTCGCTGCGGACGTGGTGTGCTCGCTTCTCTGAAATGGCTTCCCAAAGCAGTCTTCTTCCCTGGGTCTTCTGGCTGCCCAAGAACATGGATGCCGCCTGGGCATAGCTGGGGCTGGATAGCAGGCTGCCCGGTAGCGAGGGCAAGCTCGGCGACCGGCCCGCGGGAGGCTCCAGGCGGGAACTGACCAGGGAGCGCCTAGCCAGGCTCGCTGGAGGTTTCCCTGGCAGGCGCCCGGCTGCTAGCAGCGGCTTGGGCCCATATGAGGCAGGCTTCCATAGAGGCAGGGGAAACAGCACACAAAACACAGTCCAAAGCAGGGAACAGGCACGGTCCGTGGCAGATGGCAATGCAGGCACGGGGCATACTTGTAATAAAGTCCAAACACACACTGGGAAGTCCAGATATAGGTCAGGGCAGGGCTGCCCAGGAAGAGAGTCCTTTGTGCAGTTAACCAAGCATGGAGTCAGGGAATTACACAGTCTATTGCAGCAGCAGGGTAATTAGCAAGCAGGCAGGAAACTGACACGTGTAGTAGAGCACACACGTGCAAAGCTGTCTTTGTGTAGCAGCAGTGAAACAGCAACGCAGGAAACTTTAACACAGTTCATGGCAGGCCTTAAAGCAGGAGAGGGGGCCTACTTGGCAACAGTACATTGGAACAAAAAAAATCTAACATCAAATATATGCTGATAAAGTCTGAACTGGTTGAGACAGAGAAAAAGATTTTGGAGTTATAGTGGATCTCTTGATGAAAATGTCGACTCAGTGGGTGGTGGCAGTGAAAAAGGCAAACTCCATGCTGGGGATTGTAAGGAAAGAACTGGAAACAAAGCAGCCAATATTGTTATGTCCCTGTACAGATCTATGGTGCGGCCTTATCTGGGGTACTGTGTACAGTTCTGGTTTGTTGCATCTCAAAAAGAATATGGCAGAGCTGGAGACAGTGCAGAAGAGGGCAGCCAAGATGATTGAGAGGTTGGAGTACCTTTTCTATAAGAGAAAGCTGAAGTAGTTGGGGCTTCTCAGTTTAGAAAAAACAAGGTTAAGGGGGGAAAGGATTAGATACAGGTATACAGATCTATGCACAGGGTAGTGAAAACGGATAGAGAACTTCTTCTCCCTCTTCCATAATACTAAAAACTCAGGGGCAGAAGTTGAAAGGAAATCGATTCCCAATGGACAAAAGAAAGTATTTCTTTACTCACCAAGTAATTGCATTGTGGGATTCACTTCCAGTGGGCACAGTGATGGCAGCACATGCCAAAAGAGGCATCTGCTCCTCTGCTCGTGTCAAGTATCTCACCATGGGATGTGTTTCACCAGATCCACTCAATTTCAGTGATTCCCACATACAAAAATGTCAGGCTCTACCATTAGATCCCCAGTTACTTCACTGAAGACACTTCAAGAGTCCAGTAAAAGTTTATTAGAGATCCATCAGTATCAGTGCACTCAGACTACAGCATTGGCAGAAGCGATGTAAAATGGGCAAAGCAATGTTAGTTATAGGGCAGGATTCCTGGTTTAGGATAAAGACTGTTAGCATTTAGGCGTGCAGGGCCTGGAAGGTTGGAGGGGGGAGGGGAGGGGAAGAGGAGGATGAGCTCATTTCATGTTTCAGGGAGATATGGCTCCGACCGGCACTTCAAGGACACTTTCCCATGCCAGTCGAGAAAGTGAAAGCAGCAACCTGCAAAGATAAGCTACTCTTGGCGACATAATCAGACAGTTACACAGATAGTTCTTTACACATTCTCAGAGGCCCAGAGTACAGAGTACAGAGAATAATAGACATACATGGCAGATAAGCACGGCACATCTTACATAGTGCCCCTCCCAAGATGCCCCTCCCCTCACAGTGGACCCAGTTTCTCTGGGTAGGCTTTGTGAAATTTGCGCATCAATTTTGGAGCATTCACAACAGTAGCTTTTAGCCATTCCACATTACTCTTATCAAAATGTACCCATTGAATCAGGTAAAAAAAACCCCTTTTTAATTTAGAGTCGTTTTGGATGCCATTTATCCGGTGTGTGTGCTTTCTTCAGGAGGCTGGAATGAAATACAAGGTAGGCATTTTTCAAATTCTTTGGTAGTTGTACCTCTGGAGTGACTTCATGGATCATCCGCACCACTGCGAAGGGTCCTAGGAATTTCCACCCCCGTTTCTTACCTTGGCAGGTTTTTGGTAGATGTGTACACAATCTCCCACTTGTAATTTCCAGGGGTCAGACCTTTTTTTGTCTGCTTGTTTTTTATAATCCTCTTTTGCTTTGTTCAGGGTTTTTCTGATCACTTCCCCCCACTGAGCTATTAATCTGGGCGACCAGTCTCTCAGATCCCCTGGGGGAGCTTCTGGCGCATTTTGAGCAAACGACATGGCCTTCCCCTCGTATCCATGAACCACCATAAAGGGAGAGGCCCCTGTAGACTCATGCACTGCCTTGTTATAACCATATTCAGCAATAGCTAGAAAGTCCATCCAGTTATCATGTTGATAATTAACATAGCATCTTAAGAATTGCTCCAACACCTGGTTAACCCTTTCGGTTTGCCCGTCGGTCTCAGGATGATGGACTGAGCTGAGCCCCTGCTCGATCCTTGCCACTTGCAAAAGCTCCCGCCAGAACTTGGCAACAAACTGACTTCCCCTGCCTGAAATTACTTTCTCTGGGAATGAGTGTAAGCGGACCACGTGCTGCATGAACAAATTGGCTAGTTTCTTTGCAGTTGGGATCTTGGAGCAGTGGATGAAGTGAGCCTGCTTTGAAAATAGGTCCACCACTACCAAAATCACAGACTTCCCCTTGGAGGGGGGAAGGCCTGTGACAAAGTCCATCGAAACTGTTGCCCATTGCCGGGGGAGGGGTCCCAATGGCTGTAAGAGTCCCGGTGGTTCTCCCCCCCTTTTCTTTCCCATTAGACACACCTGGCATGTAGATATATATTGAGAGATATCCTGTCTCATATTTGGCCACCAAAGCTGTCTCTGGGCTAGATGCAAAGTCTTTACATAATTGAAGTGGCCTGCTAATTTTGCATCATGACAGGCTTTCAACACTTCCCCTCTAAGACTGGCTGGGACGTACAGTTTACACTTTCGGTACCACAGTCCATGCACGCCCTGTTCCAGTTCTTCCTTGGGGCTGTCATCCCCTTCCTTTTCTACCTCCTCTTTTACCCTTCTCTCTCTTCACTGGGTTCAGGGGTGGTTTTCGAGCTTTGTGACTGGCTCCAGGTGGTAACTGTCCCCCCAAATGGGTGCATGAGAACATGGTATCCACCACTTCCTCCCTTTGGCTGTCATGGGGTAATCGTGATAGGATATCCACCAGGATGTTGGATTTGCCTGGGGAGGTGTTTTAACACAAAGTTGAACTTGGAGAAAAATTCAGCCCATCATAATTGCTTAGCCCCTAACCTGCGGAGTGTACGTAAAGCTTCGAGATTTTTGTGATCCATCCACACCTCAAAAGGTACTTTGACCCCTTCCAGCTAATGCCTTCACATACTTAATGCTAATTTAATGCCGGAGGCTTCTTTATCCCAGTGGCACTCTGTATCAGAAAATTTTCTAGAGATGTAAGCACAAGGGTGCAACCTCCCATTCTCATCCTCTTGAAATATGACCCCCCCCATCACTACATCATTCACATCCACCTGCACAATGAATTTGCAATTTTCATCGGGGTGTCTTAGAACAGGTTCTGATGTAAACAATCGTTTTAGTTGCTCAAATGCATTTTGGCAGTCTTTTGTCCATTCTAGTCTAGCATTAGGCTTCTTGCTGCCCTTTCCCTTTTGTTTTCAACAAGTCAGTCAATGGCAAAGAGATCTGGGCAAAATTCTTTATGAAGGGTCTATAGAAGTTTGCAAAGCCCAGGAACTACTGTAATTGTTGCCTAGTTTTTGTGGGGTTCCACCCCACTACTGCTTATACTTTATTAGGGTCCATTTTCAATCCTGCTCCCAAAATTCAATAACCCAAGAAATCCAATCCCTGTTTATGGAATTCACATTTAGACAGTTTAACTGGCAGGTGGTGGTCCCGCAGAGTCTTTAGTACCTCCCGTACTAATGTCACATGTGACTCATAGTCTTTTGAATAAATTAACACCTCATCAAGCTAAACCACCACCCCCTTGTACAGGTGCTTGAGTAGGACCTCATTAATTAGGGTCATAACCCCCCCCCCCCCCGGAGCTCCTTGCAATCCGAAAGGCATGACCAAATTGCCCCAACGGGGTGTTGAAGGTAGTCTTCCATTCATTCCCTTTCTTTATTCTCACCTGTAAGTACGCATCTTGTAAGTCCAATTTTGAAAAGATCTTCCCCTGGGACACCACCACAAGTAGATCCCTGATGAGGGGAAGGGGGTAAGCATTCGACATCAAGACTGCATTAATTCTTCGGTAATCCGTACATAGTCTCAATCCCCCATCCTTTTTCTTATGGAAGAGCACTGGGGCGGCATGGGGGGAGCTGGTGGGCCAGATAACCCTTCGAGCCAAGTTCTTATTGTCAGGGCTTGCTGCCGCTGCCGCTGGGCGTGGCACTGGGCGGTCTGCTCCTGACGTCACAGGGGGACCAGGGATTCTGCAGGACCCTGCTCTGTGGAAGGAGGGGCGGTATACCTCACCCAGACTCCCTCTCAGTCCACTCGCTGGCCTGCTCAACCTGGCCTGCTTACCCTCTGCGTCCTCCTTCATCTCCTCCTTCCAGAACTCTCCTCCAAACCTCCACCCTTGCATCTTACTGCTCTCACTCCACATCATCACTCCTCACTCACACCCACCACCACAGGGCTCTTCCCAGCCAGCTTTTATAGGGCTTCCTTCTACTGCCCCACCCCTCTTCCAGCCTGGCCTTGGGCTGCACCAAGCAGTTGCAGCTGGGGTAGCTGATCTGGCCCCACTGACCAGCACCAGCTGTGCCTTGTTCTCTGGCTGCCCAGCCTCCCTGCCTTGGCTGATTGCTGAAGGCATGTCCAGCTGCAGTCCCCTGGCTAGCAGCCCAGCCTCCCTGGCAGAGCTGATGGCTGAAGGTGGGTCCAGCTGCGGCTCCTTGGCTGGTTGCCCAGGGCTTCCTGCAGAGTGCCTCCAATAGCCCCACCTGGAGTGGCTTGGCTTTTGGCAACTCCTGGGCCAGGCTACTATTTTCTAGCTGGGGCATGGCTTTGGGTTGTTGGGGCTGCTGCTGCTTCTCCTCCTCAGGTAAGGTCTTTGGGTGGGTGACTGCTGGGCTCCCAATCCCTCTGCCCTTGCCCCCTTCCGCCTTGCCTAGCCCCCTTTCCCTCCCTAGGGGAGTGGGACTCGCTGGCCTCTCTCTGTCTCCCCCTGCCTCCTGAGGCCCTGGGCTTTTGCTCCTTGCCCCTGGCACCGGCAGGTTCTGGCTCCATTTGCCTGTGGGAGGGGTTGACCTGCTGTCCCCCAGCTGCCCCCTCTGCCTGCCAGTCAGACCGGTTGACCTGCTGTCAGCTGGCTGACCAGTTGACCTGCTGTCTGCTGGCTGCCCCCTCTGTTTGCCCATCAGCCCGGCTGACCTGCTGTTCCCTCCTACCAAGTCTGGGGGCTGGGACCCAGACCCCGGACACCCCCCCCCCCCGCTTAGCTTTGAGTTGTGGGGGTCAGGGTCAGACTCAAACATGCGGGACATGAAGTCCGCATCCACATGCTGCGCCCCCTTGCGGTACTTGATGGTGAACCGGAAGGGGAGGAGGGAGAGGTACCACCGCAGCACACGGGGGTTGTGTGCCTTCATGTGGTGGAGCCACTGCAGGGGCGCATGGTCCGTTAGTAGGACAAAGGGATTATTGGCCAGGTAGTATTGCAGGGCCCCCACTGCCCACTTGACCGCTAGGGCCTCCCGCTCCACTGTTGCATAGCGCCTCTCTGCGGGCTGCAGCTTCCGACTCAGGAAGAGGATGGGGACGTCGGTTCCGTCACGTTCCTGAGTCAGGACTGCCCCAAGGCCGGTGTCAGAAGCGTCTGTGGCCAGCGTAAAGGGTCGGTCAAAGTCCGGGTTCCACAGGGCTGTGGTATTAGAGAGGGCTGACCGCAGGTCCTTGAAAGCTGCTTCTAGTGCTGGGGTCCACCGGACTTGGTTGGGCAGCCCCTTCTTTAAGCAGTCTGTCAGGGGGGCGGCTCGGGAGGCAAAGTGGGGGATGAACCGCCCGTAATACCCCAGTAGTCCCAGGAAACGTCGGACCTGCTTCTTGGTCCGGGGCTGGGGGGCATCAGCTATTGAGGCCACCTTGTCTGGTGGTGGGCGAACTCGGCCTCCCCCGACCACAAAGCCCAGGTACTGGAGTTCCTGGAACCCCAGGTGGCTCTTCTTTGGGTTAGCCCGTAGTCCGGCTCGCTGGAGGGCCCTCATGACAGCTTCCAAGTGTTGGAGGTGGGTGGGCCAGTCCGGGCTGAAGATGATGATGTCATCTATGTACGCCATTGCATACGCCCGGCACTCTCCCAGCACTTGGTCCACCAGCCGCTGAAACGTGGCAGCTGCCCCGTGTAGACCAAACGGCATCTTCTTGAACTGGAAGAGGCCTCGTGGGGTGGCAAAGGCTGTCTTCTCCCGGTCCGCTGGCCGCACGGGCACTTGCCAGTAGCCCTTCGTCAAGTCTAGGGCCGACAGGTAGCGGGCGGACCCTAGGTGGTCTACCAACACATCTGCTCGGGGCATGGGGTATGCATCGAACTGGGCCACCTTATTCAGTTCGCGATAGTCGATGCAGAATCGGGTGGTCCCATCCGGCTTGGGCACCAAGACTATCGGGCTCCTCCAAGCGCTTCGCGAGGGCTCGATTACCCCAAGCCTGAGCATCTCGTCGGTCTCCTTCTCCACTGCCTCCCACCGCTTCCTGGGGATGGGGCGCCAGGTAGCCCGGGCTGTCTGCCCCGGGTCCGTTGGAATGGCATGTTGGATCAGGCTCGTGCTGCCCGGCCTGCGGGAGAAGACCCCGGGAATCCGAGCCCAGAGGTCTTGTAGCTGGGCCCTCTGAGCTGGGTTGAGCTGAGGGTCCACCTTGGGCTCCTCAAACTCCGGGGCATCAGTGGTCCAAGGCAGCACACTGTCAGGGAGCTCTAGCGGGTCCTCAGCCACGCCGCACTCCTCTTTTGGGCGCTCGTGCCACTGCTTTAGGAGGTTCACATGCAGGGTCTTCCGCCGACGCCGGCCGACCCCACACTGGACTTCGTAGGTGGTGGGGCCCAGCACCCTTCGAATCTGGTAGGGACCCCTCCATGGGTCCCCTTCCTCTCTTGGGAACACCGAGTGGTGCACGAGGACCTTCTCTCCGGCCTGGAAAGTCCTCATCCGCGCACCCCGGTCATAGGCGGCCTTTTGCTTTGACTGGGTGCGAGTCAGTCTGCGATTTGCCTCCGCTTGGGACTGTTGCACCCGGTCACGGAGCCGGCTCACGTACTCCTGTATGGGGGGCGCGGGGCTGCTGGCCCGGGGCCCCCAGCGTTCCGTCAGCCGGGAGAGCATCCCCCTTGGCTTGCGCCCATATAGCAGCTCGAATGGGCTGAAGCCAGTGGAGGCCTGCGTGGTCTCCCGGAGGGCGAACATGAGCGGGTCGATGTACAAGTCCCACTGGTGAGGCTTGTCCCGCGTCATCTTCTTCAGAGCCTCCTTGACGGTCTGGTTCAGCCGCTCTGCCAACCCGTCTGTTTGAGGGTGGTACGCCGAGGTGAACACCTGCCGGATCCCCAAATTCCGGCAGAGCTGACGCATGGCTGTGGCACAGAACGGGCCCCCCCGATCCGTCAAAATTTCATCTGGCAGCCCCACCATCGCGAAAAACTTGGACAGGGCCCGTACCATCCCCGGGGTCTGCATGGTCTTCAGCGGGATGACCTCGGGGAACCGCGTGGCATAGTCCACAATCACCAGGGCAAAGCGATGGCCCCGGGGTGTGCGTGGCAGCGGTCCGATGAAGTCCATTGCGATGCGTTGGAAGGGCGTCTCCATGACGGGCAGCGGGGAGAGGGGGGCCTTCGGCGGGCGGCGGGCTGCCACCCGCTGGCAGGTGGGACACGAGCGGCAGTGGGCCTTCACGTCTGCATTCACGGAGGGCCAGAAGAATTGCTCAAGAACCTTCCTCAGGGTCTTGTGGTGCCCGAGGTGCCCGGCCCAAGCATGCTCATGGGCCGTGCGGAGGACTTCCGCCCGATAGGCTGCTGGCACAAGTAGTTGGCGGACCTCCCCCTGGCCATTTGGGGCACGAGCTATGCGAACCCAGACCCCTCCTTGCTTCTCGATGCGAGGGAGCCGTTGGGACCTCCGTTCATCCCGCACTTGCTCCTCCTCACGAGCGGCTGTCTCTCGCAAGCGCTGCAAGGACTCATCTGCCCCTTGGGCATCACGGAATGGGCGGTCTGCAAGGGTTCCAGCTGGGCCTCCAGCCCGTGGTTCTGCCCCTGGCCTGGTGGAGGGACCCTCTCCCGGGTCGTTGGCCTCCTCCACTTGCAGAGCGGTGGCAACTTGTGGGTCTGTCACTTCCCCTGCCGCCTTCAGCCGAGACCCGGCAGTCCCTGGGGTGTCTCTTCCCAATTTCTTCGCTGCCTGCTGGAGGAGCCTGAAGAACCCTGGGGCATCTCTTCCCAGCAGTATTGGTACGGGTAGGTGAGCTAACTGGGCAACTTCCATTTGGTGGCGGACCCCTAGGTACTCTATCGTGATTAGGGCCGTAGGGTACGGCTGGGTGCGGCCCATCACATCCGTCACTGGGATCCAGCGGTACACTGGGGTGGCAGCTGGGAGGAGCTGGGGCCGAATTGCTGAGACTGCACTCCCAGAGTCCAACAGGGCTTGTAGGATCAGCCGGCCTATCTTCACAGTGGCACATAGACTCTGCACCTGCTTGCCAGGCGGTGGGTTATTTTCCCAAACGAGGGCGCAAACCCTTGGCAAGGCCTCAGTGAGCACGCCGGCTTGCCTCTGCAGCTCCGCTGTCTGTGCTAGTTCTACTGGAGCAGCTGGGTAGGCTGCCTCCAGCTTTCCCCACATCCTATCCTGGCGTTCCTCCAGCCACGGTACAAGCTCCGCTGGGGCGGCGGCCTTGGGAGGCCGCCCCTTGACTGGTGCCTGCGTTGGAACGTCTCTCCCCGTACGGGCCACCAACTTGTCAGGGCTTGCTGCCGCTGCCGCTGGGCGTGGCACTGGGCGGTCTGCTCCTGACGTCACAGGGGGACCAGGGATTCTGCAGGACCCTGCTCTGTGGAAGGAGGGGCGGTATACCTCACCCAGACTCCCTCTCAGTCCACTCGCTGGCCTGCTCAACCTGGCCTGCTTACCCTCTGCGTCCTCCTTCATCTCCTCCTTCCAGAACTCTCCTCCAAACCTCCACCCTTGCATCTTACTGCTCTCACTCCACATCATCACTCCTCACTCACACCCACCACCACAGGGCTCTTCCCAGCCAGCTTTTATAGGGCTTCCTTCTACTGCCCCACCCCTCTTCCAGCCTGGCCTTGGGCTGCACCAAGCAGTTGCAGCTGGGGTAGCTGATCTGGCCCCACTGACCAGCACCAGCTGTGCCTTGTTCTCTGGCTGCCCAGCCTCCCTGCCTTGGCTGATTGCTGAAGGCATGTCCAGCTGCAGTCCCCTGGCTAGCAGCCCAGCCTCCCTGGCAGAGCTGATGGCTGAAGGTGGGTCCAGCTGCGGCTCCTTGGCTGGTTGCCCAGGGCTTCCTGCAGAGTGCCTCCAATAGCCCCACCTGGAGTGGCTTGGCTTTTGGCAACTCCTGGGCCAGGCTACTATTTTCTAGCTGGGGCATGGCTTTGGGTTGTTGGGGCTGCTGCTGCTTCTCCTCCTCAGGTAAGGTCTTTGGGTGGGTGACTGCTGGGCTCCCAATCCCTCTGCCCTTGCCCCCTTCCGCCTTGCCTAGCCCCCTTTCCCTCCCTAGGGGAGTGGGACTCGCTGGCCTCTCTCTGTCTCCCCCTGCCTCCTGAGGCCCTGGGCTTTTGCTCCTTGCCCCTGGCACCGGCAGGTTCTGGCTCCATTTGCCTGTGGGAGGGGTTGACCTGCTGTCCCCCAGCTGCCCCCTCTGCCTGCCAGTCAGACCGGTTGACCTGCTGTCAGCTGGCTGACCAGTTGACCTGCTGTCTGCTGGCTGCCCCCTCTGTTTGCCCATCAGCCCGGCTGACCTGCTGTTCCCTCCTACCAAGTCTGGGGGCTGGGACCCAGACCCCGGACACTTATCAATAAATTTCTGTAGTTCTTCTTGTTCCCGCGGGCTCATAGAGTATAATTTCCCCTTTGGGAGTTTCTGACCAGGAATCAGTACAATTGCACAGTCCATGGCTCTGTGGGGAGGGAAGCTCATCAGCCTCTTTTTCATCAAATACTTGGGTCAAGTCTCTGTACTCTGGAGGAATTTGCTCCTTTTCCTCCCTAGTCAATAGGGCCATGTCCCAGAGGGATGGTTCTGCTGAGCCCCATTCTGGGTTCCATTTATGTTCGTGGCAACTCTCCCCAGCAAAACATAACTCCTGGCTTCTCCACCTTACATGTGGGTCGTGATCCCACAGCCATCGTATCCCTAACACTAGCGGGAACTTAGTGGTGGTGCTCACCACGAAGTTTGAGCTTCCCAATGACTCCCCATTCCCATTTGGGTATGTTCAGTTTCCAATCCCCTTCATCTGGGAACCATCCATCTATTCAAATGCAATGGGGTGCTCCAGCTTATGTACATTTAGTCCTAGTCCTGTGACTAGCATGGAAGCTATCAGGTCCCAAGTGCACCCTGAGTCAATTAAAGCTCGCACTTGGATGTGGGTTCCCCTCCGGGGGTTAGCTAGCATGATTGGCATATTAAATAGGGCCCCTCTATATCTCACCTCCTCGAGCATGGACTTCTTTTCGACCTGCTGGCAGGGCCTCCTCACAGCAGGTCATTGGCCTTTTCCGCTGGTGTTGCCAGGCCCTCTTCTTCTCTCAAAGGATCTCCACTCAATGCCTCCAATTCTGCCCCCACCTTTAGGCTGGTATCTACTTCACTCCTTCTCTTAGGAGCCTTGTGGGATGGCTTGGTTGCCAGGGCTGGGGCCTTCTGTGCTGGACAACTCTTCTCCACAGCTTCTTTTTTCCCACTGGGGTAAGTCGTCATGAAGTGGCCCAATCCTCCACTTTGTAGACACAATTCCCTTTTCCAGTGGATGGCCCTCTCCGTCCCTGGTGAGTGGATCTTAGGTAGCTTCTTTTCTCTTGCTCCGGTCTCATGGGAAGGTCTGAGAGTTGCAACATGGTGTTGCATTTTCAGGAGCTTGACCACCTAGTCTCGATTTTCTACTTTGCAGGCGAGCTGGATCCATTGTAAAAGCGTTCTGGGGTCATCTTGAACCAGGGCCTTTGCCACCAACTCTGGATTTAGCACCGTTCGGAAGAATTCGATGTTAACTCCCTCTGTCCAGTCTTGGACTTTGGCCACGTTCTGCCTGAACTCCACAGCGCACACACACACAGAGCGGTTGCCTTGTTGAATCCGTTTCAATTTGGTTCTGGCCCATTCCTCCTTGAGTGGGTCTTCAAATTGGGCTCTTAAAGCTCACACAAATACTTCCAAGATTTGCAGTTTCGAGACCCTTCCTCCATACAGGGTGACATACCACTTGGCCACAGGGCCCCCCAACCTCAAGCTCAAGTAGCTTACCCAGCTGTGCTCATTTGGGAAGGTGTGACCCCACTCATGGAAAAATTCTAGCGCTTGTACTAGGAAGAAGCCCAGCTCTTCAGGGTCCCCTTCGAAGCATGCTTCTAGCTCATGCCACCCCTGAGGTACGGGAATGGCAGGGGGGGTTCACTGGTGGCCCGACTGGTACATCTTGCGGGCCCAGCCCGGGTACGGTTCCATCCCCAACAGGCTCTGAGTTGGCCAGCTCCCCAGCGGGAGGTAAGCACCACAACAGCTCTCATAGTCCTCCCATCACCTGTACCATGCCGTCCTTGAGAAAAGAAGCTACCCAAGATCCGCTCACCAGAGACTGGGAGGGCCATTCTTGAGGTCATCTTCCCAGAGGGCTCACATTTCTCTGTGGACTGCTTGCTGGGCCTCGCCTGGTTCGCAATCCTCGGGGTCACTCTCATCCAACTTCGAGTCGTCTCCCCCTTTCTCACCATCATTGTCTCCTTCCTCTCTGGACTTGATGGGGACTTCCTCGGGTGTAGCCGTCTCCGTCATGTCCCGTGGGAGGGGTCCCTGGAGGGCTGTCCTCATCCATCCCCGCGTGAGCTCCATCAATGCTAGCAGGTCACATCTCATTATGTATAATTCCTCCCGGAGGCCGACCAATGGGCTTTCCCCTTCTTCCTCTGGCATTGGTTCCTGCTCATCTGTAGGAGATGGCAGATGCCTCTCCATCGGCATCATCTATGCTGTCCCACTTACCTGTCAGCTTGTTAGGTGCAGTCCCGGGGGTGTTGCATCCCACCAAGGTAGGTAACTGTCCCTTCGTAGGGGGGAGCTGACAAAACATTCCAATTCAGTGACCACCAAGGCGCCATTCGATCTCCTGTCAGTGCCACTGCACCAAGCACACGCGGTTCTGCAGGGTCTTTTCGTATGGGTTGCATTCCTCCCAGCTTCTCAGGAACTCCCTTGTTTGGATCATCTGCCATAGTGCAAGTGGCCATGTGGCAAAATGGGGCCTTCCCTCCCACTGGTAGACCCTGCTCTGCCTATCCCTCCCTTTTCCCCTCTGGCCAGGCACCTGGAGGGGGCTGTCTCCCTTTCCTGTCTCTGGGTGGTTGCTGACACCACTGTCCCTGTATGGGGTCCTGGTTAGATGGGACAGCCTCCTTACCTCCCTCCTCTGCTAGTGGGCCCAAGCGGTTGCGGGACTATGTGGAACAGAAGATCTTTCTTCCTTCATAAATTCCGAAAATCATTTATTTAACTTCTAACTAGACACAGGCAAATATACAGTGAACGGAAGGAATAATACAACATAAAAAGAAACTCCTACTGTCTCTCCCTCTGCTTCTCTATACTCATGCCCTAATGAGATGTTGTGTAGGGCAGGCCTAATACTTTGGTACCTGGGGTTACACTAGATCTCCATCTCCCCTCAGAGCCATCTCTCCCTCAACTCCTCAGCCACCGACTATCAACTAACAACTCCCCTCCACCAACTGACTCGCTCTCCCTCCAATCACATTCTACTCCAGAACTGGCCCCTCTCCTCTGCAGCTCGTAGAAAGTTAACTCCACAAACAGAATGGTGTTTCTCCACAGGCCGCGTTAATGGTTCCCAGTTCCAGAGGTATTTAAGACTTCTGCCAAAATGTTAGGCTCTGCCAGTTAGATCCCTAGTTACTTCACTGAAGACACTTCAAGAGTCCAGTAAAAGTTTCTTTATTAGAGAGCCATCAGTATCAAAGCTCTCAAACTACAGCATTGGAAGAAGTGACGTAAATGGGCAAAGCAATGTTAGTTATAGGGCAGGATTCCTGCCTTGGGATAAAGACCTTTAGAATTTAGGTGCGCAGGGCTGAGGAGGTTGGAGTGGGTAGGGAAGGGGAAGACAAGGATGAGCTCATTTCATGTCTCGGGGAGATATGGCTCCGGCCAGTGTTTCAAGGACACTTTCCCATGCCAGTCGAGAAAGTGAAAGCAGCCACCTGCAAAGATAAGCTACTCTTGGCTACATAATCAGACAGTTACACAGATAGTTCTTTACACATTCTCAGAGGCCCAGAGTACAGAGTACAGAGAATAATAGACATACATGGCAGATAAGCAGGGCACATCTGACAAAAAGCAAAGAAGCTTGCAACATATGTGGGCCCTTTCAACATGTCCTTAAAGGGACAGCCCACTCACTGAACGCTGCCAGCTTTTCCTCTTGACTCCAGACATCTCCGTTTTCAAAACACAAAGTGCAGGTCATTTGGCTTCTGTTTTTTCCACACCTTTTCTGAGAACACACTTTCCTTTGGTCCCAGAAAAGTTGCCAAAAAATGGAAGCCAAACAGCCGGTTACCATTATGAAAATGGAGACGTCTGGAGTCAAGAGGAAAAACCAGCAGTGTTCGGTGAGTTGACTGTCCCTTTAAGGACCTGTGGAAAGAGCTGTGATATCACATGTAGTACATTACATACCACTATTGTGAGAGGGGGAGAAACAGAGCTGCAATCATGTGTCAGTCCAAGCCAAGAGTATCATTTCAGACTGTACGGTAAGAGGGACCTCTAGAGATGTAAATATCCATCACTGGACCCTTTCCCAGAATAAGCAATCATTAGGCTATTCTTTCACACACGGATAAAATCTTCTATGTTGGCACCACCACAACTGATTTGGAGCCAGTTTAATGAGACTTTTAACTTTGTTGGAAAAGAAGTCTGCAAATCTAATTTTGCCTCTCAGTTATATGAACATTTGGATTGCTTTCTGTGGTAATCTTCATTTAAAGTTTCCCTCTTTTAACACATAGATGTGAGGACCACAAAGAATCTACAAAATTGAAGCAGATAGATTAGCCCCATCTTTTGAGTACAGAATGGTTGTTTTTTCCATGGTTGGGCATTTTCCACCCCTAGCAGTAGCATCCAACTGTCTTCTTACCCATATCAAAGTATAAGAAAGAAATGAGTTACATTTATCTCTGGGATCTATTAACATCTTTACGAGAGGTACAGAAGTTCCCTCCTCCTGTAGTTGCCCCAAAGAGGATGTGTTGCCTCCCAGAGTGTGGCTGGTGATCTGGTTTGTGCTTCTCCCTCAGGCACCAGGAGGTCCAGGAGTAAAGGAGCAGACTGTCCCCTGTTCTAAATATTCTATCACAAATTGTTCCCATTTCCCCAGACTTTTGAAATTAGTCTCAGTGTCTCTCTACATGAGACTTCCTACACGATGGCGCTCAAGTGTAGGGAGATGCAATGTTAGGCAGGAAGAGTAGCTCAAAAAGATAAAGCCAAAGGCCCTGTCAGTTTCACCTCTCTACTGGAGGGTAGTTTTAAAAGACAGAGTGGGCAGAGATTGCTCCACAGAGGATTCGTTAATTTCATCTTCGTCTCCTAGAAGGCTCTGTCAATTTCACCTCCCCTTGGGGAGGCGAAGATGAAATTAACAAACCCTCTGCAGAGTGATCTCTGCCTGCTCTGTCCATAAGATGCAGAGAGAGCAAGAGAGAGTGCTTTTCTGGCTACAAGGCTATGAACAAGAAAGGGCACCGTGTAGTAACAGCAAGCGCAAAAAACAACCTACTGCGGTAATATCAAAGGCAAGGTACCGAAAACATTTAGCAATATATACAAAACCTTTATAATTAGTAACACACAACAACAAGGAATCACAACACAGTTACAAGTTCTCCAAGCAGTTCAGTAACATTTATTGGACAATTCTTCCTTCAGTCTTTTGAGGGGATCCCAGAAGCCAACTCCCTGGCTGAAGATCCTCCAGTGAAGAAGCAAGACATGCTGTGAAAAGGTCGCAGCTATCAACAGCTCAACAGGGTGCAAGCTGGACTCCTGTTTCGGTGTTGCTTTTTCAAGAGTGTTGACAACCAGCAAACATATAATTAATTCCAAAGACAGATTCCACAAGGGCAAAATTCTCCTTTCTAATCCTGTATCTGGGTTACCCATGCGGGATTAGAGAGGAGAATTTTGCCCTTGTGGAATCTGTGACCTTTTCACAGCATGTCTTGCTTTTCCACGGGAGGATCTTCAGCCAGGGAGTTGGCTTCCCCACCTGCCTGTGGCTTCTAGGATCCCCTCAAAAGACTGAAGGAAGAATTGTCCAATATATGTTACTGAACTGCTTGGAGAACTTGTACCTGTGTTGTGATTCCTTGTTGTGTGTTACTAATCACAAAGGTTTTGTATATATTGCTAAGTGTTTTCAGTACCTTGCCTTTGATATTACCGCAGTAGGTTGTTTTTTGCAGCTACAAGGCTATGGCCAGCCTTTGGCTGGAAGCGCATCTCTCTTCGCTGCCTCCCAGCACAGTGGATCTAGGCGGGTGCTTTGGCAAGCAGCACTTTTCTCCTTCTCCTCTTCCTTTTTCTCCTTCTTCTCTCCCCTCCCTCCCTCTTTTGCACCGAGAAAGGCGCTCTCTCTTTCTCTCTCTTTCCCCGGCCCCCTTTCTTTTGAGCTGCTCCAAAGGTCTGGTCAAGATGTGAAGTTGCAAATTGAGGTTTCTGATGCCCTGCGCCATCCCGCAGTGAAGCTCCACCTTTGGTGGGTGTTGGCAGAGGAAGGAAAGAAGGGAAAGGGAGGGAAAAGAAGGGGGAGAGAAAAAGAGAGGGTTTGTTAATTTCATCTTCACCTCCAAGTAGTAATCACTGTGGGCTCTGTCTTTTAAAACTACCCTACTGTAGGGAGGTGAAACTTGGCTTCCTGGCTAACGTTGTGTCTCCTTACACTTGAGCATCCTTGTGTAAGAAGCCTTGTGTAGAGAAACTCAGGTGTGCCCCATGTCTTGGGAATGCTCTCCTTCACATTGCTTTCCTGAGGCTGCTTCTTCTCTGCCTCCTCTTCCCAAAAGTTTTTTTTTCCCTTGGGGGACTATGGTGGGAAACCCAAATGGCTTGCCTCTCTGGCCCGGCCTATTCCACCTGCCTGGCTCCTAGAGCTGCAGAGGGCATTCACAGTAAATGGACAAGATTTGAGTCTGGTGGCACCTTAGAGACCAATTAGATTTCCAGTACATTTGCTTAGATGCATCTGAACAGCTTGTCAAAGCACTGGCTCTGGAACCAGCAAGCAGGATGTGGATGTGCAGTGGATGTTCAACATGCCTGTTCCCAACATTCAACCCCTTACACTCCAGTTCTCCTCCCAAGGGTCACTGCCTGTGACTAATCTTACCACACACTGCACATTGCCAAAGGCTCTTCTCTGCCTTCTATTGTTTCTATTCACACTGAACAGGCTGGCATAGCGTGGCTTCATGGAGGAAATACATGACTAAATTAAGGTCCCTTTAAAGGCACAGTATCCCCAAAATAATGACTATCTAGTTGGAGGGTATGGAACTGGACAGACAAGGGGATATACTAAATGGCCAGAACATTATGCACTAGTGTGCGTTTGCTGTAAATAATTTATCTTATACAGTCCCCAATGACTCAATGTAATGTAGTAATGCCCCAATGATGTAATATAAATTATTACTGCTATTGTTTATCTGGACTTTCCCAGTCTATAAACCGTAAATTTCCATTCTTGCAGTAAGAATTTTATTAAAGATTCAATTCACTTGAATTTGGCCTTTATTGCGATCCAATGGACATCTTTGCTAAACCTCATGTGATTGTTAACCTCCAGGTAGGGTATCCCAGAATGACAACTCATCTCCAGATAACATTAACCCAGTTCCTCTGGAGAAAATGGATATTTTGAAGGGTGGACTCCAGGGCATTCTATCCTGCTGAGGTCCTTCCCCCAACTCTGCCCTCCTCAGGCTCTGTCCTGACTCCTAGGTCCCCAGGAGTAGATTTTCAAGAACTAATCCATTTTGGGGGTCAAGGGACCCTTGCATCCCAGGGTAGATTGCTGCTGCCAATTTCTTCTGACTAGGACTGAGGAAACAAAGTCTCCAGCTGTACCAGGTTAATCAAAAGTCAGTCCTGCAAGGTAGGCCACTTGCATGCTGAATTACACTAAAACAGTTAACTGGTAGCTGAGCCAAACAGGCCAAGGTTATGGATTCAGATTGAAGCCTTAAAACCCAATTAACACCACACAAGAATAAAGGTAGATAAATTTATTAAGAATTGTGCAAAACAATTACATATATAGATAAGTGTGCAAGAACAGGATAATTAAAATAATAAAAACTACTTAACTAAAATAACTACGTTACTTAGTAGGATCCTTGTAAAGTCAAGCTGCAAAGCCTAAACATAACAGAAAAACAAGGAGTGGCGTTCCAGTCTTAGTCCAAGAATGAGATGGCTCAGTGGTGTAGTGTGGGGGGGGCAGAGGGGCAGTCAACCCGGGTACATAATTTTTAGAGATGCTGTGCCAAGGAGAGCCTGTGCTGTGTCCACAGGAGGCCACCCGCACCATCCTGGCCACCTACCACACCGGCAGGGTGGCCGGCTCGCTGGGCGCTGAGCTAGCTGTCCTGCAGTGGAGAAGCGTGCCGATGGGGTGGCCAGCTCACTGGGTGCCAAGCTGGCCATCCTGCAGCAGCTGCTGGCTGGGCAGCGGCAGCACAGGTGGCTGTACTGTAGGGCTGCCAGGTAAGGGGCAGGGAGGTGAACGGCCTGAATTGTGGGAGACTCCTGGGGGTGGCCGCGCCCTGTGTGATGACGTCACTTCCCAGAAGAGACGTCATTATGCATGTGTATGTGGTACCAGGAGCACCACCTTCTGCCAGGAGTTGTCTCAGATGCTGGCAACCCATGCTATGCCGCTGAGATGGCTAAAGGTCAGCAACTATGTCTGACTGCTGATCCAAAAGCAAAAAACCCTTAGAAATTCTATTTTTATCCTGTATTGGCCAGCAACATGGGGAGATTCTAAGAACCAACCAGGGCCTTGCTAAGACCTCTGCAGTGGAGTCATGTTACCCATCAGACCTGTGCTCAGATCCTTAAGGCAGGCCACGATGCTCCCCTGATCTTCTGCAAAGAACATGTCTGAGAGTCTCTCTCTGGGAACTGCTTTGCTGTGAGTTTCCCAGAACTCTCCTCTGAAGCCTAACCAGGCAGATTCGCCTTAGCATGAATTTGGTCAAAAAGTAGGCAAAAGGCAGGCCAATTTCTTGAGAGGCTCCATCCCCAAATCTCCCAATCCAGATTTGGCAACCTTAAAACCTCCTACAGCAGGGATGGCCGATGGATAAACAAGGGTCAAGCTCTCGTTTATTTCGACTGAAGGACTCTCATGTCACTAACTCCTCTATTGCAAACTACATACACCCTTCTGCCTACCCACCACATAAGACAAGTTTACTTCAAGATGCTATTCTTTTGCATGTCATTGACTTGAAGACATCTGTGTGCCACTTACAGAGCTGCTGAAGTTTGTGGCTCAAGAGAAATCCTTTGCTACAACAATGCTCCCCAAATAAGAGGAAGAGAGTGAATTTGACCTTTGGGATTGTTCTGTGTTTGATTGGCTCAAAGTGCTCTACTTGGAGTGAGAACAAGGCATCGTATGGATGGATGAGCCTCTCAGCAGCAAAGAGCAGCTCTGGGAGCATCTCAATCATTTAGCCACCGATCTGCAGTTCCCACACACAACTGTGCAAGACTGAGTCTACCTGAGTGCTACTGCCAGCTGGCCTGGTGATACTCAGGAACTGCTTCCCACCTGTCAATTCATTTCCACATTGCCGTCCAACAGAGCTGCTGAAGTAGCTGTAAGTCTTGAAAGCTCCCCATTCCAATTTCTGTGCCAACCATCCCCTCCCCCTACTGGAGGTTATTTTTTAAAAAGACAATTAATTAGATCAATGTAGCATGAGACATGAAGCACTTGAACCATTTTTGATGCATATTTACAGGTATTAATTATTCTCAAGGTCTAACAATAAATGCCATGTGCTCTGCAGCAATGTGAGGATTTTTCACTGCTGAAGAATTTCAGCTCACACCTTCAGAGATGCCACAATAGGACTGCACAGCTGGGTTTTTCAGGAAGCAGCTGCTGCCTTCTGGTGTGAGATACAGAAGCTAAGGAGGAAGCCAGCCAGTCTCCACAGAGGAACTGCTGCCTTCACAGCATTTATCAAAGATGGAACATTTATTGAACACATTAAATGGAATCCATTGGACAATAATCAGGACTGTTCTCCATGCTAAAATAATTAGATGTTTGCATCCAAGTGATTTAAACTCTTGCACTGAAAAAAACTAAATATGCTTACTTGTATAAACTAAGCATCTTAGCAGACTTGAGCATACTCCGTGTTTACATAATTTATTCTTCAATAGTTACTAGTTTCCATAATTTATCCTGATTAATTTATAATTTCATAATTTATCCTGAGCTGCTGTAGCACAGTGGTTAAGTGGTTCGGCCGTGAATCTGCACTCTACTGGTTCGAATCCCACTCCTGCCATGATCTCAGTAGGAGGCCTTGGGTAAGCCCCTCCTCTCAGCCCCAGCTCCCCAGCTGTATTGTAGGGATAATAACAGTAGCTTGTTCAGTGCTCTGGGTAAGGCACTAATCTGTCTAAAAGAGCAGTACACAAGAGCAATTATCATCATCATCATCATCTCACTAGTCTGGGGGAGGGGCAAAGGCACCGACACCCCCCCCCCCAACCCACTGCTACAGTTATTCTGCTGCTGCTCTGACTTCAGAGGGTCAAACCAGATGAGATACTCGAAGCTCCAGCCCATCCCTTACTGCTAAATGAAAGCCTGGGACCCCTTCCAGGGAGAGATGGGTTAACGTGCTGTTTTCTTGACCTCAAATCCCACCCCCCAAGCAGTTGCTTGGGAGAAACATTCAGACAACATAAAATCTGCCCTGGGGAGAATTTCCCCATTTCTGCTGCTCCACGTGGTGGAATTATGTGCACGGGCGGCAGCAGAAAGAGGAAAGCTCTCCCACCCGGCACTGTTTTGCATGAGGATAAAAACTTGGAAGAAAAGCAGGCGCTCTCCCCCCCCCCCCCCCCAGCAGCAGCAGCTTTCGGAGCCCATTTGCACGCTTGTTTTTTTATACAAGCCAATCCTTGGAGCGGATGTGTGTCTGCATGGAGCGCATGGGCTGGAGAATTCATATACAAAGAAGTGTAGAGTAACCCTGAGAGAAGAGAGGGCATGTGTGCTAAGGATCTCAGGTAAGTGCATCCCAGGTACAGTAGCACATCCTTTTTTTAATGTTGATGTGCAATTGCAAAATGTGCCAAGCCCTGATCATTTTGAAAGATTCCTTGCTATCAATGAGCAGAATGCTGGCTCGAAAAGAAAATGTCGGACGAACTACAAGCTATTTGACCCAGTGAAAGGGAAAGGGAGCAGGAGTTCAATGGCTTGGCCTTCCTTCCTGGCAGGCCAGAGGCCCCTTCTTCGGCACAGCCCTTTCTGCATATGGATCATGAGAGACATGCCCAGAATCCAGTTTTTATTTTAAAGGTTTCTCCCTGCACAAAACCTCAAAAAATGGGGAGGAAAAATCAGAAGTTTTGTCTCCGGGTGCTTCAAATGTATACTGGAGGAACTATTAATCTGAGTTTTAAAAGGGAAAAAAACCAAGGAAGGGCAACTTTACCCACTGAAGTACTACAAGTGCCATACCCCTTTATTAAAGAGAGTGAAAAAATAGGAGCTTATCTATGAAAATTGTAGTAGGGTCTTGGTGCATGTCCACATTATCTTCTCCTGTATACTACAAAGACTAAATTTGGGAAATGCCAGGTATAGTCATCAAAGGTTGCTTCCTGATGGCGGATATAAACATTTTGATAAATAAATAAATGGGAATTTGCATAGGAGGTTGTTTGTCTACCAGTCACTATGTAATATTCAATGTGGCTTCTGTCAACAGTTTAATGCAATACTTCCAAATAATCACTACCTTGGTGAGGCTTGGCCCATCTCCATCTACCCCCATCCCAACTCACCTGACTGGTGGCCGGGGGGGGGGGGGGGTAGGAGGAGGGAGAAGCACATGCTCCTGCACTCCCTGGTCATATTGTCTCTAAACTGGCAATTTTTAATTAATCTGGTTTTGGTGCAACCAACAGCTCCTCCATTGCACTGGAAAATGACAGGGCAACAGGGCAACACACACACATGTGCTTTGCAAGGACAAGAGGTAAGTGCCTTGCTTTTGCTATCCCTCCCAATACGTGTCTCCCCCCCCCCCCCCAAGGCCTTCACAACCCTAAGCTTGGTTATGATGCAGGCTGTCTTTCTTCTGCTTCCAGGCTGTCTTGCAGATCTCTGCTGGCTTTAACATTTTTAGTTTCTTATAACTGTTTTATGAACAGGTTTAGACTGCTTTATTGTTACCATATATTAGATGTATTACAAACTGCCTTGAGAACCAGCTTGGAGCAAATCTATCAAACAGGCATGCTGCCACTGAGCTATGGCCCCTCCAAAGAAACATTAATCTGAATGTAACGGTTATATATTTCCAATTATCCATAAATCAGAGTCAGACAAGCCCCAAAGTTGCACCCGTCCACCATGTTGCCTGGTAAAATTAAAACCATGGGCCAGCCTGCTCCTAAGTGGCAAACCACCCTGCAACTGCTGCAGGACCCACTTGCTTTACTCTAACCAGAAGCTTGCAGTGAGTCCTGCCCTGCCACTTGACCAGTGAAAGCTGCCTCCACATAGAACTAATTTACTGGACCAGAAACCAATGCTGGCTTTTTTTGCAAGCTCTCTGAATGTGCCTGCTAGGAGTAATTTTTTTAAAAAATGAATTGTCTGAGATGAAACTGCATTATAAAAAGTATCAGCAACTTCAAGGCCCTGGATTTGGATGGTCTGAGGTTGCCCAATCTCAAAAACTAAGCAGGATCAGCCCTGGCTAGTACCTGGATGGGAGACCACCAAGGAAGTCTAGGGCTGCTATGCAGAGGCAGGCAATGGCAAACCACCTCTGTTCCTCTCTTTCCTAGAAAATCCTATGGGGATCGCCATAAGCTGGCTATGACTTGACTGCACTTTACACACACATACTTACAAACCAACAAGAACCACCTCCAAACCTTTCCCAATTTCAGCAACGCTGACTTATATAAGTCTGCTTAAAATCATTGCCACATGAACCTTTCCACCAAATACAAAATTTCCAGGCTGTTCCTGGGCATTCCCAGAAGCTGGCAGTCGCGTCGAGAGTCCACACCTCAAGCCACATTTAAGTGGCAGGGGCAGTATGTGGATTCCTCTTACTGAGAGAGGCGGGGCCTAGAAGACATCAAGAGGACATCCGTAACAGACTTCTGAAGCTTAAGCAGGATCAGGAGAAAGACAAGGATCAAGCCCAGAAGCAAGGCAAACAGACAAGCAACTGCAGGAGGAGACTTTACAGAAGGCTAATATTCAGAATCAGCTCAAGAGGTTTGGCTGTCCCAGGTGCCCCCTGACTTTAACACGCACACCTCATCCACCACCCACAGACATGCACAGAGCCAATAAGGGAAGGAGCCATTGCTTGCTCTTCCTTCCTTCCTTCCTTCCTTCCTTCCTTCCTTCCTTCCTCCCTCCATGGCGGGGCTTGGCAGGATATGGCAGGCCAGGCAAACACACTCTGGTCTCCAGCCCCACCACTGATCATGCAGTGCACCCAACTGGCAGTGCTGAGGCCAGTGCCGCCACTGTCCAGAATAGTTACTGACCACTGCTGATTCAGCATCACCCAGGACCTGCCCTGAGCCTTTTTAATATCCCCCTAGCACTTTTAGCAATTGCCTGTGTCCACCTAATGAACAAGCCAGCTCTGCTAATAAGGAGGCAGCCCCAAAGCCACTCTGTAAAACAGTCAAATTTCTCAGAGGCAAACGGCCCAGGGTTCCCACCGGCTTGCAGATCACACACATCCTGGCCTTCATTCTACTGTTCCTGTGCCCCACAGAGATGGGAGTAGATACAGATATGCAATCTCTGAGCACATGCAGTTGCATAGGGCTGGGCCAGAGCTCTGAGGGGGTCAGGATTCCAGAAGCCCATCCCTGTATTTACATCCCAGTTCTGCCCAGCCTGGCAGCAGCAGTGGCCCTTTCCTTTCTTGGCTCTGTGCATGTCCGGGTGATGGCTGGGAGGGAAGGCTAAAGTCATGAGCCACCTAGAGCATCTAACACTTCTACAGATGAATGAAGGGGATTCTAAAACTCTGAATTCATCTGTTTCAAGCGCTTTCTTAACATTTACTCAATACCAATGCTTACCATTCAGTTCAGAGTTTATTGTGTATAGCCATAGGCCGTCACAAAATTACAAAGACCCCATTAGACAAGATAAAAGTTAGGTAAAAATACAACTATATACAATACAGATTTACCAGAACATGGGGAAAATTCTGTTAAAACAGATCAATTAAAACCATCCATCAATAAATTAGCTACACGTTCCGGTAACACCCTCTTTCTTTGCTACATTAGACCTTATTTTGATAGCAGCAAAGGCAAAAAGTTTAACTCTCTATGTAACGTATGCGTCAACATCAGAAAGCAAAAAGGAGATTTTCTCCACCTCTGTGTATAAGCTTAAACCAGATAAAAATCCCACCAGAAATTTTGATCTGTGGTCAGAATATAAAGGGTCAAGAAGGATAAAATGAGGTAAATCCTCCAGCATGTGAGATCCGCAGATACAGACCCCTTTGGGCTATAGGAGTTTGAGAATAATGTCCAGACAATATTGCCGAGGGCATCGATTGAAATCGCAATAGGGTAAAGGATCCTCTAAGATTATGATTACAGAAGTTAACAAGATAAGAAGAGCAGACATGGTCAGATTTAATAAATTTGAACCATGGTGCTGCTTCTGAATTTAGAAGCGATCGATCAATGCATCGGAGTTAAAAATCCAATCCCTAAATTGGGGGTAAGTGGCCAGAGACCCTATAAGATCACCAGGAATAGAGTATTTTAAGAATATCTCATTAAGGTAAACAGAGCACTGCGAGTTATTGGCCATCAAAAAATTAAAGGATTCTTGACTAAGTGAAACTTGTCTAGGATTTTTATTCTTTACCCAGTATTTTATAATGGCCAGATGCGCTTGGGCTCTAAGGGAGTGGATACCTTATTCCGCTCTCATCAACGCAGCCGGAGACCCGCTAGGGAAGGCTGAGATACATCTTAAGAAATGGTTCAGGATCACTTTTATACTAGATAGGTTTCCCTCTCTCCATCTCCAAACTTCAACTATGTAAAGGAGACCTTACCATTCTTAACACTGAAGATTTTACTGTTTTCAAATGAGGACTCCAATCACCTTTTCACTTGATAAGGCATGCGGGGGGGGGGGGGACAAGAGCACCTCAGCCCTCACAGCATTTTAAAATTATTTTAAAACGGCAGCAGCAGCCTCGTGGCAGCCTCTAAGATGCTGTATAGTTTGGCCATTCCTAGAAAAGAAGGCATTATGTGGCTTTTGTGTTTCATTTTGTTCTTTGTCCAAATTTGCCTGCTTTGAAATGGCTGAATTCCTCATGCATGGGTTAGTAGGTTTAGAGGAAGTAGTAAAGCTTGTGGAAGTCATTAAGTTTGCCCAAGAGGAAGGAAAGTTCCCCTTTCAGCAAAGACAAGTGAGACTAAAGTTACCTAAGCGAGTACAAGAAAGGCATAAGGGAAACATGACACCAGTCGTGTGAGAAAAATCTGCGTATGCACTGTTCCAGTGTTTCGTTGGTGGTTCGTGTCACCTCACACAGCCTCGATGTGTGCTGCGCTGGAACATCTATATGCCGCACACTGCTAAGAGCACATCAGACTGCTTCAGTGTGGAACACTGATGAGCTCAGAGGGGCATTTAAATGTCCCAAGATTACTGAGATATGCAAAAGTGATCAATTTTATCTGTTGTGTTACACCTAGAAAAGTGAACTATCACATAGACACCATTTCAGTCATTTGATCCAGTTTCCAAGAACTTCATAGGCTTTCTAAATCTAGGATACTATTTAACTCTGTGAATGACAGACAGGAAAAGCTAGGTTAGGGTGTTCATTTGTTTTTTATTCAGTGCTGCTTGTGCCCAGTTAAACCCCAACCATTTCACAGAAACCACAGTGCAAAGATGTCTTTTACAAATCTAACATCACACGGATGACAGACTTCAGCAGCACAACACAAACCCAAAGACATTTCCCCCCTTCGAAAAAAGGCCACATTAAAATGAGAGAATGTTCTGCAGTGCAGTGTGCCAGACTGACTACACTTTCTTTGGAAAGTACTGTGAGAATTAGTGTCCTCAGAACCCCCAAAATCTTTCTGTTTTCCTATCGAAAGGGGCAAAGGTAGAGATGTAGAGGAATTATAATTAAACTGCTGGAATATGATCAGCTTTGCATAGTATGTCATTTAACCAATACCAAGATATTTTGGATTAACAAAAGATGTCACGCAACCCTTCTGATGTTCTTCGCTTCTCACGGGGCCACGACAAAATGGTTCTGTTTTTGCTTTGGCAGCGATTCACTATATTACTGCAAGTTTAATGTCACAGTGTCCTATATACATGCTAGTAAAGTATTAACCACCTTCCCTCCCCCAATTACAAATCAACATTTATATTTTTAAAAAGTGAAAAGTTAAAGCAAAGCATCTCGTGAATGAAACAATAGCTAAGGTGAGAGAAAAACAAACAAACCAGGAATACTTTAGTGATTCAATCCTCCTTCTACATACTTTGAGCTACAAAGTGTGGTGCAGGATTTGATGAGGTCACATAGCCAACTTGATGAAAGTGGCCCGGATTCACAGCACTGTGGATTCGCGAAGAATTCCCGTAGGATACATTCACTGGGTACCAGGGGCTAACATAGTGGTAGGCTGGAGCTAAGGGGACACAAGCGTCAAAACCAGGTGGAGGCGGTTGGCTGTAGGGATCTGTCGCCACTGGATAATAAACTGTTCCAGGGGGAGGAGGCTGGTCTCCAATGGATAAAGTACCTGAGGGGGGAAAACCCATTTCCTTACATTACCAGATGGCACATCAGCCGATTTTTTCAAACCCTCTCTTTTCTCTTTTAAAGGCCAGTGACTGAAAAAAAGCATCGAAAGCTGTTCTTAATCTGACTAGGCTGCCAGAGCTGTCAACTGATTAAAGAGCTTTCAGTTGATTAATCACCTGCTTTTTAACTAATTAAATACATTTGCATATTAACAAAGCCTTCTTATAGGTGCTTTTGTGAAAAATGGAAGGAAGCAAACAATTTTACAAATTTAAGGGGGGAAAATACCAGGCACGAGAGATCATCTCGAGTATTTTGTTTTTACATTCCCCATTACAGCAAAGAAATTCAGAGAGGAGTTGCGTGCAAAGTGGAGGCAGAGCCTCTGCTTTGCATGCAGAAGGCCCCAGATTCAGTCCCCAGGGATTCCAGTTAAAAGGCTCAGGTAGCAGGTGACGTGAAAGGCCTCTGCCCCAGACCCTGGATCCAAGCTGCTGCCAGCAGGCTACGCTGATCCTGAAAGGCTAATTGTCTGACACAGCGTGAGGGCAGCTGCACGTGTTTACCGTAACAAACGAACAAACGAACCCCCTTCAAAAGACAGCAGGCCCCAAACACTCAGCCCCACTGATCCAAACTGGCAACCCTCTCATTTAAAATGTGCCCTGATTAGTCAACTAAGGCTTTTAACAGATTTATATACCATTCAGTGCACTTTGCAATGGTGCACTTCATATAGCTGATAAACCTGAGGAATTTTCAACACAGTGTTTTTCCCGAAATTTGTTTGTACATAAATGCCTAGCAATAGGTGCTGAGCAAGGCGTAAACCCTACCACATGCATAACTCACTAAACCATCCAATTAAAACTATTGTGGTTGCTAAAAACAATTTACAAAGTGAACACTTTACAAGCAGTCGGATAGTTGAATGGTTCTGTGTGCTTATAGCAGCAACGGCTCCAATTCAACATGAATTAGAGGAAGAGATCTCTGAGGATCAAACTACATGTGATGCTTAGATGCAAGATTTTTCTCCATCCCAACCTGCTGTGGAAAACAGCAGTTTGAATCACATATTTACACAGAGGGGAGGGACAGACCTCTTTCCTCAAGGGCTATTCTCCTTATTGAAATACCTCTCCTAAAACAGATTTTCATCCCATGGGGGCAAATATATGAACACCCACCTATTTTTTCTTCTGTGGGCTGAAAACCAACTCAGCAGGAGCAACTTTGACAACAAAAATGGGCTCCAAGAAAAATCACGCACACACACACAGTAGATTTCTGATCAAAATTACAGCCGCTCTAAGGTAAACAGACACAAACAGCTCTGAAGACAACCAAGAGCTGATAGAGAACAAGTCACTCAAGTAAGATCAGAGATAGAACAGAGAGAAGTATGGGGAGGAAATGCAATGATTCACCCGCGTGAAAAAGAAATTGTCGTGCACAAGCAGATCTTCAGCAGCTGTCATTCACTGCAATGACCTGATGTGGGAGAGTTTCCTAGTAAATTGAGCCTTTTGTTGTCTACTGGGGAAAGAGCAGACATATCGGGGTAGGGGAAGAGATACTATTTGGATTTTTCACTTTGGCCCAAAAATATCTTGGGTCAACTCCATGGCAGCTGAACAAGGGGCACCACCTAAGGCCATAACTCCCCTGTAGCAGCTGCCTCTTTCCTCTACTTGCTGCTGGCTAGGATCCAGAGTAGCTAATGCACCTTCCTCTTTTCATTCTTCAGGCATTCCTTAGACCAGGGGTGGCCACACTTGCTTAATGTAAGAGCCACATAGAATAAACCTGAGATGTTTGAGAGCCACAAGATATGATGCACTGAAGTGACTTCAGAGGAAGAGGCGGGTTGGGTGTGTGTGTGTGTGTGTGTGCCCTGAAAGTGACATCACAGGAAGGGATGGAGCTTGGGAAGGACTACCACCTGACCTTTGACCTGGAAGTGACATCACAGTTATTTCATCCTTGCAAGGCACTACCTCCAAAGTATTTTGGCTCCACCCCAAAAGATCCCAGGTATTTTTTGAGTTGGACTTGGCAACCCCAATGTTTTATTGAAAATAGGAAATACATGGAAAGAAAAAAGGAAGGAAAAAAGGAAAGAGAGGAAAGGAAATACATGGAAAGACAGAAAGGAAGAAAAAGACAGTAAGAAAGACATGGAAAGAAGGAAGGAAAAGACAAAAAAGAAAGAAGATATGGAAAGAAGGATGAAAAAAGGAAAGAAAGACAAGCAAGGAAGGCATAGAAAGATATGGAAAGAAGGAAGGAAGATATGAAAAGAAGTAGAGAGGAAGGATGAAAGGAAGGGAAAGAAGGAAAGAAACATGAAAGGAAGGAAGGAAGACATAGAAAGATATGAAAAGAAGTAAAGAGAATGGAAGGAAAGGAAAGAAAGATTTGGAAAGGTATGAAAAGATATGGAAAGAAGTAAAGAAGAAGGAAGGGAGACATGGAAAGAAAGAAAGATATGGAAAGAAGTAAAAAGGAAGGAAGAGATGGAAAGCAGGAAAGAAGGACAAAAGGAAGAAAGAGAGAGAGAGAGAGAGAAAGGAAGGAAGGAAGGAAGGATCACAAAAGCGGAGCCACACAATCTTAATGCAAGCACATGTCCTCTGAAGCAAATGCACTCCCTGCCCCTCCATCCCGGCTGTCCTGCACACACTTATGGGTGAGCCAGTCCTCTGTGCAATGAATGGGGCTTCCACTCATGCAAAAACACCCTGGCAAAGGCTGCGCTTCATGCCATGAGCAGCTCTTGCCAGCTGCGCACTTGCCTACTTGGGAGTAAACCGGCAAGCAGGAAGTCCTGGGCCACCTCTGCCTTGGTGCTTCCTCACTGCTTCTTTGCTCCTCCCTTTCCCCTTCCCCTCAAGTGCCCTTTCCGGGCACTCACTGCGAGCATGGGGCTGGCAAAGCTCAGTGCCTGCAGAGGAGCGCCCAGCATGGCGAGGGAGGGTGGGCTGTTCTCGGCCCTGGCCTGCCCCTTCCTTGATCCAGCATTGGGAAAGGGGAATCACGTGCATAGATCGGGAGAGTGGCTGGTCTGCTCCACCCCTTAAAGGAGCCTGGGTGAGGAGTGAACTTGCAAGCCTCCAGGATACGCCAAATAAGGCTTGAAGAGCCGCATGCGGCTTGCGAGCCACCATTTGGCCACCCCTGCCTTAGACATAGTGTGGCAAACCAGGCATGCCAACAGGACTTAATGAACTCTCATGAAATCACTGCACATGAATGACTTGCCCTGTGTCTAAGGGTTCTATGTTCCCAGGAGAGGTGGCATAAAAAATTCTAAATAAATAAAGATGCCTGGGGATGGGAGAGGGAAGGTGCAGTTGCTGCTCTGGTTCCTGGATGGGATGTGATCACAGAAGGTGCCACCGCCCAGAATCATTGTGAGGTCACTGTCTCGCCTTGCCTCCAGCCAGCTTTCCGTTTACTTTATCAGAAATCAAAAGGGCTTTAAAAGCCTGGCATCCACCCGCAGGCACGGGAATGTGTCTCAAGTTCCATTTTGGCTCCCTTGAGAATACTGCCAATTTTACTTAGCAAAAAAAGTTTGTCTGGCCCAAGAGGCAGCACCGATTTATAAAGCACATAAAAGGTGTGATTTAGTTCCAGCTGCCAATCTGCAGTAAATTAAACCTCCCACTTTAATCCACGTTCACAAATTCCAGAGGGGCAGTCATATTATTCTGTTAGAACAAATCAATGATGTCTTGTTGCACATGAAATACTAACAGATAGGGATGTGCGTTTCGGCATTCAGAATGCCGAAAGAATGCCGAAACAAAAGTGTTTCGGCTTCTTTCAGGGAATGCCGAAACGTTTCGGGGAATCCCGAAACGTTTCGGGTAGCCGAAAGAAAAAAGCCGAAACGTTTCGGGATTCTTTCGTCTTTCATTCGGCTTTTCAATGGGAAAATGCCTCCGTCTTCCCGGACGTCTGGGGGAGGCATCTTCCCACCGAATAAGCCCAAAATTGGTGGGGACCTTCCTCTAACCCTTCTCTAACAACCACCCAAGTTTCAGACAGATTGGACTTTGGGGGGCCATGTTATGGCCCCCCAAAGCAGGTCCCCCCATCCTCCCATAAAGGAGCATCTTCTTCATTATTTCCTATGGGGAAAAAATGAAGAAGCAGGCTTCCTTTGCCAGGGGTGGCATTTTGCATGCAAAATGCCCCCTTACCCTCAGGGGCCCTTCTCCCACCCCTCCTCCCACCCCCCACCAAGGCTCAGCCTGCTCCCACTTGGGGGGGCCATTTCATGGCCTCCCCAAGTAGGTGCTCTAATCTCTACCACTGACAGCTGGGGGAGGCTTGTGTTGCCAGGGGTGGCATTTTGCATGCAAAATGCCCCCCAACCCTCTGGGGCCCTTCTCCCACCCCTCCTCCCACCCCCCACCAAGGCTCAGCCTGCTCCCACTTGGGGGGGCCATTTCATGGCCTCCCCAAGTAGGTCCTCTCAGCCCCTAAATTCCACCCCTTACAGCTCCACACAAACCCAATTCCCCCCAGCTGCCACACACAGACCCAAATCCCCACATTAGCCCCTCACAGACCCAAATCCACCCCCACCTGCCCCACACCCATAACCCCAGGAACAGGCTGGCAAAGGCCAGCCCTCTCCCTTTGTTCCCTATGCTGGGAACTTCTAAACTC
This sequence comes from Eublepharis macularius, assembly GCF_028583425.1. NCBI lineage: Eukaryota > Metazoa > Chordata > Lepidosauria > Squamata > Eublepharidae > Eublepharis > Eublepharis macularius. The sequence goes on from NC_072802.1 coordinate 11,680,249, forward strand.
TCTTTCCCTGGGCAATTCTGCACAGCCCAGGGGTGCCACAATGGTGGGCACACTTCTGAGTGCCAGCTGGTCCCTGTGAAAGAGCACCTGAACCACAGACACCCTCCCTCAAATTCCCCCACCACCTACAGAGATGGCTGGCCAGCCAGCCCCATTGTTCCCTATGATGGGAACCAACTGCACAACAAAGAATAAAACAAGAACAACACAAAATAAAGTTTTTTAAAAATTATTTTCTCCCTTCCAAAGTACAAGTAGGCAAAGCATTATGACACATAACACCAGCAGTCCCCCACACAGAAAAATAACACAACTCACAACATCAGAGAATCACAAAGCACGATTCCTGTCAAAAACACTTTATTTCTTGAACAGCTTTAGGCTACACAGCAGGGGGGGAACACCAAAGGGCATGGCAGCAGTATCTTACACAAAAATAACACAACTCACTTAACATCAGAGAATCACAAAAGCACAATTCCTGTCAAAAACACTTTATTTCTTGAACAGCTTTAGGCTACACAGCAGGGGGGGAACACCAAAGGGCATGGAAGCAGTATCTTACACAAAAATAACACAACTCACTTAACATCAGAGAATCACAAAAACACAATTCCTGGCAAAAACACTTTATTTCTTGAACAGCTTTAGGCTACACAGCAGGGGGGGAACACCAAAGGGCATGGAAGCAGTATCTTACACAAAAATAACACAACTCACTTAACATCAGAGAATCACAAAAACACAATTCCTGGCAAAAACACTTTATTTCTTGAACAGCTTTAGGTTACACAGTAGGAGGGCACAAAAGGGCATGATAGCAATGTACTACAAAAAATAATACAACCCACTTCACCGTTTTTGACAGCAATTGTGTTTGTGTGATTCTCTGATGTGAAGTGAGTTGTGTTATTTTTGTGTAGTACACTGCTTTCCTGCTCTGTGGTGCCTTCCTACTGTGTAACCTAAAGCAGTTACAGAAATAAAGTGCTTTTGACAGCAATTTTTTGGGGTGATTCTTTAATGTGAAGTGAGTTGTGTTATTTTTGTGTAAGATACTGCTTCCATGCCCTTTGGTGTCCCCCCCCTGCTGTGTAGCCTAAAGCTGTTCAAGAAATAAAGTGTTTTTGACAGGAATTGTGCTTTTGTGATTCTCTGATGTTAAGTGAGTTGTGTTATTTTTGTGTAAGATACTGCTGCCAAGCCCTTTGGTGTTCCCCCCTGCTGTGTAACCTAAAGCTGTTCAAGAAATAAAGTGTTTTTGACAGGAATCGTGCTTTGTGATTCTCTGATGTTAAGTGAGTTGTGTTATTTTTCTGTGTGGGGGACTGCTGGTGTAATGTGTCATAATGCTTTGCCTACTTGTACTTTGGAAGGGAGAAAATAATTTTTTAAAAACTTTATTTTGTGTTGTTCTTGTTTTATTCTTTGTTGTGCAGTTGGTTCCCATCATAGGGAACAATGGGGCTGGCTGGCCAGCTATCTCTGTAGGTGGTGGGGGAATTTGAGGGAGGGTGTCTGTGGTTCAGGTGTTCTTTCACAGGGACCAGCTGGCACTCAGAAGTGTGCCCACCATTGTGGCACCCCTGGGCTGTGCAGAATTGCCCAGGGAAAGAGAGTTTAGAAGTTCCCAGCATAGGGAACAAAGGGAGAGGGCTGGCCTTTGCCAGCCTGTTCCTGGGGTTATGGGTGTGGGGCAGGTGGGGGTGGATTTGGGTCTGTGAGGGGCTAATGTGGGGATTTGGGTCTGTGTGCGGCAGCTGGGGGGGAATTGGGTTTGTGTGGGGCTGTAAGGGGTGGACTTTAGGGGCTGAGAGGACCTACTTGGGGAGGCCATGAAATGGCCCCCCCAAGTGGGAGCAGTCTGAGCCTTGGTGTGGGGTGGGAGGAAGGGTGGGAGAAGGGCCCCAGAGGGCTGGGGGGCATTTTGCATGCAAAATGCCACCCCTGGCAACACAAGCCTCCCCCAGCTGTCAGTGGTAGAGATTAGAGCACCTACTTGGGGAGGCCATGAAATGGCCCCCCCAAGTGGGAGCAGGCTGAGCCTTGGTGGGGGGTGGGAGGAGGGGTGGGAGAAGGGCCCCAGAGGGTTGGGGGGCATTTTGCATGCAAAATGCCACCCCTGGCAACACAAGCCTCCCCCAGCTGTCAGTGGTAGAGATTAGAGCACCTACTTGGGGAGGCCATGAAATGGCCCCCCCAAGTGGGAGCAGGCTGAGCCTTGGTGGGGGGTGGGAGGAGGGGTGGGAGAAGGGCCCCTGAGGGTAAGGGGGCATTTTGCATGCAAAATGCCACCCCTGGCAAAGGAAGCCTGCTTCTTCATTTTTTCCCCATAGGAAATAATGAAGAAGATGCTCCTTTATGGGAGGATGGGGGGACCTGCTTTGGGGGGCCATAACATGGCCCCCCAAAGTCCAATCTGTCTGAAACTTGGGTGGTTGTTAGAGAAGGGTTAGAGGAAGGTCCCCACCAATTTTGGGCTTATTCGGTGGGAAAATGCCTCCTCCAGGCGTCCTGGAAGACGGAGGCATTTTCCCATAGAAAAAAGCCGAAAGAATGCCGAAATAATGCCGAAAGAATCCCGAATCCCGAATCCCGAAAGAGATTCTTGTTTCGGCTTTCAGCTTTAACGATAGAGAATTTTCTTTCGGCTTTCTACTTTCGGCTATAGCCGAAAATTTTTGGCTTGCACACCCCTACTAACAGATTTGTTATGGCATAAAGCCAGCTTCATCAGATGCATGGTGTACCCTCAGTTGGCACTGAGATTTCTCTCTGCACTGATACAAGCAGGTAGGCACTGCAAAGTGTGTGTGTGTGTGGGGGGGTGGAATCTAAGACATTGAGATGCGTGAGGCAGCCTGGCATTTCTACGACAAAATCAGCAAGGGGCCGTTCACAGCCATGCATGCCAACAGTACTCTTCTGCTACCCACAGCACATGCATGTCCAATCTCTACATCAAAGAATAAGATGACATCTAGGACAACACAGAAAAGCTGGAAAGAGAATAGTTCAGCCTTCCAGCCTGGCTCTCATTTATGCTTCTGCATAAACTTTCGAGAACCACAGCTCTCTTTGTCGGATGCATCATCTGACAGAGAGAGCTGTGGTTCTCGAAAGCTTATGCTACAATAAAGTTGGTTAGTCTTAAAGGTGCTACTGGACCCTTTACTATTTTGCAACTACAGACTTACACGGCTAACTCTTCTGGATCTATAATCATGATAAAGGCTCTTGTAACTCTGCAAATCCTGAATTAGTCTAAATAGTCTTTCTATCCCCACCATTGTTGGTATAATGGCGACCACTCTGGATACATTCATTCTCTGCCCAGAAATGCAATACTGTGCGTTGTGCACTCCATCTCCTTCTGACCCCATTGTTCACATTTTTCTTCCTATATGTCTAGCATATTTAATTGCCAATTGCTAACTCCACATATATGATAAAGTGGACTCTAATCCATAAATATGCCACAAATCTGCTAGCCTTTAAAGACACAGAAGATTCTTTTGCATTTCATTTTAATCCAGGTTACCAGTAATCTCTGATATGCCACAGGGCTATGCCACGCCCTGGAACTCCAGCTGAGCCCCTAAAACCACCGCTGAAGAGGGAAATGAAGCCAGAATCACATACCTGCATTTAAATACACCAAAGAAAGTACGTTTGCTGTGCCCAAAAAGCAAGCAACACCCTTATTTCATTGCACATTGTTTAGCTCCCACCTTTCTCCCCAAGGGGGACCCAAAGTGTCTTAAATCTTTCTCCTCTCACAACAACCTTGTGAGGTAGGTCAGGTGGAGAGGGTGAGACTGGCCTAAGGTCTCCCAGTGAATTTCTATGGCAGAGGAGGGGATTTGAACCTGGGCCCCCCATATCCATCCAGCTAGCCCTCAACTCATTAAATATGGGACACTCTATAATCCTATGTTCAGTGGCTTCAATTTTATCATATGAGCATCTGCATGTTCTGTTGGCATATGGTGCTTTCTTGTATCTACCCTCCAAAACCGCCCAGGGAAGAGCATTCATTCTTGCCAGAGTAAAAGCTCTTCTGAGCTTTGGTACTGGCAGATGGTAAAAATACTTCAGCAGTTGCATCAGGAGGACAATACCTAAGTAAAGAGTCTAACATACCCTCTGTTCCCTAAAAGACGTACTAGTAATGTCCAACTTCCTGACACGCATTTTTATTTGCCTAATTATACCTTTGGTCTCTGTAGTCTTGACCATTTTGTTTGTTATTCCTAGGCATTTCATTTTCTTTCCCAATAGCTGATCCCACTGACTATTATATTTCTCTGCCTGGATGAGTCCTAGTAGAGTGGGTCCTCCCTCCCCACCAATGACTACAACAAGCTGGCTCTCATTTAACCGAGAATTCAACCCAGACACACACACAGCCATCAGATACTAACCATTTGGGGAGGAGTCTGCAGGAACTGGGTGCACATCACTCCTCCCAGCTTCAGGGTATGCTGGTGCCATCGACTGATCTACTACAGGGAGAGGCTCTGTGTATGTCTGATAAGTTTCCATGTGTGGGGATGGTGGTACTGGCTGTACATACATCATAGGATTCCAACAGGTCTGGTGATAATACTTGCCAGAAAAGGGGGGAAAATAAACACGCATTTAATGCAGTCTAATGAAACAGGAGATACTGAAATCTGGCCAGCATGTTCTGATCCACAGCAACGATGCAAGGTTGGAGCGGGACTAAAATTGGCAATTTTACCAATTCTCCCATCCTGTTGCAGCCCTTCCCCCTCCACCCTCTAGTCTCGTGCTGTTCTTCAGGCTCCCCTATCCCCCAAGAGGAGCATTTTTGTAGAGATTTGTGGGTTGTTGTGGGAGATGAGAGGCAGGAACGTTTGGTTTTGCTGAGGGAAAATTTGAGTCTGGATCTAACCCCATATTCTTTAATGTCTCGGAACAGTCATTCAGTGGCTGCTGGGGAGAGTGCATAGTGTTTCCCCCTTGCTAAAATGGAAGGAGTGCCAGGCGAAGTATTCCATTCCATAAGGCCTCGTAGGAAAAGATACTGCAACTGATCACATATTACCAGGAACAGCCATGACGACAAAATGGCACCCTCACGTTCAAAGGCAGTGTAGGTTAGAATGCCAACCACTGGGGACAACTGGGGAGGCTTTGGTCCCTCTGCTCTGCTTGCAGACATTCCAGTGGGATCTGACTGGGGTCGCTATGGGAAACAAGATGTTTGACAAGATGGACTTTTTGGTGTGGTCCAGCAGAGTGCCTGTGATATTCTGCACCTCTTCATCAGTCTTTGACTCAGGAGTGGCAAACACATCTCTCTGACTTCCACGTGAGTTAAAGCCACTGGGGTAGGAAGCGCAAGCAGCAGCAGTACATTTTTAAATATTTAGCAGGGAGTTAGCATTCCCTGACCCTGGTATTTGTCAAAGGTCTAGGTTAGAGCTTAGTTGCCTGAGTACAAAGACATGCAATGGCCCAGACAGGACCCCAGAACACTTCAGTTATGAAGGCACAGCTGTGCACTGTCAAGGGATGGCAATCTAACCAAGGGATCTTGTAATAACACTTACCTGCAAACCCAAATTAAAATAATACTGCACAATCTTTGGATCTGAAAAGAAAAAGAAGTAGATGTCAGAGAGATGTGTTTGCCACTCCTGAGTCCCATACTATAAGACTGATCAATAATATCTCCAAAAGATTTAGTTCTGGATGCCAGGAATGCCTTCCTCTGTGGATTCAGAAGTATGATTTCCCCACTGAAATAAGTTCACCAAATGCATATAAATATTTAAACATCATTTGTTTGTCCACAGTATTAATAGGCTGAACAATGAATGCCAAGTGACATTAGTTCAATTACACTTATTCTGTTTTGTAGAATGGTTCAGGCCTTCTTAATATTATCTAAAGCCTCAAGACTTTTTGCAATTCAAACTGTGCCCAAAGACTGGACAATGTGAAGAATGAAAACCCTGTTGGACAGACCAAAATTTTGATCTAGTCTCTCTCTCACACACATGCAGTCTTCGTTTTGGTAGTACACTAGGACTTTGCAGTTCAGGTGTAAACACAAAATTGGTAGGATGAGAGACATTGGTCAAATATTAAAAATCTTACTGGAAGTTCCCACCCAAAATTACACAAAACTTTCCATTAAGCAGCAACATTTTCACAAACTAGTACCAGCCTCACTGTTTTTGTACTTTATTTTCAGGGACTAACTCAGCTCATCAGTGGCTCTGAACACATTAAGCAAACACCCTTAGAGGCACATATACAACTGCTTCTGTGAGCAGACTAGTCTGGCTCTGGAGGCAGCAAGGATAAACCTATAATGCTCATCGCAGGAAGTCAGGCGAGACAGCAGGGCTGCTCTCTCCAGAGATGAGTCTTAACTACCACAAACGGACTCTCTTGCCTTCAAAGCAGCAGGTTAAACCCCCCATATTCCCAGCAGTTTGCCATTCATGTAAGTTGGCCTCTTAGGAAGCAGTCCAGGGCAAAGTTTGCCTTAAGCAACAGTTCTCAGATGTTTCCCCTAAACAGACAGACTGAGAAGCTCCACAGAAGCAGATACAACTTCACTATGGTAAGAAACTGAAGCAGCCATTTTGCTCTGCATCAAAACTCTGAACAGAACACATGTCCTAACTCACTGGGATGTGATCAAGGTGAACAAATTGGAGACCGAAACAATCTGAGCATTTCTGAAATTCTTCCTAGATGCTAGAGTTCCAAATTACCCCATCTTGTTTAATAATTCTGCAAGAATTCATATTCCTGCAGAATTCTGAATTAAAACTAGATCTTTCACAGAGCATCATGCATAGCCCATTATATACAAGATCTCAAATTTGCCTTCTAACAGTGTTTTATAATATTCTGCACATGAGCACTCCAGCAATACGGGGGGGGGGGGGGGAGAGGAATGAACTGAAGTGATGGCAAACGGCAGGATCCAATTCCAGAATTAACTTTAGAAATTCTACTAGTCAAAACTTAAAAGGAGGAAAACATTTCCAATGAAGAAGCAGAGAATTCTGTTCTAGCTGCAGCTCAGGATGATTAATCATGTGAAAAGTCTCAAGTCTAAACTGTCTTTCAGGTCCCGTCCCCCACCCCCCACCCCCGCTTTAAGTTTCAGAGGATGCTTCAAGTAGAAAGAGATAAGGCATGTTATCAATTTAGTTGCTCTCTTCCTAAAAACATTAGAAGTCACTGAAGATATAGCCAAGGAATAAAGTCTTAATTGCCTAAAGGAAAGATCCTGTATTCCCTACAAATTTCAGGCACAGCTTTATTCCCAGAGGGAAAGCCTTGAGCCCCATAGATTAGTACATCTACTGAAACAAACAATAACATTTTGATGGGAATTTCAGCCAGCTGACTTTTAATGGCTATACATATGTAGTCCTTATCCTACCCAAGTGGTTTTATTCAAGGAAGACACTGAGCCAGTAATATTAGCTGTTAATATCATGAGTAATGCTGATGTTACAAGATGCCAACATGACTCATTCTGGGCTGCAACAAAAGCTTGTGATTGGATAGTATGTCCCACCTGTCTAAAAGGTAATGGAAGCATTATTTCAAGGCACTTATTTCAGAAAACAAGTACTTTGACTTTGTTGCTGCAATCAGAGTCAACTCGCAGCTGAGGGTGCACAGAATGAGCCAGCCGATGAAAATCTCCATATACAGAGATAACGTTCCATCTCTAACAAATATTGAATTTTCTGTTCCACCTTTAGAGTTAATGTACTTCAATAGCCCAGGCTTTTGGATATGAAGTGAACGCACACATCTGAGTAACTGCAGATACACTTCTAGTGGAAGATAAGAATTAGGTCAGTACTATACAATTTGATCTGACATGGTCAAGAAACCAATTATATCCCTAGGAATGGAGCTCCAGCAATATTTATCACAACTGCTTGAGAAACTATAGATTGTCACTCAACAATCAACACAACTAGTTGCCCCAAACTTTATTTCTATATATGATTCCCTCTGGTGATGAACTTCCAATAATTAATAAGCCAGCAAAAGTGGTAAGCAATTTTGTACGGGCTGGAAAATGCCCCTCCTGTTAAAGCACACTCACAATGCAGAAGCCGATTCGAAGAGGGCTTTCGCATTTCCCTGACTTCTGGTTATGACAGTTGATATCCAAGGATAACACTAATATTTGATAGTACAAGTCAGAACAAGAACTAGGTGCTGGTTCACCTGAATACTTTCCCATAGCTTGACAAGATAGAAATGTTATAGTAGGACAAAGTCATTCCATCTTAACTGCTGAAAACAGCATAGGAGCAAGTTAAGTCACAGAATTAGCATTAGTCATAAAAGATCAGAAGTTAACCTGGAATAGTTCTTTTTGTGGGAGAAAAATCTGCATCAGTAGAAACAAGAAAATGGTTAATGAAAGTACAAGACAACATAAATTGGCAAATTAGATCCAAGAAGAAATTGATTTGCAATGCTGGATGATTTAACATTGCAATAAAAATAGAGAGAATCAACATTTATTTCTTACTGGAATATTAAGAGCCCAATAGAGAAGTTCAGTGATGTAAATGAGAAAAGCTGACACTGGTAAAATTAAAGGATATCATGATTAATGGTATATTTATAATATGGGAAGAGCTAATAGGGTGAAATCACAAGTTTGGTCTCTAATACCATTTCAATATTTCCAAGCAAATAACTTTTTAAAAAAAGAATTAAAGAATGGGAGTTTACCTTCAGAAGAATTATCAGAGTATAGAGAAGAAAGGTGGAGTGTTCCAAATATATAAAGTTATCATCAGTCTAGATGCAAAAAGGGGCTTTCAAACACTTCTGCATCAGTGATTTGGGAATTGCTATTTTGAATACTCCTTAATGCAAAATACATGACTTATGCCTGTCTTTAAAGGAAGCTCAGTAAAACAGTTGTTGGTATTTGACTCTGGCAAGGTTCAGTGAGATTCCTGAACGCTGATAGATTTGAATGTTGGAAATGTCAAGTCAATCATCTTTCCATAGCAAAGGAAGCCAACAGTCTTACTGGATCCAGATGAAGTTATTTTCAAAGTGATGGCTATCAAGGCTAATGGTTGATTTAATTTTAATTATGATTTTTTTGGAAAATTAAAGATCAAAGTACTACTATAGAAGGATGTTTTAGCAACTGCAAAGGTGGTTCTTGATTGGCACTAGAAAGCTGCATCTTCCCAATAAGGGAATGGCAGATTGATGCCAGATTGATGAATGAAAACTGAAACAGAAGTGGATTTGTGGTACTAGGTGATTTAGGGAAAGAAAGGGACTTCAGTTTGCTCTCTGTGAAATATTCACTAGAACTATACAGAACCAGAGAGAAATCCATCCATTTTTTTGCTACTTGTCTGGGTTTTTTGGATCAGAAATCTGAGGAAATTGGATCAGTATCTGAAGAATGAAATGCAGGGTCTAAACACAGTTGTATAAGTTTGGGCAAGATGGTGGAAGGGCATCAGCTCCTCACCCCAGGCTGGTCCAGAAGCAACACCTCTGTGCAACTCAGCATCATGTTCCCTCAGGGATATATTCCATTTTATGGAATGGCCTACCTGAAAAGGTCAGGAAAGCTCCTACTGTCTCGGCTTTCTACAAATTGTGCAAAACTGAATTATTCAAAAGAGCTTTTTTTTTTTTACTCAGGGCTGTGCTGGACGGAAATGGTTCAGAGAGATGCTGTTGGAAGCCCTCCCCATTTTCACCTGCACCCTGCCTCCCTGAATGTACTTTTGGAGAAAAAGACTTTTTGTAGGAGAAACTACAAAGCAGAACTAATGAAATTAAGCCCCACCAGTGTGGAAGACAAAGGCACCTCTCCCTGTATTGTCTAGAACGTGGTATGCAACCATTGACCATTAATGTAATCTGGACCTTAAGTGCTCTAACACACCTTGGGAGCCCTGATTCAAATCTTCCCATTGTTCCCAAAATTACTGCCACAAGAATGACTCAGTGTCGTATCTCCACTTAATCCCTGGTATTCTGAAAGGACTTTATATTCTGACCTCTAGCTAGTTTTACTGACTTCCCCACCAGACATTTGGCTAAAAGATTTTCTCTGAATGATTTTCTAGTGTGTGTTGGCCAACTATGACTCTCAGAGGCCATGGAACTAAGTGATCCTAATTAGCCTGAATGCAGCAGCTCCTGCCCCCAACAAGTGCATGTGTGTTCAGATCCAACCCTGAAAGGAACCCTGGGCAGGAGCCATGATTTCTGGTTACCTCCATGACTTGCAGCTTGAAACCCAGCCTCCCCCATCTAAAGTGCTGATCAGGCTCCGAACTTTTTCTCTGCCCCACCACTTGGATCTCCATTCATAAATGCTATATCCGAAGCCATCAAGGAGAATATTACGTAGTGAATAAGGACCATTGTTCAAATCTGGAGGCATTAATCCACAATGGCCAAGAAGGGCTTTTTTTCTGGGAAAAGAGGTGGTGGAACTCAGTGGCAGAACACAGGACCGCACAATGATGTCACTTTGGGTCAGCTGAAACAAGGGGGGAGTTTTTTTAGTTTATTTTATATTTATTTATATTTCAATTTATATACCGCCCATCCCCAGGGGTTTAAATTGCCCTCGTCGAAAATGGTCACATGGCCATTGGCCCCGCCCCCTGATCTCCAGACAGAGAGGAGTGCCGCTTGGCACAGAGGGCAATCTAAACTCCCCTCTGTCTGGAGATCAGGGGGCGGGGCCACTGGCCATGTGACCATTTTCAAGTGGTGCCGGAACTCGGTTCCACCGTGTTCCTGCTGAAAAAAAGCCCTGGCCAAGATCAAATTCCCACTACCATTCTCAACTGGGGATGAAGTTATCCATTCTGCAATGGATGGGGGCCAGCAGCTTTTTCTCCTCATATTTATGGAATTTATTTATTAAAAGTATTTACATTCAGCTTTCCCCCTGCTGGAAGAAAAATATTCAAAGCAGCTGTCACTATTAACACTAGAAAGAGAAGCCTGATTACAAGGGAGGGAAAGAGCTCCCAGTTTGCCACTTAAAACTGCACCAATTGTCAGGGACTCTTACCTCTAGGAAGGTCGCTGCCACTAGGATCACAGGAGTAAGGAGGAGTAACACCTCCGTTGTCCCCAACATCGCTGCCAGGAGGAAGAGGAGCCGGCTGATACTGATACTGCACTGAAGGAATCACAACTACAGAAGAGAGCCAGACAAAGGTCAAGTCAGGTTTACAATACACTGAAGTCTACAAAGCAGACCCTAACCTGTTCACACAGAATGCATTGCACACTGTAACAAGAAACACTTAGGGCGTTTTCAAAGCTGACTTAAAGGCCTGCCACACTGGCAGAAAGGGTGATTTACAGCCTTTCCCCCCAGCTCTGCCCACACCCACGCTTGCCTTTATAGCCTGCCTTTCTCACTGAGACCCAAGGTGGATCGCACAGTGCAAGTCGTCAAGCAAAGAAGCTGGGCTGACTCTTTACATGTTGCTCCAACAAGGGTAGCAGTGAATGAATAGTGAGGAGAGGTAGGAGAGCAAGCCCACCGCCTGCCACCCTGCGCCCAGCATTCAGGCCATTGCAATTGGCACAGCCACAGCTGTTTTCCAAACCTGACCCTTCTCCCAATTAGAAAACCAACCACAGCCCCTCAAAGAAGGTAAAGACAGTTCACGCCCCCATAAATCAAATGCTGCATTCAGATTGCACAGACCCCAGTAACTCACAACCCCCTTTTTTTTTAAAAAAAGAACAGTGTAGGCAGACAACAGCTCCTCAAAAAATAAAGCATGCATATAAACATCTTCAATTGAAATTGGGTCCAATATGGTACAAATCAAGCGGCAAGACAATCAACCCCTAGTTCAATAGTCAAAGGAGCCTGGTAAGATTGGCCACTTCAGCAGAGGCATTGCTCATTTCTCCCCCCACAACTAAACCTGGCTATTGGTGAGGGCTTTCCAGGGGAGCTGTGGATATAGTTCTAACTAGCTTCAAGTGACAGTGGTGGAGGGAGACATAATTTCCCCAATTGTGGCTACTGTCAGTGGCAGCTGAGCTACTGGACTGCAGGCAGAACCCTTCCCACACGGAGGGCTTCTCTACTCCCTATGACAAGGAATGGGGGCTTTGCTCAAACAGGTGAAATCAAAGGTTGGGGCAATAGCTGATCCTGGTGACCTCAGACATTGTCAAGTCTGCTACTGAGTTCTCTTTCTTGTAGGGGTGTGTGTTTCGGGTATCCGATTCGGGTTAAGAACCCAAATCGGGCCTGATTTGGAAATATTCAGTATTTCCAAATCGGAGGGTACTTTCGCCGAGTGGGACGGGAACCTCACCCAAGCCAGAGACGCCTGGCAGGGGACAGGGGACGCCTGTCATCAGAGGGGATAGAAGAGGGGCCCTACCATGTGGGTCCCTCTCGCACCCCCTCTGAGCAGGCTCCCCCCATGGCCACCGCTGGAGTGTCCATGGAGAAGGAGATGCTCCAATGGGCCGTCGGCCCCTCTGGGATTGTGAGTTGTGTGAGAGAGGATTCAGCGGAGTCAGTGGTCAGGGACTACCTTGTGGAGCCCTGCGAGTTGATGTCCACTGATCCACTCAGCTACCGGGCCAAGGAGGCGGCGGTCTGGCCAGACATCTCCTTCGAGGCACAGTGACTGCTCTCATGCCCTCTGATGAGCATGGAGAGTGAGCGCATCTTTTCCTACGCGGGCGACATTGTCAGCCCACATCGCTCTCGCCTTCTCCCATAGAGAGTTGAGCAGTTGACCTTCCTGAAGGTCAACTCTCGGCTCTTCGATTTTTCAGGACTGGACTTCCAGAGTGATTGAGGTGAGCCCTATTTGTGGCCTACATCCTCTGCAAGTCTAGTCCTTTGGAATTGCTCTCTTTCCTAAACAAACCTGTAGGTAAAAACGGCCAGAAGATGGTGGGTGGGACTCAGTGGCAAAGGGAATGGACCCTGCAATTTGCCTCCCCCCCCCAAAAAAAACAGGAATTAAAAATACTGACTCAAAACTGTGACAGACCCCGTGGGACCAAATTTATTCTGAAAAATAATACTGGAGGGAGAAATTGGTTAGATAGGGACTGGTTAGGTTAGGGATGCTTATACTTTGCTCCTGTTTACTGTTTTTTGATGTTTTCCAATGTTGTTTAAATGTTTTCTAATGTTATTGCATGCTGTTAAAATGTTCATGTTGAGGGTGTGTGTGTGGTGGGTGTGGGGGAAGTTGGGGACAATGCAGGTGGCCAGCTGATGATGAAGGCTACATCAGTGTCTCACAGATGTTTGCAGGTAAAGCCTGAAGCTGGCGGGGGGGGGGGGGCTCTGTAACTGTGCTCCAAAAATGCCATTGTGTTGTGCTTGTGGCTGTGCACGATTCTGCTCTGTGGTGTTTCCCCACTGGCTGAACTGAAAGCACAGCTGCAGGAAATGACAATGGTTCTGCTGGACCAGGTTGCAAAATTCCCCCACCCCCTTTCATTTTGGTTTGGGAGGGATGGATGCTTGCCCTCATGCTGTGCCAAGAAATAAAGTGGTATGGAAAGAAACTGTGTGTGTGTGGTTTTTGTTATTCTGTCCTTGGTTTCTGGAATAAAGCCTTTCAACCTAGAACTTCAGTTGGCTTGAGGTGAGGGTACAGAGGTTTGCCCCCCATGGTATGATTACCTAAAGTGACAGATTCTCTGATGTGAAGTGAGTTGTGGCAAAATTGTGTGGGAGACTGCTGTGATGCCCTGTATTGTGCCCTCCTGCTGTGTAACCTAAAGCAGTTAAAGAAATAAAGTTTTTTTTTGACAGCAATGGTGTTTTTGTGATTCTCTGATGTGAAGTGAGTTGTGTTATTTTTGTCTAGGAGACTGCTGCGATGTCCTGTGTTGTGCCCTCATGCCGTGTAACCTAAGGGTGTGAAAGAAATAAAAGGTTTTTTCCTGCAATTGTGTTTTTGTGATTCTCTGATCTGAAGTGAGCCAGGGTAAAATTGTGTGGCAGATTGCTGTTATAATACTGTCCCTTACAGTTGTAATTTGAAAGTTAGAAAATAAGTTTCTTAAAACTTAATTCAATGTGTGTTTGTGTGTTGTTCTCTGGTGTGCAGGTTAGTTCCCATCATAGGGAACAATGGGGAGTGGCTGGCCAGCCTGCTCTGGGGGTGGCAGGGAACTTTGGGGAGCATGTCTTTGGGTCTGTGGGGATGGGGGGGGTAGATTTAAAGGGGGATTAGGCCTGTAGCCGTAGATGCCACATTCCATGTTTTCTTGCTGTGGGAGTCTGGATTTTTCCATAACAAGAACAAATGGAGAGTGGCTGGCCAGTAACTGCAGGGGTGTTTAGGTTGGGGGGGGGGGTTGTGGTTCTTCTGTGATGGGTTGCTTGGGAGTGTGTGGTGTGGCCGGCCTGTGGCTGTGGCGATTGGCAGCACCAATCCATGTGTTTCTGCTGTGTTGATGGAAGTCTTCCACACAGTAGAAAGAAATTACATGGTGTAGTTGTTGGAGAATCACCATTGGAGGGCCATGTCATGGCCCCCCAAAGTGCAATCTCCCTGAATCTTAGGGGGGGGGAGGTGGGAGGACAGGTAGGAGCAGGTCCCCTTAAAGCCAGAAAAGCCCCCTCTTTTTCCACAGAGAGATTAGTGGAGTAGAGGAGGATAGGGGCACCTTCTTTGGGAGGCCATAAAATGGCCCCCCAAAGTGCTATCTCCCTGAAGCTTGGGGGAGGGTGGGAGGACAGGTTGGAGCAGGTCCCCTGAGAGTTGGGTGCATTTTGATTGCAAAATGCCACCCCAAGCCACCTAGAAAGGTTGCTTGTTTTTCCCCATAGGGAATAATGGAGAGTGGAAGATGGGGGTACCTTGTTTCGGGGGGCATAACATGGCCCCCCAAAGCCCAATCTTTCTGAAACTTGGGGGGTGGTTAGAAGAGTTAGGAGAAGGCCCCCACCAAGTTTGGTTTGCTTCAGAAAGAAAATCCCCCACCCCAGGCTCCCGGAAAGCCGGGAGCAAGTTCCCCATTGAAAATAATAGCCGAATCTTTCCGAAGCAAATCCAAATATTTCCAAGTCGGGTATTCTGAAGTGGCTTGCCGCTTTGGAATCCCCTTTATTCCAAAGCGGTTTCCCAATTCAGGTAAATCCAAATCACGAAACCCAAATCGACCTGGTCCTGCACACCCCTACTTCCTTGTTCATGCTAGAATGGGATGGGATTCAGGAAGGGAAATGGCTCTTGCATACAACATGCCTGGACATTTATTCTACTAAAAGAGCAGTTTCACAGCTATTATATCCCTCCCTACAGCTGGGGCATACAGCTCTTTTACCCAGCTATGGGTTGTGCAAGATGCTATGGCCATTCCAGAATCTGAAGGTTTTGGCCACTTAGACATACCCCAAATGCATCCAGATGGGTGATTGCCTGCGCTTTGTGGAGCTATCTTCAAATATGAACTCCCCACACAAAACTGCTGGTTCTTATACCTTGGGCAGTTTTAGATTCTAAGACCAAACCTTTGGATTATTTATTTAAACGTATTCTTAATCTTCACCATAAGGGATTTCTATGTTTTTGCTTGTTTTTACGTATTGATAATGTTTTTACTAGTAACTTAAAAAAATCACGTTGTTTCTTTAGAGACCGTTTTAATTACAAGCTGCCGCAAAAGCCATTAGGTTAAGAGTTTGTAGGGCAAAAATGCAGCATACAGAGTTTTTAAAAATAAAATCTACTTCCATCTGTAAGCACTGGAGAACTATTTAATATATCCATCAGTGAGCATTATAGCTTTGGTTAACTAAATTATGCGGGAAAGCACTCTTC
The DNA here is from genome assembly GCF_028583425.1 of Eublepharis macularius. NCBI lineage: Eukaryota > Metazoa > Chordata > Lepidosauria > Squamata > Eublepharidae > Eublepharis > Eublepharis macularius. Next base: position 11,696,100 of record NC_072802.1, read on the forward strand.
AAGACTGGAATGGGGAAAACATTTAGATTTGCTAAGGCAACTTCCCCCATTTATTGATGAATTTAATGTCCAGGGATTTTCATTCTGCCCTCAAGGAAGAGCAGCAGCTCAAAAGGCACAGGGTACCTAAATTTCCTCATTAAATAGATTATTATACCTATGACTCCCCCTCCCCTTAAGATTACCGCAGTTTTGAAGCCAGCTGTCTCTGAGCCACAACTTTTAGAATTCAGGCGTCAAGTGAAAACAGCATTGTTTACCTGGGCACTTTGAAAGCTAACACCATGTAATCATGTTTGCCAAAGCAATCTGCATATTTTATTTAATTTTTAATTTTTTAACTTTTAATTTTTTTAAAGCTGTAATTATGATTATCTCTTTCCTTGCCTGCCTTTTCGGTGGAAAAAAATTTTGTAAGTAGAGAAAGAGGTAAGATTTGATTCAACATATGTGCACTTGCTAAAACTGCGCAATATGCAGGAATATCAAAGGTTACCTCAAGAAGGTTACCCCAAGAAGTGCTTTTTGTGCACTGGAGGGAACTTAGCTCAGTCGAGATCACAGCATCCACTATGTGACCAAATTCAATGGTCACAATATGATAATATTGTTCAGTGGGTGGAGTCTAAAACCTGGGAGTTGAGGAGAGCAGAATGCAAATAAAAGAAAGGGCCCTACAGGAGGTCGAGGCCATCTTCTAATCTCTGCGAGAGGAACAGATCACCACCAAAAATGTGGGAATTAATCACTGCATGTTCATTGCCGACAGAGGAGACAAAAAGCTTGAAGGAACATGGGGCCATTACTGCAGAGACAAGGGAACACAACTATGAACGGCAATCTGTAAGTATTTTGTAGGGACAAGCAGATTCCTTCAGCTCAGCCCTAATCAGGATGGTTCCCCCTCCCCAACTTTGCTCCCACAATTTTCATAAAACTCTGAGGAGCAGTACCTCATAACTGAAGTGAGGCTGTTTCTTCCTGTGTTAAGTGAGCTAAAATGAAGAAAAAACTAAAGCTCTGTGGGCAAGCATTTCTGACACAATTACACGGAAGCATCTTCAAAGCTAGCCCTTTATGTACCAAAGAACCTTTAAAAGTTTTATTCAGGTGAATTAAAAGACAGTTCTATTATATTTGTGTATATTGCACAAAATCCACAGCACTCTTACATACCTTAGTTTTATACCACGCAATATGCTTCTCAGCATAGTTTTGAAGGGTTGGTTTTCAATTCCGTTTTATAGGGCATGGATGAGCTTTTCCTGGGATCCCTGAATTTGGGAGCCACAGAATCGTGCACCTGTGGGACTTTAAGGAAGTCCCCAGTGTTCACAACTGACAGAGACACCGGGACCATCAAAGATACCAAAGAGTGCAAAACTATCTTGGGATTGCTTATCTGATTCTCGTAGATCATTTTGTTCTAAAGAGAAGCGTGACGTGGGAGGACTACGATTCAGTCGCAAAATTCACTCTAATAGGATTTCACAATCTTCCCTATTTTGCCTAAGCATGCATGTTAGATCTGAACCTTGCAGAATCCAACAATGAAATCACCATAGCACCATCAAGTGGTTAAACCACTGATGTGATATATTTCTTTTTAAATGAAGACAACACAGCATGTGACTCTACTACAGTTCAAAGGACATGCACATTTGTTTCTGCAGTCCTAAATGAAGCTCAGGTCTATGGAATACATGTACACACTTGAATGGAAATTGAAAGCTAGTGCAAGGCAGTGGCTAGAGTGTAGGGACTGAACAAAACACAAACGAAAAAGGTCTCATGCTAGATTTAGACTTCTGTATGGAAGGTTTCAGCTGATCTGACTGGAGATCTGCCACAGATTGGGCAGAGTCCTCTTGGCACTCTTTAGTCTAATTTAATTTAGCACTGGGCTTCACCCCTTGTAGTCCTTTACCCTTGGTTTTCAACAAGTCAGTTAAGGGTAAGGAAATTTGAGCAAAGTTTTTTTATGAATGGTCTATAGAAGTTGGCAAACCCCAGAAATGATTGCAATTGTCTCCTGGTTCTGGGGGGTCCCACCCCACCAGCGCACGAATTTTCGCAGGGCCCATTTTTAGCCCTTGCTTCAATATTCTGTATCCCAGGAAATCCAATTCTTCTTTATGGAATTCACATTTAGATAATTTCACCGGCAGGTGATTTTCCCAGAGAATCTTTAGTACCTGATGTACTAGTTTTACATGGGATTCATGATCTCCCGAATAAATCAACACATCATCAAGATAAACAACCACGCTCTTACACAAATGTTTGTATAGTACTTCATTAATTAGATTCATAAACACCCCCGGAGCCCCTTGTAATCTGAAAGGCATGACTCAGTATTCAAATTGACCCAAAGGGGTGTTAGAAGCTGTTTTCCATTTATCCCTTTATTCTCACTTGGAAGTATGCGTCTCGTAAATCCAGTTTCGAAAAAATGTTCCCTTGAGACACTACTCCCAACAAGTCTCTAATCAGGGGTATGCGGTAAGCATTGGACATTGACACAGCATTAATACCCCTATAATCAGTACACAGTCTGAACCCCCCATCCTTCTTTTTGTGGAACAGTACTGGTGCTGCATGAGGGGAGCTAGCCGGGCGGATGAATCCTCTGGCCAGAATTTTGTTAATGGATTTACGCAATTCCTGGGCTCATTGAGTAAAGTTATCCCTTTGGCAGTTTTTGGCCCGGGATTACCTCTATGGCACAGTCTGTAGCCCTATGGGGGGGGGGGGAGATCGTCAGCTTCCTCCTCGCCAAACACTTGGCTCAAGTCCCGGTATTCAGGGGGAATTTGCTCCATCTCTTCCTGAGTTAGAAGAGCAGTCTCTGGGGTGGGGGGTATGCTAAGTCCCCACTCTGGGTCTCTGGGTTCCATACATGACTTCGACAATCCCCCCCTCCCCGCAAAACATAGTTCTCTTGTTTTCCACTTCACATACAGGTCGTGGTCCCATAGCCACTGTATTCCCAACACCAATGGGAATTTGGTGGCATCAGTTACTACAAAAGTTCTGGCTCCCCAATGGTTCCCTATTCCCACTGGGATCATCTCTGTTTCTACACTGGCCGGGGCTCCTTTCATTCAGGACCCATACAGTTGTTCAAATACAATGGGATGGTTTAATTTACACATGTTCAACCCCAACCCTGTAACTAGACCTGGGGCAATCAAATCCCAAGTGCATCCAGAGTCAATTAAGGCCCGCACTCAAATGTGGGTCCCCCCACTGGGGGTTAACTATAGTCACTGGCATGTAAAGTAAGGCCCCTTTTGGTCTCACCTCAGGTGGTGGTAGCTCCTGTGGGACCTGTCGCCGGGGCCTCCTCACGACAGGTCGATGGCGTTTCCCACCAGCTGTCAGGAGTTTCTTCTTCTTCTGAGGGTTCCTCACTTGAACCTTCTGTAGTGTTGAGGCCGGTTGCCACTTCGCTTCTCTTTTTAGGAGCTCTTTTCAGCAGCTTGGTGGCCTGTGGGGCTGCTGGTTTTGCTGAGCGGTTCCCCTCCATCCACCCTTTTCTGCTCTCCGTGCATTCAGCGGCGAAATGGCCAACTCCTCCACATTGTAGACATAATCCCCTTCTCATGCGGGTAGCTCGATCCATGTCCAGGTGATGGGCATCGAAGGTCTTCTTCCCTTTCCTCCCCAGTTCCAGGGGTTTCCTTAGCAGTTGACTGGTGTTGCATCTTTATGAGCTTCACCACCTGGTCTCAGTTTTCAACCTCACTGGCAAGTTGGATCCATCCCAACAGGGTGGCAGGATCGTCTTGCATCAATGCTTTGGCCACCAAATCTGGGTTCAGGCCAACCAGGAAAAATTAGATTTTGACTCCTTCACACTACTCACGCGCCTTTGCTGCGTACTGGGTGGTGCCCTTGCCGCATCCGCTTCAGTTGTGTCCGGGCCCATTCTCCTTCCAACGGGTCCTCAAACTGGGCCCTCAATGCACTTATGAACGTTTCGAGGTTCTGAAGCTCTGGGGCCCCAGCCTCATATAGGGTGACATACCACTTAGCTGCTAAACCATCCAGCTGGGATGCCAGGTGGCTTACCCAGCTGGGATTGTTCGGGAAGGTGTGGCCCCACTCTCAGAAAAATTCCATTGCTTGCATGATAAAATATCCTAGTTCTTTGGGGTCCCCGTCAAAATGGGCCTCTAATTTCCGTAGTCCCTGCTGGGGCACTATCGTGTGAGGGACCCCTCCTGGTGCGACCGGTATCCCTATTGGTGGCAAAGCTGGGAGAGGTTGTACCAGCGGCATGGGTTGTAGTGGTACTCCCATTGGTACCCCCCCCGGATGGCGGAATAACTGGGACTCCTGGTGCTACTGGTATCCCTAGTGGTGGTAGAGCAGGGGAAGGTTGAGCCGGCGGCATGGATTGTAGTGGTGCTCCAATTGTTACGCCTCCAGGTGGCGGGATGGCTGGGCCTCTGGCTGGTGGCTAAAGATGCACAGGAAGTCCTATTGGTCGTGCCGGTGCTCCTGGCTGCTGCGGGGCTAACAGTCCCCTTCTCGGTGGGGGAGTGCCCAATGGTCCCCCCAGGAGCCCAACTGGACCACTTTGTGAAGGTACGAGGGGGAGGGCATTGGGGCCTGGGTGGCCCACCTCCTCAGTCCCCCCCCCCCGATTCCATCTCTGTCAGGCCCTGGGCTGTGAGGCACTCCTATCATGGACATATGGCGCATTATGTCTCGTAGTCCTCTCACCACTTGCGCGAGGTCCCTTTTCAGTTCATTCATCTCTACCCATACAGCTTGCCACTGCTCGGAGTCAGTCTCTGGGGGGGGGGGGTCTGTCGCCATCGTGCTCATTTCATCCTTGCTTGGAGGTTCTACTGGGGCATCACAGGGATTCAGCCATACTTCCTCCCGGTTCACCCCTCATCGCTCGGTAGTAGGTATCCAACATTCCGAGACTGGCAGAGCAAAGTCGATGCCCAATCTCCTCCTTCCAGGTTTCCTGAGCCTCCTCCACACCAATCTGCTCTCGAGGTCCCATGAGGTCAGCTAGGGTCCCTTTATTTCCAGCCGCATTCCCTCTAAGGCATTCCTCCAGTTCTTCCAGGAACTCTTCCCGAGTCTGCTGGCAGGTCGACATCTGGAGCGCCCATTCCCTCAGGGTGGTTGCTGGCTGGTTCCTGTAATCCATCCTCCTCTCCAGGATTGCCCCGAACTCCTAGCCAGTGATACTGAGGCTGGGCGCTAATCCAACTCGGGTTCCTCCAGTCGCCCTCTGGTTCCATAGGTCTGGTCTGATTCCAGGTTAATTAACTGTCCCTCTGGGGGCTCCGCAGTTCCTTGGTCGGTCTTGTATGGCATAACGGCGGTAACTCGAATTCAGGATTTTGGGTCCAGAGGAGAAAAAGGGACTTCTGCCAAAATGTCAGTCCCTGGCAGTTAAATCCTCAAGTTCTCTACAGTTAACACACACATGTTCCAGCTGAAGTAACTTTATTAGAGATCCATTCAGTACAAGGTGCTTAGACAGTGGAATAGGCAGAAGTGACATATATGGGGCTAGCAATGTTAGTTATAGGGAATCTTCCCGCCTTGGGAAAGAGGACCGTTAATGGGGGGCGGGGTGGAGTGAGACATTGTTTTAGAGTAGAAAGTGAGAAAGATGAACTTATCTTTGGTTCTCAAGGAGGATACACTTCGAGCCAGTTTCAGCTGGCAGTCAAGGACCCTGGCTCAGTGGAGCAAGAAAGAGAAAGTAAACATTTGCGAGAGAGTTGGCAATCTACTGGCACTGCAGCAATAGAGAACTTCCCATGCTCTCAGAGATCAGAAACAGAGGCCATATACATTCATGGCAGATTTGCAGGAGGCATGCATGACAATGTCTCTCCCCCAAACCCTGCCCTCTCCAGGCTCCACCCCCAAATTTCCAGGAATTTCTCGACCTAGAGTTGGCAATCCTAATTGTACCTCTGATCCAGCAGGACATCTCTTATATTCCATCTACATCAACTCTTTTTGGTACCATCTTGTATGCTGTTACCAACCTCTTAGGTATCTAGCAGGCACTTGAGGGTTTAAATGGAAGAATCCTGTTTTACGGGTTATTGGTAGGTGGAAAACATTTCTCTTTCAGCAAGAAATCTGTATCATAGAATGACAGCTTAACAAGAGAGTGACTTCATAATCTCATTTCTAAAGTGATATACTTGGCTCTTACTGTAATCTCATTAAGAAGAATGAAAATCTTTATGTGAAAGTCATTTTCTACATTTTGAGAAAAAATCATGGCTTGTCATATATAAAAGTTACTTTTAGTTTTAAAATACCATTACAGATGGCAACTGTCTAAGCCTGAACTCTCAAATGTCAAATTTAACATGCAAAAACTGGCACAACAAATTAAGACAAAGCTGAAGCAAGCCACATGCTTGAATCACAGAATCATAGAGTTGGAAGGGGCCATACAGACCATCTAGTCCAACCCCCTGCCCAGTGCAGGATCAGCCTAAAGCATCTCTGACAAATATTCATCCAGCCTCTTCTTGAAAACTGCCAGTGAGGGGGAGCACACCACCTCCCTAGGCAGCTGGTTCCACTTTTGAACTACTCTGACCGTGAAAAAGTTCTTCCTAATATCCCGCCGGTACCTTTGTACATGTAATTTAAGCCCACTGTTTCAGGTCCTACCCTCTGCTGCCAACTGGAACAGCTCCCTGCCGTCCTCCAAATGACAGCCTTTCAAATACTTAAAGAGAGTAATCATGTCCCCCCCTCAATCTTCTCTTCTCCAAACTAAACATTCCCAAGGCCTTCAGCCTTTCCTCGTAGGGCTTAGTCTCCAGACCCCTGATCATCCTTGTTGCTCTCCTCTATACCCTCTTGTTTTTGTCCACATCCTTTTTGAAGTGAGGCCTCCAGAACTGCACACAATACTCCAAGTGCGGCCTGACCAAGGCAGTATAGAGAGGGGCTATGACCTCCGGCAATTTCAACTCTATGGCCCCTTTGACACAACCCAGGATTGAATTGGTCTTTCTTGCCACCACATCACACTGACTGCTCATATTTAGTTTACAGTCCACTCTTATGCCAAGATCTCTTTCACATATACTACTGCCCAGAAGTGCATCCCTCATCCAGTATTTGTGCTTCCCATTTTTGTGGCCCAGACGTAATACTGTGCACTTGTCTTTGTTCAATTGCATCCTATTCATAGCTGCCCACTTCTCCAGAGTAATCAGGTCTTGTTGAATTTTAATTCTATCTTCTTGGGTGTTTGCTACTCCTCCCAATTTGGTATCATCAGCAAATTTAATGAGCAGCCCTTCCACTCCTTCATCCAGATCATTGATAAAAATATTGAAAAGTACCGGGCCCAAAACCGAGCCTTGCGGCACCCCACCTGACACCTCCCTCCAATCTGATGAAATGCCGTTGACCACCACTCTTTGAGTGCGGTCCTCCAACCAGTTCCCTATCCACCGAACTGTCCTATAGTCCACTCCACAGTCTTCCAGTTTGCCCATCAGAATGTCATGGGGGACCTTATCAAAAGCTTTACTGAAATCCAGATAAATCACGTCAACAGAGTTCCCCCGATCCAGTAAGCTGGTCACTCGATCAAAGAAGGAAACCAGGTTGGTCTGGCAAGATCTGTTAGGGACAAAACCATGCTGACTTCCCCGGATCACTGAGCGGTCCTTCAGATGCTTACAGATTGATCCCTTTAAAATCTGTTCTAATATCTTCCCAGCAACAGAAGTCAGACTGACCGGCCTGTAGTTTCCTGGGGCATCCTTCTTCCATTTCCTAAAGATTGGGATAACATTTGCTCTTCTCCAATCTTGTGGCACATCCCCAGTCCTCCAGGAGGCCTTAAAGATGATGGACAGGGGTTCTGCAAGTTCTCTAGAAAGTTCTTTGAGCACTCTTGGGTGCACCCCATCCAGCCCAGGGGATTTGTATTTATCCAGTGCAGCCAGATGCCTCTCCACAACCTCTCTGTCAATGTCAATTAGCCACTCAGGTGTCCTGTCACATTTTCTATCTCTAGATGTTCCCGAGTTCTTCAGGGAGAAAACAGAGGCAAAAAAGAAGAAAAATCCCCCCAAACCAAAAGGAAAACAAGTGTTTTTTTTTAAAAAAAGCGTGAGGGGGAGGGAGGACTGGCATTACAGAGCATACAAATGATTTCCTCCCAGCTCTAAATGCAATGGGGAACAGAATATACTTGATGAATGGTGTTTTACCCCTTACCCTAAAATAACCTCTTTGAGCCACTTAAGTTGAACTGATGAAGCAGAGGATTCCTTTTCCAGCCCTAAACAACAGCTAACCTCACCCCTCGTATCCAGGAAACCAACCAAAGCAGCCCTCCACCCCGTGAATTGCTGCATCAACATGACATATTGTGAGGCCTGGCTAGGGGATTCTCTCAGACTCTCCACTTCATCCAACACAGTGGTTTGAGTTAAAAGGGTCTTTATTTAGATAAAACTCCTTAGAAGTGCACTGTGCCACTGATACATAGAGATTGCCCAGATTGCTAAAGTACAGTCTTCCCCGAGACTTTTAATTCCTCAAAGGCCGCTTGGCATTCCTTAGACCAGCCTAGTTTAGCACTCGGTTTCACTTTCCCAGCGCCCTTCCCCTTAGTTTTTAGTAAGTTTGTAAGTGGCAAGGCAACTTGAGCAAAACCCAGAAATGACTGTAGCTGCTGCCTCATTTGAGGAGCTTCTCATCCAAATACAGCCTCCACTTCGGTCGGATCCATCCCTAATCCTCTCCCCGATACTCAATACTTCAGGAAATCCATCTCCTCTTTACGAAACTCACACTTGGACAGTTTTACATACAGTTTGTGTTGGTACAGGGTTTTTAGCAACTCCCACACCAATTTCACACGGGATTCATAATCCTCTGAATACACCATCACGTCATCAAGGTAAACAATCACTCTTTATAAAGGTACTTGTGGAGAACTTCATTAATTAAATTCATACACCCCAGGGGCCCCTTGCAACCCGAACGGCATGACTCGATATTCAAATTGCCCTAAGGGGATATTAAAAGTGGTCTTCCACTCATTCTCCTCCTTTATTCTTACTCGGAAATAGGCATCGCGGAGGTCCAGCTTTGTGAATATTTCCCCTTGAGCCGCTACCCCTAAGAAGTCTCTAATCAACAGGATGGGTAGGCATTCAACATCGAGATCACATTGATGCCTCTATAGTCTGTGCACAATCGCAAGCTCCCGTCCTTTTTCTTTCTGAACAGCACAGGGGCTGCATGGGGGGGGGGGGGACTTGCTGGCTGGATGAAACTTCATGCCAGGTTTTTATCAATGAACTTATGCAACTCCGCTCTTTCTCCCGGGCTCATAGAGTTAAATTTTCCCCTTCGGTAATTTAGTCCCTGGAATCAGCTCGATTGCACAGTCTGTAGCTCTGTGAGGAGGAAATTCATCCGCCTCCTCCTCTTCAAACACTTGACTTAAGTCCTGGTATTCTGGAGGAATGCTCTCCCTCTCCTCCATAGTTAAACACACAGACTCTGGTGGGGGGGGGGAGGACTTTGGCCCCACTTGACGTCCCATACATGTTTTTGGCAAGCTTCAGAAGGAAAACACAGCTCTCCAATCTTCCACCTCACATGGGGGTTGTGGTCCCACAGCCACCTTACTCCCAACACCAAGAGAAACTTGGTGGCGGAGCTGACCACAAAAGTCCTTTCCTCCCAATGTCCCCCATTCCCATTGGGGGGCGGGTCTCTGTTTCATAAGTAGAGGTGGTCCCCTTCATCACCGTACCATCCGTTTGAAGACTAGGCGCTCAGTTAGCTTCGACACTTCCAGCCCCAACCCCGTCACGAGTGCAGGGGCAATTAAGTCTCTGCAGCACCCTGAGTCAATTAAGGCCCTCATCCTGATGTTCGTTCTCCTCCATGGGTTTAACAGGGTGACTACTATGAAAAACAACACTCCCTTAGATCTCACCCTTTGCAGCACCAGGACTTCCGCGATCCACTGGCTAGTGCCCTTCACAGCAGGTCTCCGCCATTTCCCATCAGGGATTTCAGCTCCACCTCCTCCTCCTCCTCGTTGTCGTCGGCATCGATGATGATAGATTTATATACCGCCCTTCAGGATGACTTAACACCCACTCAGAGTGGTTTACAAACTATGCCATTATTATCCCCACAAAAAGACACCCTGTGAGGTGGGTGGGGCTGAGAGAGCTCCAAGAAGCTATGACTGACCCAAGGTTACACAGCTGGCTTCAATTGGAGGAGTGGCGAATCAAACCCGGTTCTCTAGATTAGAGTCCTGTGCTCTTAACCACTACACCAAACTGGCTCTCGTTGTCTGATGAGAGCTCTTCACTCATGGTGTCTCTTCCTCTGGCACCGCGGCTGCTGCCGCGGCTTCCTTCCTGGAAGTAGGTCAGGGTCACCCCATCGAGCACCTCATTGAGTGCCTCAGCTTTGGCTCCAACTCCAGGCAGCTCTTACCTTCACCCGGACACTCAGCGGCAAAGTGGCCCAATACCCCGCATCTTGAACACAGCCCTCACTTCCTCATCTGGTCCTTCTCAGTTGAGGTGATGCTGGGTTGTGACTTCCCTCGCGCCCAGGCCCATGCATCAATCGGTCTTCTCCGCTGGCCAGCGTGATGCTGCAACTTTAGCAACTCCACTATTTGCTCTCGGTTCTCAATTTCACAAGCCAGTTGAATCCAGCCAAGGAGAGTTTGGGGATCATCCTGTGCCACCACTTTAGCCACAAAGTTGGGGTTCAGGCCAGCTCTGAAAAGCTCGATCTTCACCCCCTACATCCAGTCCCTCAGCTTGGTTGCACATTCCCGGAACTCCGCAGCACATTCCCAGATCTGACGGTTGCCCTGTCTTATACTCCTCAGGCAGGTTCTTGCTCTCTCCTCCTCGAGAGGGTCCTCGTACTGCTCCTTGAAAGCCTGGATGAGTGCCTCCACACTCCTCAGTTCCAGGGCTTGGGTTGCGTACAGAGTCACATACCATTTAGCTGCGGGACCCCCCCCCCAGCTGTGAGCTTATGTAACTCACTTGGCTGGCTTCTTTTGGGGAGGTGTGCCCCCATTCCCTCAAGAATTCTGCCACCTGTACGAGGAAATATCCCACTTCATCAGAACTCCCTTCAAAGTGAGCCTTCAGTCTGCGAAGCTCCAAGGGCTGCAGGGGCGGCACTCCTTCCTATGGTCGCCCCAGGGCCCCTCCTGGCAGCGACCCTCCTCGGAGAATGGCAGGTAACTCCCTGGGTGACTCTGATCGGCTTGCTGCCCACGCCAGTCCATGGGCCAGTCCTATGAGGATGAGAAGGTAACACCTCAGCAGCTGTAGCTCTTCCCAGAATGCAGTCACTGTGTTTCTTTCTGCACTCACCATCTCTCTGCTCTCTTCCTCCATTTCACAGACTCCTTTCCCCAGGAACAGACTCTGTCTGCTTAGGCTCCTCCACTGCCGGTTCCTCAGTGCTCTTGCCTTTGCCAATGAGCCCTCTGGAGACATCCAGTCCAGTGGCATCACCTCCAGCCAGTTGAGGAAACTGACACCGCATCTGGGAAGCGTAGGAGGGGTGGATACCCCTCTTCTACCAATGCATACATGCCGGGCTCATGCAGGATCATAGGGACTTTCCATAAATCCTCGGGTATCGCTGGAGTTCCATTGTCAACTCATTCTGCCATGGCACAGGTAGGGGGATCTCTCCAGTTCTCTGGTTCCGAGGCAATTATGAGATTCTGGACAAAATGTCAGGCCTGGCTAGGGGATTCTCTCCACTTCATCCAACACAGTGGTAAGAGTTAAAAGGGTCTTTATTCAGATAAAACTCCCTAGAAGTGCACTGATACATAGAGATTGCCCAGAATGCTGAAGTACAGTCTTCCCCGAGAGGTTATACTCCAGTCCCTCTCCCCCAGTCTAAACAAGTCAGTTGAAGTCAGCGAAAGTCCTGCAAAAGATGCCCAGCCAAAGTTCCCACGCCTGGTTCTCACACACTACCAGCTGCACTGATAAGGTCTCTTAGCAAAGCATAGCTTAGCAAAGCATAGGCATAGTGAAGAAAGCTACACTACAGGAAGAAAACCCATCCCACCCCCCAGTAGACATGCATTCACAGTTATGGCAGGCAGGTTGGCTTGTCTACCTGACAGATATACTGCTTACCATGGGAGAGGGGTTCACTGCCCAGACACACGCAATGCTGTTTCCAGGCAATACATCTCTCCTCCTACAAACAAACATGTATCACTTCTGCTCTATCCAGATTGCATAAGAAGGAGGTGACGGCCCAGTGCAGCCGACCAGCAACGGACCTCTCAGCAGCTGCAGAAGGGGGTGTGGCTGCCAACCAGGCCTTCACACTAGCAGGACAGTTCCAAGGGCTAATCTTGGCTAATAAAGCCCTCCTTGTTGTGAAGTGTGAGCAAGACCCAGGCCCCTTCTCTTGCAACTGTCAGGATCATACCAACTTGCTTGTTTCCTCTGTCCATGTGCCATGCCATAGCAAAAGAATTGGCTACAAGCTACCCTTTCTGTGGAAAGTAGATGCATGTCAACCAAGGTCTGAGGATTCAAAAGACTTCCCCAAAGGCAGTCAAAAGAAAGCTGGGCAAGATGCTGGCCATCTCCTTGCAGACATGTTTAGCTGTGTTCATCTTCTTTCTCTTTCTTGTGGCCCCTGATCCCTCACCTTCTAACCCCATTGGGGCCTCAGCTACTGTGCTGAGAGAAGATTATCTAAGAGAAACAAGAGAAACAAATGGTAGCCAGCTTCCCTTTAATCTTGCACCATTTAAGGTGCTGGGGTGGGTGGGCTTGCTATTAAAAGTAAGAAGAATAAAAGAGTTTTTAATAACATCATAACATTCTATTTATATACCACCCTTCAAGACAACTTAACACCCACTCAGAGCAGTTCACGAAGTGTGTTATTATCATCTGCACGACAATCACCTGATGAGGTGGGTGGGGCTGAGAGAGCTCTGTGAGAGCTGTGACTGACTCAAGGTCACTCAGCTGGCTTCAAGTGGAGGAGTGGGGAATCAAACCTGGCTCTCCAGGTTAGAGTCCTGCTTTACACCAAACTGGCTTTTCCACAAATATATTTTCTAACTCAAAACTCTCTTTCCACATCCACATGGTGCTTGTCTCTATCCCAAGCCCCATCTACGTTTTAGAAGTGTTTTAGAAGTGTTACAAAGACCTTGGGGAGCACAAAGGGTGGGGAAGCATCTGGCTCGTGGTTTATATGGGGTGGTGAGGAATCAGCATGTGAGAACAGATGTTAAGCCTGTTCCTTCAAAAGATATCCAACCACTGCAAGTGTTTTGGAGAGAATTTCAAAGCAAAGCAAAATAAAATTGGTACTCCACCTGGCCTTCCCACAGTAGAAGGGGATACCAACATGGGCTGAACCCCATTCTGGGGAGCAGAGACGGTGCCACTGACTTGAGAAGTAGCTGCCAAGCTGGAAGAAAAGGCAGTACTTGGAGTAGTGTTGTTGCAAGAAGAGTTTGAGACGACAGCCGAATTCAGCATGACCTGCAAAGGAGAGCATGCCAACATGAAGGGTGGGAGGCAGAGGAAAGAGATTTCAGCACATGTTTTGAGCACCATTTCCTGGGGGAAGGGGATAAAGTCACACGCTGAGGATGGAAATCCTCCAACCCTTTGCTGAATTATTATGGGACTCTCAGTTTTTGAGAAGAATGTGTTTCAGTCCAGTGTTTCACTGCCTTACAATCCTTCATCACCATGTTCCCAAACTGTCTTTTTCTACATTACATAATTAAAACAAAGATGGACAGATCCAAACAAATGATTTCTTTCTTTAGGAACTAATACACCAAGATTTTTTTAAAAATCCCAGCTACTTAATCAATTGAGAGTGAAGGAAATGTAATCCTTTCCATAATCTTCCAGGAGATTCTATTGCTGACCGAGGAGTGGCAGTCCTCAGGGAATCTTCAAAGGGAGATTACAAAACAAGATAGCTGAAACTGAGTTCATTCACAAATTCATAACAATGGACCCTCCTCCAGAGCTGAATAGGAATATTTGACTCTTATCTCACTACAGATGCTAATTTTCTGCATCGCCTCCCCTGCTTTTAATCAAGCTGATTACATTTTGCATTGTCGTCTTCACATCCTGACTCCCTTCTTTGCAGCATCCTTCCCACCTTCTGACTAGGATTTAAATGCTGAGGGAATCTCCATTCCTACTTGTATTTGACAAAAGGCGCTTGACTCTCAAAAGCTTCTACCCTGGAAAATCATAGAATCACAAGGTTGGGACCTCTAGAGTCATCTAGTCCAACCCCCTGCAAAATGCAGGAAATTCCCAAATAACTCCCTCACACATACATACAGTGACCCTTACTCCATGTCCAGAAGATGGCAAAACTCCCTCAGGAATCCGAGCCAAACTGGCCTGGGGAAAATGGAAGATTTGTATTCACTTACCGTGAAGCTTCCTTTCTTGGTGGTCCAGGAGTGGGGCAGTCCTTACTTTTGGGATATAGCTCCTCCTCTCTGAAGGTAGTGTCAGTCAGCTGATTTTGATCCTGGAGGGGAGGAGCTTGTCCCTGGAATCACCAGTCTGTTCCCAAGCCCTGACTCCCCATCATAATACCAGAAGGGAAAATAATAACTCCCCTCAATTTTTTTTTTAATAGAAAGATCCCTCCCTTGAATCCACTGGGAGGAAGACTATCGTCCTAACTCTTCATCCAATCCTAGAAGCCACCCTGCAAGAAACTCGGGTGGGCAGGACTGCCCCACTCCTGGACCACCGAGAAAGGAAGCTTCATGGTAAGTGAATACAAATCTTCCATTCTCCAGTGGTCCTAGGAGTGGGGCAGTCCTTACTTTTGGGACATACAAGAGCAGTGTACCCCAGGGTGGGTAGTCCGGCTTCCAGGCCTAGAGGGTGTGTATTAGTACCCTCCTGCTAAATGTTGTCTCTGGGGAAGACAACTTATCTTAGACAATTATTGGGAAGACCACCTTATCGATAATTTCTAACAACTAAAGGATTTATAGGTTGCCTGTGTCGGTTTCCCTTAGTGAGTGCGCCCTGACATCTATGGGCATCTCCAGACCTCTGGCTTGACATGTCAGAATTATGTACCCTCTGCTTTACCTACTTAGCCAAGAAAAGGACACTCTGGGTCCCAAGAATGGCCTCCTGCAAACACACAACTAACGTCCCAGACTTCTGAAACACAGTTTAGTCCTGCCCAAGTGGAATCTCACATCTCTACATATATCAAGGTAGTGAGATTTATTTATTCATTCTCTTCCTGTGCTTTGGATTAGATTAAAAGGAGGGAAGTACTATCTCTCCTGTCCTACGAAAACATGAAGTTCACCTTTGGAAGAAAGTTGTTTTTGTTCATAATTGGCTCTACCACCTTGGAGGGAAGGACTCTCTTATCTACTGCTAGTGCCTGCCATTCTGACACTTGTCTAGCTGATTTTATTCTCATCTGAAAAATGGTTTTAAAGGACAGTTCCTTTAGGGGACATGAGGTCATAGGCTCAAGGCATGTTTTGTATAATGCTCTCAATACCAGATTAAGATTTCAAGCGGGAAAAACCAGCGAATCCTTGGAAGATTCTACAATGAGGTCCCCTTTTAGAATCCACTGCCATGAAGGTGATATATAAGGGAACGTCCCTTCCTAGAACCCCTAATTGGTCACTACCTGTTGTCTAAGGGTGTTGGTATTAAGACTTTTCTTCAACCCCTCTTGAAGAAAGGATAGTAACTCCCTAATTAGCCCCAAAAGATTACATGACTCTATCCATGCACTCTTCTGGGAACTTGGCAGGAATTCCGTGGAACTCTTCATGGAGATTAGCATAGTACCAATCATGCCTTCTGTTTAGTCCGACCCTATTAGCTGTTTGTGTTCGACCTCCACACTGTGAGGCTTGTGAGAGCTGGTCAGGGGTGTCGTATTGATCCCTGCATCAATGGGCCCTCCTGCAGTGGAGGTGCCAGGGATCCATGCTTGAAAGATTCTTCAGGTTTTGAGACCATGTCTTTCTGGACCTGAAGGTTGCTATTAGCATCACTTCTGCACTTTACTGTGTGATCTTCTGAACAGCTCTGTGCAATAACTGTACTGTGGAAGACATACAGGACGCATAAAGGCAGCTTGCTGCTCACATCATCTATCCCTATTGTTTGAGGGTTTCTTCTCCTTGCACCTTGTTGAAAACTGTGGTAGACCAGTTGGGGAAATCTCTCTGGATAGCATCCATTCTGCTTGGTTCATCACTCTCTGGCTTAGCCAGTCCGCGTCAGAGTTGTCCTCTGTATAAACATGTAGTGACCTGAGGGAAGATTCTGAGATTCCACCATACCATGTCTGATGGCTCCGAGTTCCAAACAGTTTACCCTGTTGATCATTTGTCCTTCAGCCAGATGCCCTATGCCATTCTTCCTTGGGTGTGGGATCTCCATCCCCAAAGACATGTCCATAGTCATCACTGTTCTCTCTGGTTCCTTGAGTGGGACACCAACGTGGGACTGAATGAGGCACAGCCACTGGTTGTTTTCCTGTTTGAGGATCTTTGGCAATTCAACTATCTTGGACCTCTTGTGATCTAACACCCCATGATACGGCAACAGGCATTTCTGAAGTGCGCAGATCAAGGTGTCGTTTGGATATGGGAAAGGAGTCACTCTCCGTGGCCTAGCCATGCTATCAGTGATACTAGGATTCTGAAGAACACCATAAGTGGCATTTTCAGCTCAAAGAAAAGGCCCAATGGTGGAAGTGCCTCTATGAGAGATTGATGGAAGCCAGACAATCTCCCTTCTGAATGGCAGTCATGACAAATTTTACCCTTTCCATTCCCACCTTCTTGTTCCTCGGCATCTATTTTATTTTACCAAATTCCTTTGGATCTAGGGGGAAAAGGACCAGGTGGCGGCACAGAATTGAATTCCACTGATCACAGTATCCGCCTGTTTTTTATTATTAGCTGCCAAGGGTTTGTCAAATATTGTAAGCATCCCCCAAACACCATTGTGCCTGCTGCCGTGGTGTAGACACATTGAGTTCCCTTCTTTGGACCTTTAGTATTCTGATCGGATTTGTTGAGGGAGAAGGTGCTACCCTCCTCTCAATGTCTGGTCTGCTTTCCTTTATTTAGAGTTTAGAAAGTGTACCTCACAAGTCCTGGCTGAAAGGAAAGAGAAATAAAGGAGGGCTCCTTTTTATTTAGAGCAAGCTGGCTCTGAGGCTTCTGCTACTCTTGTCTCCTCCCTCCTTCCTTTCGCTGCCTTTCGCCCCCATTACTCACAGGATCAGTCTTACCGCGGTTCAGTCAGGGCTGCCGGGGTTGGAGCAGGTTCTCTGCTGCTGCTGGAGGCTGCTCCTTCCAAGCCCGAGGGAGTTCCCGATAACATTGGTCTCTACAACAGGCTACCGCAGACTCAAACACCACATCCTCTGGCCGTCTGAGGTGGGGGGGGGGTCCTTCCAACCCGAAGGTGGGGAACCTTGGTGGAGTTTTGTGGTTGTGGCTGTGGAACCTAGGAGGAACCTAGGGCCGTCGGCTCTAATGCTCGCTGTCGCTCCGAGCGAAATGGGGTTGGGGTAGGCGGTAGGGCCTTTCCTTTCCCCTGTGAGCTCCTCACTGCCTATGGCCTTGGCCTCCCTGAGTACTGGGATTACAGGCGCGCGCCACCACACCCGGCTCATCTCTGGCAGTTTCTTCTTCACCAGGATCACTGCGCTCTGCAGAGCGTTGCTGAAGACGTCCTGCTCGGATGGCAGGGCCAGAAAGACTGGTGATTCCAGGGACAAGCCCCTCCCCTCCAGGATCAAAATCAGCTAACTGACCCTGCCTTCGGAGAGGAGGAGCTATATCCCAAAAGTAAGGACTGCCCCACTCCTAGGACCACCGGAGAATTGCTACCTGACCCCAAGGCAGCGATTGGCCACAAGAACTAAGCACTGATGTAACCCTTCCTGCCCTCCCTCTCACGATCTGCCTACATTCACAGAATCAGCATTGCTGTCATATGGCTATCTAGCCTCTGCTCAAAAACCTCCATAGGAGAGCCTACCACCTCCCAAGGAAGGCTGTTCCACTGAGGAACTGCTCTAACTGTCACAAAGTTCTTCCTAACGTTTAGCCGAAAGCTCTTTCAATTTAATTTCAACCCATTGGTTCTGTTCCAACCTTCTGGGGCAGCAAGAAACAACTGCGTGCTATCCTCTATATGACAGCCCTTCAAAATCTCGTTGGGTCTTCAATGTGCTGCCAGACTCAAATCTTCCTCTTTCAATAACCTAGCTTGCCGTCAACCAGCCACTGTTCCCACGTGTGCACACAAAACTGGACTCTGCATACTCCCAACTGAACAGCTGTGTGGTCCATGGCTTCTACATCCAATGAGGGTTGGGTCAGAAATCCCCTGACAGAACTTTCACTCAGACCTCTCATGTGATGAGGATCCTAGGTGTATGTAGCACACACACTCGGAATGAAAATCCTGCTTGCTGATTCACACATTATGGAGTACACAGTGGGTCTGACTCCCACACTGGGAAATATTCCTATACTGGGAAATGCAAGTTGTGGGTTCTCATTTCCCAAGCACACGGTGCCTAATAAGGACTATGAAGAACAGCTTCATATTGTCTTCGACTTGAAATGGCTCCAGGAGGTGCTATTTGAAATGGCTTGCCTAGTGCTATTTCACCTAGTGCAAGTCAATGTTTTGTCACCTTGTGCAAAATTGTCACCTAGTGTGAGTTAAGTGAGTTGAAATGGCTCCAGGAGGTGGCTGCTTGCGGGGAGAGTGAGCTAGAAATCGAATGAATGAACGGATACTGGCCTGCTGGGGAAGTCTACGTGCATCCCATGAACAAGCAGGTTTCTCCAACAGGCCAGACCTGTCCTGTCCTCCCCAGTACCATTTCAGGTCAGAAAACCCACACAGAACAGATCACTCCTTTTCCTTTCCCACGGTCCCAAAAAGAATCAGGCACAGCGTATGGAAAATGAAGGGAATCTGCAACTGCAATCTGACTGTTACATAGCTCTGGGACCCCAGACCTGATCTGAATACTCAATAATGTGTGAACTGGATGTGATATACAGGTGAGCTTCAGGTTCATTCTTGCACAAAAGTGCCTTTGGAGTCAAGCAGCCCAGGAAGCTAGGAAAATGTTTACCTTCTGGGAGTAACTGTATGAAGCAACTCCTTCTTGAGAAGAGACAGACCCTGTTCCTCCATCCTAGAGAGATTAGACACAGCATAGTTAGAAGACAAAACCTTTATGGGCTGCATCAGTCTTTAGAATGTGTTAGTAAAAAGTGCTCCTGAGAGCCTGTAGGAAGACGTTTAGTAGAGCCAGACATTTGAGAAAAAACTTCCAACCTGGTACCCATAAACAGTAGTGGAAGACCTGCTTAACAAAACCTGCTTAACAGGTTTTGAATATATAATCTCTTCTGACTTCCGGTTTGGGATTCATGGAGGTCTAACGCAGCTCCATTTGCGGAGCTGACCGGACTGCCGTTTTAACCGGCCGGAGGGGT
Organism: Eublepharis macularius; assembly: GCF_028583425.1. Lineage (NCBI taxonomy): Eukaryota > Metazoa > Chordata > Lepidosauria > Squamata > Eublepharidae > Eublepharis > Eublepharis macularius. The sequence continues at coordinate 11,715,688 of NC_072802.1, forward strand.
GAAAATAACCCGCGGCCGACTGCTCTCAGGCGGGGAGCAGGCAAAGAACGCTCAAGACCCTAGGGTGAGCTAGATCTCGGACGAGGGGGGGCTCTACTCAAGGAGTCTCCCCCCCGATCCTTGAGGTCCCACCTTGCGACGGGTCGGCTATAATCTCTGCGGCAGTTTTGGGGCCAATTCGGCTGGCATAAGACCTACATACCCAAGCTTCGATCGGGGAGGGAAGTCGAGAGGAGAATTTAAGATCGAAACAGCGATTACAACCCGAGAAAGTTGAAGAGAAGGTAAAGATCGCTATCTCTTGAAACGGGACAGATTGATAAAAACAGAGAGGAAAGAAAGTAGATTTTTAAACTGCAACAGACTAGTGAAAAGGAGGTGAAGACTCGGCAGGAGTTGTATTTTAAAAGAGACTAAATTTAAAGAAGTTATTGCAAGAATCGGACTATTGTTTTGAATACCTGTGGTTTTGGAGCTGTGGGAAAAAGACACCATCGCGAGACCTGCTGTGGGAAGACGGGAGACAGGAAGTGCGTAACAACAATAGAGTGGCTGGAGGGAAGCGGCCCTTGCCGACGGACAGGAAGTAGGGAATCGCCATTTTTGAAAGGGGAAGGGTCGCGGCTTCAGCGGAAGAGGAAGTAGGCCATCTTGGATTACAATAACATAGAGAAACCATAGAGAAAAGACGCCCGACATTTTGGATACAAAAAAATTAATTTTGGCAAAGATTGGGACATTTGAAAAAAAGGAAAACGTTTAAATATACACCACGGAGCTAAGGAAGAGAGCAGATTCGTGGGAGCGAGCTAAAGCAAGCCCCACGATGTCGAAAAAAGAGTGGCAATCGGCAATAGAAAATTTGGACAAAAAACTTATAGACATGATGAAAGAACTTAAGGACACGAAATTGGAGCTTATTAAAGAGGTCAAAGAAGTTACACAGACAGTAAAGTCGGAGCTGTCAGAAGTGAAAAAAGGCGTGGAAACGATTAGTAGTGAATTACAAGGAACGCAGCAGAGAGTTAAAACAGTAGAAGACGCGATGGAGAATTTAATAGACACGCAACAAACAGAGATGAGACTGGTGAAGGGGAGGATGTCAGTTGCAGAAACTAAACACATGGAGAAGCAGCTTCGTTTTCGTGGTCTGCCAGAGGTGGAAGGGAAGTCAGCGCAAGAACAGATGACTGAGGTGTTGGCTGATTACCTGGGGAAGGAGGAGGAGGAAATTGTGGCTATCCTAGATGTGGCGTACCGTGTGAACTCGAGAATTGCAACCCAGAGGAAACTGCCAAGGGATGTGATTGTGCAGTTTACAACTAGAAACATGAAAGAGAGGATTGTGACAAAACAATTTCAAGATCCATTGGAGATTGATGGCAAGACGATTATCATAATGAAGGAACTGCCCAGATCAGTGTTACTGGACAGGAAAAAATATAGAGTGCTAATTCAGACTTTGAAGGACATGAATATTAGATACAGATGGGAGTTACCGGAAGGAGTGTCCTTTGAGTTTGGAGGGGCAAAAAAACGCATCAGATCTGAGCGGGAGATGGAGAGATTTATCAAGGACAATGAAAAAGACTTACCAACAAAACCATGAATATGGAGTGTAAAGTATTATCTTGGAATGTAAATGGACTAAACTCACCGAATAAGAGGAAAAATATTTTTCATTGGCTACTAAAACAAAAATGTGATATTGTTTGTTTGCAGGAGACCCATATTAGAAAACAGGATGTAAAATATTTAAAATCTGGAAAATTGGGCAAAGAATTTGTAGCGGCCTCAAACACGAAAAAAAGAGGAGTGGTGTTGTACATAAAAGAGGAGCTGCAGCCAAAATTTGTTATGAGAGATGTTGAAGCTAGATTTGTAGCAGTGGAATGTAATTGGAATTTAAAGAGAGTGTTGGTAGTCGGACTTTATGCACCTAACGGTGCAAAGGAAAGCTTCTTTGAGGATTTAAGGAAGCATTTAGACGATCTTGCATATGACCAGATAATTCTTGCTGGAGACTTCAATGGAGTGACAGATTTGGAACTAGACAAAAAGACTACAACAGCACAAAAGAAAAGAGGACTATTGCCAAAGCTTTTTTTTGAGTTGATTCAACAAGAGACTCTCGAAGACGTATGGAGGAGAGAATATCCTAAAACCAAACAGTTTACTTTTTATTCTGCAAGGCATCTTACATTATCAAGAATTGATATGATCTGGGCCTCAAAGGACTTAGCGTTATGGACTAAGGAGGTAGAAATAATGCCGATGGTAGGCTCAGATCACAATCCAATTATGTGGAAATTTGGAAAAAGGAGAAAAAGGAAAGCCTGGAGAATAAATGAGGACTTGTTACAGGAAAGTGAGAATATGGAAATATTGAGAAGAGAGACAAAGTTTTTTATACAATACAACGTGAATAAAGAAGTACCAACCAGTAAAGTTTGGGACGCGTACAAGGCGGTTGTAAGGGGCATACTAATGGACTTAAATGGCAGAGCAAGGAAAAAGAAAGAGGAGAAAAGACAAGAGATTGAGGAGAAAATAAAGGCCAAAGAAGCACAGTTAAAAAAGAGACCAGGGAAAAAGAAAATACATCAGGAAATCAAAATTCTTCAAGAACAGTTAACAGCAATGAGTAATAAAGAATTGGAGTGGAACCTTAAAAGACTGAATCAAAAAGCTTTTGAGGGTGCTAATAAACCTGGGAAATATTTGGCATGGCAATTGAAGAAGAAAAGGGAAAAGAAAATAATAAATAAAATCTGTGAAGAAAATAAAACGTACCTGGAGCAGACTACCATTAGTAGAGCCTTTTATAAATTCTATGCTAAGCTGTATAATAAAAAAGAAGTAACCAAAGAATCAATAGCATCATATTTGGAGAAAACCAAACTTCCAGAGATCTCGGAAGCTTGGAGAAATAAGTTGAACAGTGAAGTAACTGATGAGGAAATAAGTAAGGCAATACAATCCGCAAATCTAGGAAAGGCGCCAGGGCCAGATGGACTTACGGCTAAATTTTATAAGACAATGGCCAACGAACTGGCACCATTCCTAAAAGAGGTGATGAACGGAGTTTTCAGGGATCAAAGAATTCCAGACACTTGGAGCGAAGCGAATATATCATTGATCCCAAAAGAGGGCCAAGATCTGACTAACGTGAAAAATTACAGGCCTATATCATTACTTAACAATGATTATAAAATTTTTGCGAAGATATTGGCGGAGAGACTGAAGGGGTGGCTCTCGGAAGTCATAGAGGAAGAACAAGCAGGCTTTTTGCCGGACAGACAAATAAGAGACAATTTAAGGACAGTGATCAATGCTATTGAATACTATGACAAGCGTTGTGATAAAGAGGTTGGTTTCTTCTTTGTAGACGCTGAAAAAGCGTTTGACAATTTAAACTGGGATTTTTTGTTTGCCACTATGGAAAAGCTACAACTGGGAGAAAGATTCATCAGAGCAATTAAAGAAATTTATAGAGACCAGACTGCAGCAATTGTAGTGAATGATGAACTGACCAAGAAATTGACGATTAGTAAAGGAACAAGACAAGGTTGCCCGTTATCTCCATTGTTGTTCATTTTAGTATTGGAGATTCTGATGATACAAATACGACAAGATGAGGAAATACGAGGAATAAAAATAAAGGACTATTCATACAAGGTTAGAGCATTTGCAGATGACATAATGTTAATTGTAGAAGATCCATTGGAGAACATGCCAAAAGTGATAGATAAGATCAAGGAGTTTGGTGACTTGGCAGGTTTCTTCATTAACAAAAAGAAGTCAAAGATATTATGCAAAAACATGACTAAGCAGAAACAACAATTGTTAATGGAAATAACGGACTGTGAAGTAACTAGTAAGGTGAAATATTTGGGAGTTGAGCTGACTGCAAAAAATATAGATTTGTTCAAGAACAATTATGAAAAGTTATGGACTCAGATAGAGAGAGACTTGATCAAATGGAATAGACTGAATTTGGCATGGTTGGGCAGGATTGCAGCAGTTAAGATGAATGTGTTACCAAGAGTAATGTTTTTGCTACAGACAATACCAATCATCAGAGACTCTAAACAATTTGAAAAATGGCAGAGGAAAATATCAGATTTTGTTTGGGCAGGCAAGAAGCCTCGAGTGAAAGTAAAAGTTCTACAAGATGCAAAGGAAAGAGGCGGAATGCAACTGCCCAACCTGAGACTTTATCATGATGCAATCTGCCTAGTTTGGTTAAAAGAGTGGATGACATTAAAGAATAAGAAACTATTAGCCCTAGAGGGATATAAAAAATTTTTTGGATGGCACGCATACCTATGGCATGACAAAGTAAAGGTCAACTCGATGTTCCTGCATCATTTTGTAAGGAGAAGTTTATATACAATCTGGAAGAAGTACAGAATTTACCTACAAGAAGGAACCCCCTGGTGGGTGGTTCCATACGAGGTGATAGATCCGAGAGCTGTTGATAATGAACAACAATGTTTAACGTACAAAGAAATAACCAAAACTGAAGCATCTAAACTTAGAATAAAGACGCAAGAGGAACTATCACCTAACTATGATTGGTTCCAGTACAGACAGATTAGAGACTTATACAATTCGGACTCTGCAAAAGGGGGCATACGAACAGAGAACTCGGAACTAGAGCAGACCCTTCTTAAAGAAGACAAGAAAAGAATATCCAAGGTATACCAAGTACTGTTGAAATGGTATACCGAGGATGAGATAGTTAAAACACAAATGGTGAAATGGGCTATAAACTTTAATAAAGAAATAACAATGGAGGCATGGGAATACTTGTGGAAAACTACAATGAAGACAACGACATGTATTAATATTAAAGAGAACATTTTCAAAATGATTTATCGTTGGTACATGACACCAAAGAAGATTGCGCTAGGGAACTTGAACACTTCTAATAAATGCTGGAAATGTAGGAAGCATGAGGGCTCCCTCTATCATATGTGGTGGTCGTGTGAGGTAGCTAGGCAGTTCTGGGGGGAAATAAGAGAAATGAGTGAAATTTTACAGTTTCAAATAAATAAGAACCCAGAACTCCTGCTGCTAAACTTGGGAATGGAGGGAATTCCAGCCCATCATAGGACGTTGATATTTTATATGACTGCAGCAGCTAGACTTTTGTATGCGCAGAAATGGAAAGTACAAGAAGTGCCAACTATTGAAGATTGGATCTACAAATTGCTGTATATGGCTGAAATGGATAAGATGACAAGAAAACTGAGAGATCTGGACTCAGGGCAGTTTAACACAGACTGGGAGAAGCTGAAACAATATCTGGAGAAGAAGTGGGAGGTGGGAGGAAAACTGTGGCAGTTTGAGAACTACTGAAGTACAATAAAAGTATAAAAGAGAGGGGTGACTTTACCGGGGGAGGAAGAGAAATGTGAATTTATAAGCAGTTAGATTAATTAATTGATTGAGATATATATAGATATGTAAAGGTTAATTGATAGAATATTGATAGAGAATAATTAACGGTTTAAACATGAGGATTGAGTAATTAACAATATTTTTTTTTTTTACTTGATAAGACTTATATGCACCAAACTGAATGTATAGAAGAGTTAAAACGACTGACTATGTGATGAGTTATATAGAAATACTATAAAAAGAAGAAATGATTAATATATAGAGAACAAATCAAATTGTTTGATTTAAATGTGGGAAATTTTTATGGTTTATGATATATAGAAATATTCAAAACTGGAAAATGGGATAAATTGTTTATCCAAAGAAGTATAGTTTGGATGTATAATAAGTAAAAGAGTTAAAGATGTACTGCTTAATATAATGGAGAATATATATTTGTTTTAGACAGAGGAAGTTAATAGAAGTAAGGGAAAAGGGACAGAGGGTGGGAAAGCTGTTGGAAGTCAACAAAAGGGGGGGAAAGGGAGGGGGTTAGAAACGAAAAATTAGGGGAAAATTGAATGTAATGTAATGTAAAAATATTAATGTTCTAACCCAATAAAAAATTTTTTTTAAAAAAATATATAATCTCTTCTTTGAGAACATTGTTAACAGCATGTTTTTGTGAGTTGGGCTTATTTATAAAGGGTTGTATTTATAAAGTTTTTTATAAATACTTTATGTATTTTATAAAGTTTTATTTGCCTAAATTGTCACCTAGTGTGAGTCAAGACTCTGACAAAAAGGACTTGATGGTCCTTTGATTGGTTATTCACCTGCCAGGAAGCAGGTAAGAGAGGAACGTTCAGCGTATGTTACGAAAAAGGAGCTGGGTGGTTTTGTACAGAGAGAGCGAGAGCACACCGAGCCTTCTCAGGCAACTGAGATGCAACCATGAGGGGTAACCATGTTGGTACACCCAAGCCCAGCTAGTGCAGTGTAGTGATTAGGAGCATCTGGCTAAGACTTGAGAGTTTATATACCCCATCTGCCATCAAGCTCACAAGGTGAAACTTCGGGCCCGTCGCACACTCTGAAGCCACAGACCCACTACAGATGGCTGTTGTGAAGGTAATGTGGTAATGTGGGGAAGGGAGAACCTTATGTATCAACCTGAACTCCTTGGAAGGGATAAACATGAGAGACAGAGAGAACAAATCAAACAGAAGTTGCTCCCTGGATACCTGCCGAGTAGGAGTGCTTGTCTGCCTCTCCTGTGGCACTGCAAGCTTATTTCTAAAGCTAATCCTTATGAAGACACAAACCTTCACTTTTCAAACTCAAAGGGAGCTGGACTCTGTACAGCCCAGTTCAGAGCTATGACGGCACCAGGCCCAAACGGTTGCAATGACTTCTTTCTTCTATTAAGTTCAAGGCTGTTTCCATACAGAGGTTTTACTCTTCTTTGGCTTTCCTTTGCTGTTTTCAGGAGCATCCATACAATGTCATCCTCTATTTACCCTTTATTGCAAGCTTTCCAAACCTGGTTTGGCAGGAAGTTGTTTGAAAGATTTCAGCCAAAACACCTTTCAATGTCGTGCGGATGGGAAGGTGCACATTTGTTCAGATCCTACTCACATCAGCACTATTTTCCTTACATTGGTGCCTGTGACAGCCATTTACCCTCCTCCATTGGAAGGCTTTTGGGGGGAGATTTTTTTTGTTTTGACCAGTAATAGCCAGATAGCTATAATGTTACAATGATCTATTGCACCAATGTATAAATTCCCAGCCTTATTTTTTTTTTAAAGTCTCTAGTCTTTATAAGGAGAAAGATATACCCAGAGCTAAATTTTTGGTCAGAATCCTACCAGTGACAAACACATACTCCGAAATCGAGAAGATTGTGTTTTGTTATCTGACACTGTTAATCATGTGTCCCATAGAGTCTCTAAGTTCGCACTTGCAGCCAAAAAAATAAGATCTAAGGTGGTACTGAATGAGGCTGCTTCGTGATCCCTAGGAAGGTTTGGCATACTGTATTGTTTTAATTAATTTTAGTAACTTATATAAACTGTGATAAGGGACTTAATTGTTTATTAGTCAATGGTTGGTGAATTGTGATGGCCTATGGCTATAGACAATAAACTCTTTTGATTGATGGATGGATGGATGGATTGACTGACTGACTGACTGATTGATTGAAGGAGAAAGATACTGCCTGCACATTTCTCCTTGTAACTCTGCAACCCAAAATGCTAGAAACATTCTTTTTAAAGAAGTAAGGTGGGAACCAGTACACTGTTGCAATGCATTGTTATAAGGATACAGTACTATAGCTATTACCATTTTTTTAAAAGTCTGAAAAAGTCCTCTGGTGAGGAGGAGGATAGCAGCCACAGTGGGCTGTGGCAAAGAAAGTGAGGAGAAAACCTAGGCAGCTATTCTCCATATGGAAACAACCGAGGTTTAAATTCTTCTGAAGTGTAGCCCAACAGCCCTGTGAGGTACCTGGGCTCTGTTCTAGGTCATGCAAAATTATGAGGTCACTGCCCTTTCCTCACTGAGTAACTACATTCACCTTCTAGGCAAAAGCTCCACACCAAGGGCACTGTTTTCCTGGAGCCTAAGAACTCCAGAATTCTCTCCCAGGTTAACCATGGATATCAGCAATCCATTCAACATAGATCTATTCAAATACAGAACCTATCAAGTGGAAAAGTCAATGATGGGTCGTATCTGCATAATCCGTCCCACTGCCCACGATTGTTTGGGGGATGCATTCATATGATTGGCACTCACAAAGATCCATGGATATGCACTCTGATCTAAATTAACACAGTACTGAGCAGGTCACACAGACCGCATATGTTAATTGGAACTAAGCCCAAACCTGGATTTCTTGACCCATTGGTTTGAATTCTAGAGTTTTCTGACAGTTTTATAGATCGTCTTATGTTGTGCTTACCAAGTTTGTTGCAGCTTCAGCTGTAGTAAATACGGTTGGAGTTTCACAGCCTGGATCTGGAGGACACAAGCCAAAATGAGCTCATGGACACCAGTACTAGGTATTTTCCCCAAAAAGGAAACATGATTCAAGTTATGCTGAATTTAGGTCTTCAGCAGTGCCATTGTTTTACTGACCTGGAGGGGTATACAGGTAATCCTCATGATATTCTCCTTAAAAAGTAGAAGAAATACAATGTTAAGGCTTAAAAAAATTAGAACGTCCTTCCCATTTGATGCAAGAGAACTTGAGCTAGAGATCTGAAACCCTGAGAATGGAATCAAACCATAATCTCTCCCTGCTTCCAATGGAATGGCATTAACCAAACTCTAGAGATTTTAGATTGCATTAAAGGGATTTGGCAGAAGCACCATGTGCAAATTAATACTTGATTACTCTGTAAATACAAGCAACAGGAAGAAATACAAGTGTCAACAACTTCAGAGCGTGCTAATCTACTGATCGAATGGATTCTGCTTTGCAATGCCATTTTTACACCACTGATGCACTTCATCATGAAGCGGGTCTGTTGCCATTCATTGAGTTTAACAGACTGATTGGTTTGAATCTAAATGCTGCCTGCATGTTTACAGAAACAGAAAACAACATACAAGCACAAGATTGAAAAAAGAATGAATCTACATTCAGAGAATTGGAACATGTATCAGCGTCTTTCTGTCCTCTCTTCTAGCATTAACTATGTTTAATTTGTGGAAAGGTACAGCAGTATCTTCAGACTTTTCAGACCCAGAACCTGTCTCTAGCCAGGATCTGGAGCACGAGTCTTACACAACTTATTTCTGTTAAGTCTGTCTCTTATTCTGCTCCCAGTGCCCTTAAGGAGACAGCAGCCGTGTCCCTGGTACCTCTCACCTTAGGTAAGGTGCATTCCAGTTACAACCAACCAGCTGAACATCAATAAGGCACCTCAAACTGAGCAATTGGGGGGGGGGGGGTCCTGCACTTCAATTGTGAGAAGAGGTTTTTACAGGTACAAGATCCTTACCACTATCACTGGGATCATCCACTTCTTCCTCCGAGGAATTTAGAGCCTGCTTGTTAGATGGGATTGGAGCTGGGCCCCTTCTGGCTACCCAAAATCCAGCAGGATCAGGAACTATTGGAGGTGGGTTACCCTGATTCTACAGAACAAGATGAGAGCTTTGTTAGAACTTGCAACTTGTAAGGCTATCCTTGCATTGTAGAACAAAACAGCAAACAAAGAGAAAACAATAGCAATGATAGTAAATTAAAGAGTTTACAATGGGACAGTTCTTCATTACCTACTCTAAGGTAAGAGAGGCTTTAGGGTTTATACAAACATACTTTAGAAAGGGAGGCAAACTAGCATCTTTTGAGACAAACATATCCTACCTTCTGGAACATGAGAAAGCACCTACAAGAGTCCACCTATCTCATCATAATTTTTAAAAGCAAGACACTTCCAGAAGACACTGATTTGCACTTCTGGGGACTTTGTTTTGAATGGCAAACCTTCTTGTATAAAAATCTCTGAGCTGCATTAAGGATGAGTGAAAGGAGCACACGTGAAAGGGGCAAATAATTTGGAAACAGTCTTCAGAATGGCACAGACCTGTACACGGGTGTATTTGTACAGATCCTGTTTAATCCCTTCTTTTTAATCATTTTCAGCTCAAGGACTTACAGGGGGAGCTGGAAAAGTTGTGTCGTCCCCTTCTTCAATTTCATAGAAGGTGATGGTTTCTTCCAAGCCTTGAGGTTCCTCACCAGTCTCCGCTGCAAATCCATACTGGCATTCTTTGTTTACACACTGCATCTGCCTGCGACTGCGGCTGTATGACCTTCCAAGGAAGGGACAGGTTATTGTAAAAATCCTGGTAAAATTGGAGAATATACAACACAGCAGATTCAGCCTTGCTCACTGCCTGGATGGGAGTCCTCCAGAGAACCCCATGCAAATTGTCTACAGCTCCATGCCGTACTTGAAGACAAGAATGTCCCCTTAACTAAAAGGCTTTGTTCTTGCCAGTTAAGGGAGGTGGAGACCATGAAACACATTTTTTTTTCATGCTTGCACTATAAGGGGGCATGCAGCAAGTTAATCACCCCGTTGTTTGTAAAAAAAACCTGGAGCTCCCTGAAAAACTTAAACTTGAGTTTCTTTTAGCAGACAAAGATCCAAAGATCACTTATTAACGAAGGCTTTCATGGCCGGAGAACGATGGTTGTTGTGGGTTTTCCGGGCTGTATTGCCGTGGTCTTGGCATTGTAGTTCCTGACGTTTCGCCAGCAGCTGCGGCTGGCATCTTCAGAGGTGTAGCACCAAAAGATAGAGATCTCTCAGTGTCACAGTGTGGAAAAGATGTTGGCAGGTCATTTATATCTACTCAGGAGGGGTGGGGTTGAGCTGAGTCATCCTGTAAGAGTTCCCCAGGGTGTGGAATGCTAATAGCGGGAGGCTTCACTGTATCCTGAGGAGGTTCTTTTGCATATGGATTGGTGCTTGATGTGCTAATCTTCTCTGCAGGGCTATTGTTGGGTATAGAGTGTTCTTTTCCACACTGTGACACTGAGAGATCTCCATCTTTTGGTGCTACACCTCTGAAGATGCCAGCCACAGCTGCTGGCAAAACGTTAGGAACTACAATGCCAAGACCACGGCAATATAGCCCGGAAAACCCACAACAACCATCACTTATTAAGTTGCCAATTTCTGTACAGCAATACTCAGGTTAATTTTTTTTTTAATGATACTTAGATGTTATATCAATTTTAAACTTTAAAAAAAAATCTTTTTATCCAAATTGTGAAATTTCTTAAATATGTATTTCTCCTGTATGTCTGGTCTAAGGACCGCAATAATAAAATCATCATCAGTGTCATGATGAAGGAAAGGTGGAGTCTAAATGTAAATAAAAACAAAGAAGACTTAAGAGACCACTGAACAACCTCCACCTCAAGATATTAATACATCACAACTAAAATGTATTCCATTAAAAATATAGCTTCACAGAATCATAGAGTTGGAAGGGGCCATACAGACCTTCTAGTCCAACCCCCTGCCCAGTGCAGGATCAGCCTAAAGCATCCCTGACAAAGATTCATCCAGCCTCTTCTTGAAAACTACCAGTGAGGGGGAGCTCACCACCTCCCTAGGCAGCTGATTCCACTTTTGAACTACTCTGACCGTGAATTTTTTTCCCCCTAATAACCTTTCTGCATGTAATTTAAGCCCATTGCTTCGAGTCCTATCCTTTGCTGACAACTGGAACAGTTCCTTGACCGTCTCCAAATGACAGCCTTTCAAATATCTCCCATCCTGTTCAAGCTTCCTTGAACCCGTTAACAGAGAGAGGAGGAGAGAGGAGGAGAATTTGCAGGATGCATTGGTTTATGAGTGCCCTACCTCACAAACAAAACACATTGGAGAATCTGTGTCTTAATGTCAAATTATAATCATTATTAATTATTTATTATTATGTATGTTATTTTATAGTCCCCTTTCTCATTGAGACTCAAGGCAGATTACAGAGTGTGAGATCAGTACAGTCAATATCAAGGACATTTCCATAAACAATGCCATAGGATAAATAAACACAAGTTTACAAAGACATAGCATTAGCCAGGATCCAATACAGAGTTGAAGAAATGCTGAAACAAAACAAGCAATTCTAGGACTGACGTTAGACAACATGAAGATGCTTTAAAGCTTATTTAATACATGTGTTTAGAAGCTTCCTCCCCCACCTTTAGAACATCTGCTCAAGGTGGCTAATAACAGGAATAAAACAATGAAATACAAAATTTAATGAATAGAAGATAACACAATAAAGCTTATGCAGCAGCGGCAATACCATCCTCTATATGCATAATTTGGTATTCTACAGTTCAATGGAGATTCTTAGTGGCCTCCAACATTTTAAAAAAAACTATTGAAAGCAATTAAAATGCAAACCAACAACAAGAAATTCAGAACAAAAAAAACAGTAGCGTCATAATTTTGTACTTTTGTCTTTGAAAGCCAAATCAGTAAAGTAGTATTAACAAAATGAAGGGCATCCTTAACCATGGTTTGCTTCTTATGAGTTCTCCAGGTGAGAAGCCACCGCAGTTTTCTTCTGAACAAGACAGTATACCAAGCCGGGCCTTAGAAGATGACTGCAACAATAAGGACAGACTCATATGGGAGCAGACAGTCCTTGAGATATCTTAGTGCTTACAACAAAACCTGACTTGAGATTCATGCAACATTTGCAGACTTCAGGTCAGTGAAAGCAAGCTCCAATTTCAATTTAGGAATGGAGGAATCATCTGTGCAGGAAATTGTAAGTTTGCCTCAGGCCAATTACTTCTGAACTGAGACATTTTGCTACTCCAAAGAGACAGACAGAAGCAAACACTCTATCAAATGCCTGCCCTCAGCTTCTCTGGAGCCAATTCTCCAATTTATTTTAAAAAATGAAAAAGGGGAGGGGGGGTTGCATCCATTCCACTAAATTGAAAGTCTTGGATTCAGTCTCCAGCATTTTAAGTTAAAAGAATCTAAGGAGCAGCACTGCTGGAAATGGCATCTGTCTGCCTAGAAACCAGCTGCCCAGATTCAAGGACGTTCAATGTGTTTTCTCTCTGTATATCCTACCATATAAAAGGCTAAGCTATTCACTTGCTACCCTGGCGTGCCTCTAGAGGGCGCTGCTGAGGAGGGAAGCTCAGATGAGGCAGCTAGACCTCCAGAGAGCGCGCCACGGTGGGAAGCCCAGGCCAGGATTAGTTGCGGAGCAGGTGGAAATGACTGCCCCCCACCTTCATGCAGCTAGACAATGCCCGCCCTCTGCCTTCACCCAGCTGGGATCAGGAGTGGGGCAGGTGACAATGCCCGTCCCTTCACCTGGCTGGGATCAGGAGGGGAGCCTAAGGCCATGCCCCCCCTACACCTGGCTGGGATCAGGAGGAGAACATGAAGCACTGCCTGCCCCCCTTTACCTGGCCTGGATCAGGTGCAGAGAAGGAGGTAATGCCCACCTCCCCTTCACCCAGCCAGGATCAGGAGCAAGGCAGGTGGCAATGCCTGCCCCCCTTCACTCAGCCAAGATCAGGCACAGAGCAGGAGGCCATGCCTGCCCCCCTGCCTTCATCCCTCTGTTATCAGTGACAAAGGATGAGGGAATGCCCACATGCCTGCTCTCCCCTTTCTATAGCCCGTTGTATTTTTTCCCACAACGGGTTTTGTTGCTAGTCTCTCCATATAGGGGAAAACCCAGAATGCTGCCTTTGACAAACTGAGACCAAGAGGCACAAGTCCCAACTATTTGTGGTTGCACTGTATTGGAAATGCTTAAGTGCTGACTTTATGAGCTTTCAGTAAGAACTGTTTCTTCGGGTTTGTTATCGTCTGATGTTCTACACAGCTGCTCATTACTACTGGTATATGATTTGTTGCCACTGACTCTTTTTTCTATATTTGACTGGTTTCTAGTCTTTTTAAAAAGTATTTATAGACAGTGCTTTACTTGCTATGAAGCATCCTGAAGACATTTTAAAGTAGAAAAGCAAAAGAAAAAATGCTGAAGAGAAGCAAACCCAAACATAGATTTTATAGGCACATTTATAGTGACTCACCTAGATCTATAGGAGAAATTATCATAGCTGTGATAGTATCTCTTGCCTGGACTGGGATATGCCATTTCTGGCCCGACCATGTTGTTTCTATTTATAAATCGGTCAGTTCCCCTAAGTTTCAAAATGATAAAAAAAGCGGGAAGGGGGGAAAGGAAGCAAATTTAGATGTTGCAAGGTACCATACAAGCAGCACTGAATGCTGAAATCAGGACTGTGCACTCCTGCAAACACACACACAACACCACAAACACACAAACCTTGGGCTGTTGTCAGAGATTGGCCAGCAGGTCTTAGAAGATACTCTGGTGAAATCTCAGAAGCCCAAGACAACTGAGCCAGGCTTTTAAGTAATTAGGGGAGGGGGCTCCAGAGTTTTACAAGAGGCTCAAGATAAAATACACTTGAATTACATGGGTAATTCAAGTGTATTTTGTAATTCAAGTGTAATTCAAGTGTATTTTGTCTCATGTGGTTGACTCTCAGATAAACCAGAAACTTGTGCAAAATAAGTGACTGTCCTCAAAACCGACTCTATTTGAATAAACAAATTCAACTTCCAATATTTATCCTGCTTTTTCACCCAAAGTAGTATACAAAGATAATTTTAAAAAATAACTAAAAAAGCTAAATAAGGACAACAAAAGCAAACAGTATTAAAGCCACAGCCACAAGACAAACATTGGAAACCATACACCAGTTAAAGAGAGAACAGAGAACACAGTACAGGTGTCAAGCAAATAACGCTGGGAATGGTGCTCTCCAAAGACCTGACTTTCAGATGTCTGAGCAACCACAGAAGTGCCTGCAACGACTGGGCAGGATTGTATGGGAGAAGGCTGCATTTGACACAACCCAAGCCAAGGTAGTTTATTATGTTGGAAGTGAAGGCTGCACAAAACACACCACTGCCTCAGAGGGGACAATGGAGCTAGCAAAGCTAGATAGGCGAATTCCTTTATCCTTCCTCTTGTGTGCTCTGCTACTGTCTCTTTGTTTATCCAGAATTCTATTCTAAGTGGGTTCGAGATCAAATCAAGTCTGAATTCTCCCTAGAAGCTAAAATGACAAATCTGAGGCTATCGTACTTTGGTCACATCACGAGAAGACAAGATTCTCTGGAAAAGTCAATAATGCTAGGAAAAGTGGAAGGCTGTAGGAAAAGAGGAAGACCTAAAACAAGATGGCTGGACTCAATTAAAGAAGTCACATCCTCCAGTTTGCAGGATCTGAGCAAGTCTGTTAATGATAGGACATTTGGGAGATCTTGTCTTCATAGGGTGACCATAGGTCCAAGGCGACTTGACAGCACATAACACACACTACTCTAAGGGATTCCTTCCAGCTAACTTCTCCTCTTCCTGCTTCTTTGCTTAACCTCCATGAGGGCAAGATGTGCTCTCTGCAATTTCTCTCCATCCTAGCTTAGTGCCAAACTACACATTATATTTTTGGCGAGTTGGGATGGGGTTCCACAGACTCAACTCGTTTTCCTTGCAGTCACACCGGAACAGTGGGGAAAGGCATTTTCAAAGTCTGCAGGTGCCCAATTCTGCTTGGAATTGCAGCATGAGGGGAGGGGAGGCTCCTATCTTCCCCTCCACACCGTTTTCCACAACTGAAATGGCCTCAGGAGGGAGTTATTTGCCTAACTACAGAGTTGTACATGGGAGTACTGAGACCATGCCGCTCCAAAGTTACGCAAATGACTTCCTGCCACGGAGAAAATGGCAGAGCCTCTCCTCCCTTCAGGCTGCCATTCCAAGAAGAATTAAGCTTCTGCTGACTTTAAAAATGCCTTTCCTTACAGCTTCTATTTCTTTTCTAAAGCAATAAGCCTCATGTGAACTTTGTTCTTAGAGCAGCATCCCCCTTTCACAGTACAAACCAAGCTCTAAAGCCTAACACTTTAGCATTTTGATCAAGATGGGTAGCTGTGTCAGTCTGTCTGTAGCAGTAGAAAAGAGCGAGAGTCCAGCAGCACCTATAGGACTAACAAAATTTATGGTAGGCTATGAGCTTTTGTGAGTCACAAACTTTTCTACTATAGGATTTTATAGGTTAAACACAGAAAGGCACCCAGAAACTAAGAGGAAGCTGGTGTAAATCGTTCATGGCACAAAACTCTGGTGAGTTGGAGTTGGAACACAGCAGTACAGAGTACACAGACAACTCCGAATTGCCTCTACTGAGGACAGAGACAGAAAGTGTATCTGACAGACTAGACTAACAACAAGGCTTACCATCTGGGCATTCCATACCCCCTGCCAGACCTCTGGGAATTCTGAGAATGGTAATGTTCATAAGGCGCTATATGCCCTCCACTCTGAGAGCAATGCATTGGAGTTGACCGTCCTGAGGGAATGCCATGATGCAGCCGGGGAGGAAGGACGGGCTGGCCTCTGCTGTATGCCACAGTCATGTAGACTTCCTTTCCACGGACTTTTTTAAACAGTTTCTTCCGTGATTTTATATCCATATCTAGAAAGGCAATTAAGGAGGAAAATAAAATGATTGATGTATGGGCAGCGCTAGTACCGGACTGCCAATTCTGCCACAATCTTCTATGCATTTCTCATGAGTTTAGGAGCCACCTAACATAGCAACTGCTCAAGGGAAAGTCAGCATTGTTGAAACAGAAACACCCAGAGAAAAGGCTGGCAAAAGAGTGCAAGAAAGAAATCCAAGTGCTAAAATACTCACCAAAAAAGTATGTGGACTTGGAAAAGAAAGTCATTTAACCGCACCTTGACCTCTGCAACCAAAAGAGCCTACATCTTAAAAATCCAAAATGTGATTATTAAAAGAAGCAGAGTGAATCCTTCAGCATGCCCTCTTACCTGGCAGTGGAGATACCTTGATTATGAAAGAGGCTTTCCCAGAGGAGAGGCTTAGGCATTGTGCGCCGGGTATGCTGACCCCTGCAATTTCCCCAAACGGTTTGGATTGTTTTACAGATATATTTTTATTGATATTGATCTTTGTTTTATTGTTGTGAGCCACTTCTAGCAGGACTGGAGTGATGGCATGCAATTTTCTAGGTAATAAATAGAGCAAACCACTAAAGGCACCTCTTTCTGAACTATGGAGAACACAATCCAACCCATTGTACTGCTTTAGTCTTAAAAGTCATTTTATACATTCGTACTAAGCTGCAGATCAGCTCATTTGCAAACACTATGGCCATTTTTTAAAAAAAAAAAAAACGGGTTGAAATATCAATAGAGCATTGCTCCTCTCAGGTTGCCATCTCTGGGATGAGATGCCGGGGGGGGGCGCGGTGGGGAGGGGCTGGATCTATGTGGTTTTTTAAAAAAAAATGTTGCATTCTTTACCTCCTGGGGTTTCTGCAGAAGTGTAGGAAGACTGTTCTCTGCCTTTAGGGTGGTACAGACCGCTTTAAATCAGAGAGGGGAAGAAAGGATAGCTCATGAATCCAGGAAAGAGAAATTCTGAAAGAGGAAGCAGGAACAGGCTGTGATTGACCAAAGGGTTGGGGGAGGTAAAGAGACACAAGACAAGACAACCACTTGGAAAGGAGATACAGCAAACACCTCTGAACAACCAACTGCACCAGAGAAATACACCTGATTAGCCACAGTGCAAGGCAAACATGCACAATGACTTAAGATGCCATAAGATGCCAGTGAGCGGCACTCGTGAAGAGGTAGCTCTGAATACGGGAGAGACAAGCTGACTTCTCCCTTGATCACATCTCTCATCCTGAGAACTAAAGCAGCAGATGGACTCTCTCAGGGACTAGTTTGAGCCCAGCAGATTCCTGGGAACTCTGATGTCACAAGCAGGAAAAAAGGGGGTTGGGTTGATGGAGAAACTTGAATTTCCTGTTATGTGCCCAATACTTTTGATACATTGTTGGAGAACAATTCTTTGCCTGCTGTACTATTTCCACTAAACAGAACAAACTGCAAAATTTTTAACAATGGTTCCAAATAATGGAAGTTTCAAGGTTACTTAAAAAAACAAATCTGTGAGATTTGTTAAAACAAAATTCATTGGACATCTTATCCAAATTCAGATTTGAATTTTGCAGGTGGACGACTCCTTTTGTACTTCCCCAAAATGTGAAGGTGCATTTATGCCATATGGTCCAAATTAACTGAAGCAAACCTGCCACAAGAGAGAAGATCTGGGTTTTGTTCACAGCTACCTGAAAGCCCATCAAGGTCTGATGAGATGGAAAGGGATGGACAGCTAAGTCTCTTCTTCCTGCCCACATCTATCAAACCTGATCCCCACTCTACTGTCATTTGAGGCCACTACAGGGAAGGTCTTAAGCTCTGCGCCAATCTCAAAGAGGTGGCTAGAATGGGGTAGAGGTGGCAGCACTGGAGCACGATCTGGGAAATCTGGGCTCACATCACCTCTCCCCCATGGAAGCCGCCTGGGTGACCGTGGGCCCGACAATTCCCCTTAGTCTAACCAGCCCCATAAGGGGTGGAGGATTTGAAGATAAAATGGGTGAGTGGAGAATGAGGCTGTAAACCACTCTGGGTTCCCACGGGGGAGAAGAGCGTGTTCTAAGTACCTTAAAGCTCTGACCTGGATAGCCCAGCAGAGCCTGATCTTGTCAGATCTGAGAAGCTAAGCAGGGTCAGCCTTGGTTAGTAATTGGATGGGAGGCCTCCATTGAAGACCAGGGGCGCAGAGGCAGGCAGTGGCAAACCACCTCTGTTAGCCTCTTGCCACGAAAATCCCACCGGGGTTGCCATAAGTCAGCTATGACTTGAGGTCCCTCTCTACCAAGTACCTTAAAATAAATAAATGGCACCAGCAACACATACACAAAGAGCTCCCTCTCTAAATCCAACTTCTTGGTTTTATGAGAGTGTCATTTTGGAAACGCATTGCCTCTATGCTGCAAGATCTACAGAAGCTTTCAGGAGGGTCACTCAGTATCAGGCAGGATAAAGTTTTCCTACCAATGCAATATTGTTCTCAAATGCCGTGTTTTACTTTTCTTTGCAGGACTGAATGTGCAACCATTCAGCAATGAGAAAGAGGACCACCTAAGTCCACTACTGAACTAAGCCTGCCCTAGTGCTGTCTTGCTGTCTACCAAGAGAAGCAGGTTTTGCCCTCTTTCTCTCCCCCCTCCCCTCAAAGGACATCCAAAATTGCAGTCAGTTTACTTTATGACACAGTAGAAGCAATGAAAAACCACCCCTGTCATCAGCAATGCCTGACAAAGGCCCTGTTCCTTGGTCATACGAAAGTCATTACTGGCAGAGCTCCAGCAAAGATGGCAGATCCTTATTCTCCAAGCTTAGTCTTATTAACACTTGTAACAAACATCATGCAAATACTGTGGATAAATATTTTCATCCAAGACGTGTCTGAAGTCATACCAAAGTGTATGAAACAATGCTAGGAAGGGGGGGAAGAATATTGTACTGTAAATTCATCACAGAACTCAATTTTGCAGCTTCAGAAGAGGGCATCTCACAATAGCAGACCGCTTGCTTTGCTCACAAAAGCACCTCAAAGTTAGCATCTCCAGCTACAGTTGTTAAGAGAAATTCTCTTTAATTCCTCTTTACCCAGTTGCTCCCTGAAATCCAACAATCCTTTTTGTTTCCTCTTTTTAGCAATTTGGAGTCAGTTTCTAATCAATTCCTTCTTGATCGAAGAGAAACTGGAAGACAGAAGGGGCACGAAGGGAGGTTCTGCTAAATTTCAGAATTTCACTCTGCCGTGTCTTTCCAAGCCTACCTATCTTTCTGCTGGAGCACCATCCCGGGGTATATAACATAAAACAACTGCAAGGGCTGAAGTCACAAAAGGGAACTTTGATTTCTGTTCAAAATGAAATGAAAGAGAAATCGTGCTTTTAAGAGAAAAAAGAGGATAAGAAGAATCAATGCTATATCTAAAGTGATTTTTCTCTGCATAAAACCTTGAAGAATCATGCCAAACTAAGGGAGCAATCCTAAACATGTCTACTCAAAGGTAAGTTCCATTTCATTCAATGAGGCTTACTCCCAGGAAAGTGTTCTTAGGACTGCAGCATAAATAACTTGAGCTAGACAGGCTACAGTATAAGGCAGCTTTATATAATAGATGAGAAAGCAGCTATTTCCTTCTCTCTACAATCAAGCAGCTGGGACAGAACTTTTAGTCATAGTCTTTCTTCCAGCATGGACCCACCTGATATTTTCTGATAGTTTCCTCCTTTGCGACTGGGGACCACATTCCACGCAGGTACTGGTGTCACCTGTGTCACAGGTTTCAAATTTACCAAAGGAACAACATGCCTACCAAAAAAAATTAGGATTATTTAATATCATATTAAAACAATCTTCCATCAAAGATGAAGCTTTGGTTCATATGACCTTGAGACTACCCCCAAGGGAGCAAAATTGATTCTAACAGTGAGAATGCAAGTTGTTTTTATCATTATTAATTTAAACGAGCAATATTAAGCTATAAGATTGCTCAGACAGAAAACACACACTTGACTTCATTAGGTTAAATAGCCTGAGAAGCGCTATTAAGCAGAGTATTACGTTCATTAAACACAAGCTAATAATAGTAGTTTGATAGTTAATTTCTAAGAATCTGCATGCATCAGAAATGGTCAAAAGGACCTTCCAGCTCCTTCTGTGGATTCAAAGGTGAAGAAAGGACACAATTCTTGTAATATCCAACAGCCAACCAGGTCCAATAGCACCTTAAAGACCAACTAGATTTCCAAGGAAAGAACTTTCAAGAGTCAAAGCTCCCAAAGCTCATACCTTGGAAATTTAGTTGGTCTTTAAGGTGCTATTGGACCCAAATCTTACTCTCTGACTGCAGACCAACACAGCTACCCACTTGAAACTTTTTTGATGTGGATGAGGTTCAAAAAGCAACAGTTACTTGCATCAATACAAAGCAATATTTCTACTACTGAATACGTTTTAGATTTTAAATGCAAAAGCTGCGCACAGTCTTCACGCTTTTAACTTGATGTGGGCATCATTATTACAGGGTAAATTAACTACAGTTTTAACAAAAATACTTTGAAAACAGGAACTCCTGAATTTGACACAGGCATCGTGTTAAAATAATTGGCAGATTATTCTGAAACAAAAATGAGAGGTCTTGATAAGTTTCTGTTCAGCAACTATATAGATAATAGAGTTATGCCATGAAGTACATCTCCGCATGTCCCCATGCCAGACCAACTAGGCACGGAATCTACCAGATGGGTAAGATAAACAACAAAGGGATGCCAACCAGAGATGCTTGAGGTAGTAAGCTTTTGAATTTTAAATAGGCAGAGTTTTAGATAGCAACTGTAAAGGTTTTCTTGTTTTACATCTGTTGCCTGTGTGTGTGCTGAACGCTTCTGCAAATACTCCTTAAATTAATAATGTACAATTTTATTTAAGCTGAGCCTGGAATTCATGACTTGAGAGTGGGTACACCTCAGAACAAGCCCAGAGATTGGAAAGCTAAGTCCTTGAGGAAGGTAAAGCTTTCAATCTCACAAAACAAACAGAAATGCATCTCACCTGTCTGACTGCTGGTGTGGCTGTTATCAGCGCCCGGAAACAGGAGGTTGGACCAGCTATCCATGCATTCCCCCCCCCCAATCAGTGTCTCTACAAGTAGAGTGTGGCTCTTCAAAGGTCACTGAGAAATTATCAGCTTGATCACAAAGCACTGAGACAAACAAGGCCAGCCACCAAAACACACCTGTATCGATTCTGATGGAGAAGACATAGGATATTCTCAACTGGGAAAACAGTTTAAGTTATAAAATGCTTTGCCAACTTCAGGCTGCTGAGTTGCGGTAGCAATCAAAGTGCAGAAATGGTTAGTAAATAAGGTCTCCTTCTCTCTGTATTTGAACCTCAAGAGAGCAAGCAGCCATTCCAAGTGAACCTATAAGAATAAACAGCATCCTAATTTAGGTATAGCACGCACTAAATCCTGGTAATCAGGTGTAATCCATCCTAGTTCCACGAATGAATGACTAATGAACAAAGAACGGAGAAGAGCAGTACATACTTCTCTGCCAGCTCTTCGATGAAGACCGTTACCATAGTATCCTGCCCAACATCTTGTATGTGCGCATTGTAATATTTCCCCCCAGTCTCTAGGCGTACCTGTGTGGGGGACAGAGACCCAAGATAAACTCAAACACAGAACGCAGTCATTCGCAACCACATCCTGACAAAGGAGCTCAAACTTGAATTAAACTTTTGAAGAATTTATTAACTTCCCACAGGCCACAACTACAGAACCATGAAAATTACAAACTTTTATTTTAAAAAAAGAAAGAAAACCACCAATATTCAGAACAAAAGGCAATGATATAAAGGAGCATCTGTCAAACCTTCCAACCCTGTTCAAGTGGGCTTTGGGGATTTGTGTTTCTCAAAAGAGCAGTCCCTGTGTCCTATAGCAAGCCTCTTCTGGAATAAAATGTGCCCCCCAAAGCAGTTAGGGCAGGAATCAGCTTTTGATCGTGGCCTTAAATACTAGGAATATAATCACTACTTGATGAACTGTGCAAGCTAGCAATGCTGAAACTTCCAAAGCTTATACCATGAATTGGCAGGGGCAGAAATTGCTGGGGAATACTGTGGAATCTCCTCCGTTGAACATTTTGATGCTGGGCAAACGTCCACTGGGGATGCCTTAAAGGTGTGGATGCCCTGCTTGCATTAGGCCAAGCAACTGATCACTGGGTAACACAGGAATTGGGACTCACACATCAGCGAATGGTCGCCACCACTTTGTGGAGGACAGAAAATCAAAGAACAAGACCAGAGATGGACACACACACACACACACACACTAAATATTTAACATAGCTCTCCTGTTTTAAACTGGGGCTAAAGGTGGCTCCTGCATTTGAGGCGGTGGAGGACTGAAGGTTGAGATTCTGTCCACCAGTACTGTCATTTTTAGTACAACTTCTACCTCCAAGACTTGCTGTCTGAGGCAAACCAAGAGATCTCGGCCTCACATGCAAGCTAGAGTGTGTGCGCTTGGGACATGATTTCTCTCTAGCTAACATGTGATGCTGAGCGGGAGAGTATCAGTGAAAGTCAAGGAGTGAGATGTCTAAAAAGACAACAGAAGAAATCAAACCCTGCTACATGCAAAAAAAGCCCCCAAACTATAAGACAGTTTCATTTTGGAGAAGCCAGAACAGTTTTATTTTGAAGTTCTCCCCTTCACTTTTCCTGTATTCTTTCTTGACTTACAAAGCTAAGCTCTCAACTGATATCCTACAATATAAAAGGCGAAGTGTATTCAAGACAACTCACTTGCTACCCTGGTGCACCTCCAGAGGGCGCTGCTGTGGAGGGAAGCCCAGATGAGGCAGCCAGACCTCCAGAGAGCACGCCACGGTGGGAAACCCAGGCCGGGATCAGGCACAGAGCACGTGGCAATGCCCACCCTCCACCTTCACCCAGCTGGGATCAGGAGCGGAGCAGATGACAATGCCCACCCTCTGCCTTCACCCAGCTGGGATCAGGAGCAAAGCAGGCGGCAATGCCTGCCCTCCACCTTCACCCAGCTGGGATCAGGAGCAGAGCAGGTGGCAATGCCAACTCCCCACCTTCACTCAGTTGGGATCAGGAGCAGAGCAGGAGGCAATGCCTGCCTGCCCTTCACCCAGCTGGGATCAGGAGCAAAGGACATGGCATGCCTGCTCTCCCCTTCACCCGGCTGAGATCAGGAGTGGAGCAGGTGGCAACGCCCACCACCCCCTTCAACCAGCTGGGATCAGGAGCAGAGCAGATGGAAATGTCCACCACCACCCCTTCACCCAGCTGGGATCAAGAGTGGAGCAGGTGGCAATGCCTGCCTCCCACCTTCACCCGGCCAGGATCAGACGTGGAACAGGAAGCAATGCTCACCCCCTTCACTCTGCCGGGATCAGGCAAGGAACAGGAGGCATTGCCCCCCCTTCAACCTGCCAGAATCAGGCATGGAGCACGTGGCAATGCCCGCACCCTTCACCCAGCTAAGATCAGGAGCAAAGGATGTGGCAATGCCTGCTCTCCCCTTCACGGGCTGAGATCAGGAGCGGAGCAGGTGGCAATGCCCATCCTCTCTTCACCCAGCTAAGATCAGGAGCAAAGGGCGTGGCAATGCCTGCTCTCCCCTTCACCCAACTGGTATCAGGAGCGGAGCAGGTGGCAGTTCCTATGCCCCCCTTCAACCAGCTGGGATCAGGAGCAGAGCAGATGGAAATGTCCACCACCACCCCTTCACCCAGGTGGGATCAAGAGTGGAGCAGGTGGCAATGCCTGCCTCCCACCTTCACCTGGCCAGGATCAAACGTGGAACAGGAAGCAATGCCCACCCCCTTCACCCTGCCGGGATCAGGCAAGGAACAGGAGGCAATGCCCCCCCTTCAACCTGCCAGAATCAGGCATGGAGCACGTGGCAATGCCTGCCTCCTCCCCTTGACCAGGATCAGGTGCAGAGCAGGTGGCAATGCCCGCCCCCCTTCGCTCAGCCAGAATCAGGCGCAGAGAAGGAGGTAATGCCCACCTCCTCTTCACTCGGTCGGGATCAGGAGCAGAGCAGGAGGCAATGCCCACCCCCACGTTCAACCTGCTGGAATCAGGTGCGGAGCAGGTGCCAATGTCCACCCTTCATTCGGCTGGGATCAGGCGCTGAGGAAGTGGCCATGCCTGCCCTCCTGCCTTCATCCGGCTCTTATCAGTGATGGAGGATCAGGGAATGCCCACATGCCTGCCCTACCCTTTCTAGAGCCCATTGTATTTTTTCCCACAATCGTCTTTGTTGCTAGTTTTAAAATAATTTACAGCACTGGTTGACTTAAACACAGCTCCTGCTCCGCAGTCTTGGAAGATCCAGAAATGTGCCACAGCTAGCCAGCAGCAGTCACAGCAGGCTGAAAAAAATCTATTTACTTCCGTTTCAGAGGACAGAATGGATAGGAGAGCCCTCACCGAAGATGTAATTTAATTGGTGTCACCTTAGAACGAGGATGGAAGTCTGAGTTAAGACTGCCAAAGTATTGGCTACCATACCAGCAAAGTATTGGTTGGGAAAGGCTGATATACATAAACACTCCAAGTCCAGAAAAGAGCAGGAGTTGGGAGCCTCAGAGTTTACAGACATATTTTAACATAAGCTTTAAAACAGTTCCCTGCCCTCTTACCTACTGGTTTGTTGCACTGATTACACATAAAACAGAAACCTGGAGGGGGAGACCCTTATATTCCTTCCGATGACTGTTCCATGCTTAAGAAAACCATTTCTCCATCCTATACCCATAACAAACCATTTAAAACTTGCTTTGAACAGGCTTTTATTAAGTAATCTTAAATGAGTACTAACCTGACACTTGTCACCTAAGTAATACTGTCTTCCAGCAAACACCAAATAATCAGTTTTTTGCAGTTCTATAGAACAGATTAAATATTAAAACATAAGCTGCTTATTTGACACACATTTTCAAAATTGATATAGGATTTTGGAGCTTTGGCTGCAAGAATGCTAAACATAAGAGCACAATCATAAAATATGATGCGCTAGAAAAAATTTTTTAATTTTATTTGAAAAGAAAAATACAAATAGCAATAGAAAGCGCATATAACGTTTTAGAAAATACAAAATACTAAATGTGAACTATAACAAAAATATATTCAAAATATCTGGCAACACAACTAACTTATGGAACGTTTCTCCTCTCTCTCTCCTTAATTACTTATATCTAAAATTTCATATCTATATCAGTCATTTATTTCTTATTTTATACTCAACATTTTTAAGGTCTCTATATTATAATTAATCTATTTCCATATTAACTACAATTAATTTTTCTTAGCTTCCAGCTACGTAATCAAAGAAATCTTTCCATTTTTTCTGGAATTTCGATACTGGTCTATTATGCACATAAGTTAATTTAGCCTTCAGTGCTTATTCATATAGGTTATCCTGCAAGTTTTGTACACATAAGGAAACCTTAAAAACACACACAACACCACGGTTTCCTTCATTACTTCAAATTTCCAAAAATCTTAAATCTAAGTGCCATTTGGTTTCCACAACCCACTCTGAGCATACACACAGGACTAATAGAGTCAGGCTTCCTTACACAGGCCTCTGAGAGTTCAAGAGCGGCTGTCACACCCCATCAAGCCAGTTCCACAGATTATCACTGGTGGAACACATCTGCATCCACTTCCCACAATTATCATGTAACTATGAATGTAATGCATGATGTGCGAATGCTGACATTTAGTGCACACTCAAGTGACGCCCAAACATTACATATTTGCTGCACAAGGTGCCAATGTAACACCACAATTTGCTGTAGCAACCATATGAAGCTAGAGATGGGCATGAACCAAAATATGAACCAAAGTTCACCAAAAACAGGCCGGTTTATGGTTCGCGAACCAGCGGTTCGTCAGAGCCCATTTCTGATGAACCGCCACGAACTTTAGGGCAGTGCGTTTGTTTTGGGGGTTTTTTGGTTCTGCAGACAGCCTGGTGCCAATCAATCAGTTTCCTAGGGATTGGGCATTCTGCAGACCTTCTGCTGACCCAGAAGTGGTGATTTGCTGTCCCAGAAGTGCCATTTTCACGAACCAAAACGAACCAGTTTGTGAACCAGGGCAGGTTCATGAAACATGACAAACCACATGGGGTTTTTTTTCTGGTTCGTGGCCATCTCTATATGGAGCTACCCATATAGAGATATACATATACAAGTGTAGAACAGCCCTCATACACTAGCTAGCATTAGATACCTTTCCTGCTGTCCAACCACACATCAAATTCTATGTTCCGATAGATCTCAGGGTCCAGTGCTTTCAACACCTTGTAGGGAAAGGGCATCTTGGGATTTTCAGAAGGCTGCAAAGTTAAAATGGACAAATTAGAACTGCAGGCATGACTTTACTTCCTTTAATCCTTCCTAAGAGCTTATAGTTACAGAGGACTGGAATCCCCCAGCTCTATTCCAACTGGGATTCCCTTTACTCCAGAGGTTTCACTCCAGTGATGATTTGTTGAATTTCACTGGATTTCAATCAGCAAAACCCAAGAAGTGAGAATGTTCTTTCCTATTCCCCCATGTCCATAGAGACTGGGGATTTGATAAAAGCTCAAAGCCGCACACATTCATGACACAGAATCAGGGCATAAAAAAGCATAGCCATGTGACAAAAGGCAATGAGAAAACTAAAAATTCCTTTAAGACTGCCCTTTTGTGTGCTGAAAAACCACAAAATGTGTTTCTCAGCTCTCAAAGGGCTGGATTTATTATCTTTTTTAATCTCTGTGTTGAGATGTATGGCTATGCTTTTCTTGGGACCCCCCAAATCTCCAGGACGTAGAATTCTGCTGCTATGAGATTATATATACACATCCCCACCACAATGTGATGTCTCTTGATCATAGCAGCTCCACAGACTGGGGCTTGATCTGAAGAATGGGGGTAAGGACAACGTTTGATACAGAAATCCACTGTAATAGAATTTATGATCATCCCGTTAGAAGCAAACAAGCTGTTGCATTAGTTTTCATTTCAATTGCAGTTGCAAAGTGCCACATATGGAGTTGGAATCAAGCATGAAATACAGAAGATTGACTGCAAAGCCATACACAGTTGCAGCACCAATGAAGAGTTATGTACTAGCAATTTATTTCTGGGATTCAACTGGCTTTGATTTTCAGAATGTCACTTGAGACAGGTCAAAAGATTTCAGGATTGTTAAAAACCCAAGAATTACAATTTGCCAAGAGTGGTTTTGATAATGTCTTTTATGGCTTAGTTTTAATCCCTTTCTTGGTTGTACTGTACGGTTTTATCATTTCTTGTATTAAATTTGGATTAAAAATTTTTTAAAAATTAAAGAAAGATTTCAGGATAAAGTCAGTGCTTTCCAATAAAATCAAGGGGGGTAAATCCTGCTCTTGAGTTCTAGCTCACTAAGATTTTCATTTGAAGATGGAAGACTCTCAGAATCAGACAATTCTCTGCTCTGCACCCACTGACACCCTCCTTTGCTGGTATAGATTCTGATTACTGTGGATTACTCTATCCTACATAAGAATAGTTATGGGCCTTAAGGTCTATTGAGAAGATAGATACAGCTCTTGAATATCAGGAAGTGGATCTGGTTAGGTGTATATTCAGGTTCAAAATGTGTTTGAGAGATTGTAAACAGTAAAAGTCTGGAAGGAATTCTGACAGAAGAAGGAGAAGTGAGAGGGACAAAGGAGGCACTGGCGTAGCATGGGTTGTGAGCATCTGGGGCAGTTCCTGGCAGAAGATGGTGCCTCTGGCACGACGCGCGCATGCAAAGTGTGCATGCGCTCCTGGGCCCCTGCGCAATAACATCACTTCTGAGAAGTGATGGCATCGCTCAGGGCGTGACCACCCCCCTGCAAGCACTCCCACAATTCGAGGCCGCTTGCCTCCCCACCCCTTACCCCTCCACCACAGCCGCCCACACCACCACTGCCCACTAGCATGCTCTTTGGCCAGCAACCGAAGATGGCCAGCTCAGCACCCAGCCGCCCTGTCAGTGCAGCAAGCGGCCACGGTGGCGCGGGTGGCTTCCCAGCTCCTGCAGACATGGCACAGGCTCTCTTTGGTGGCCGGCGCCCCTAATAATTTTGCACCCTGGGTGGCCGCCCCTCTGGCCTCTGGAAGGAGGTTAACATGAACTATTTGCACATCACTGGCAGCTTACTGAAACCCAAGGTGTGTGCTGCCACACTGGTAAATGGTATCTTGAGTACAGCTTTCAGACAAATACAGTTTTCAAAGACAAAATGTAATTTTCCTCACGTGCCCACTTTCTTCACCTACCAAAGGAGAACTTAGATGCCTGTACAGTCTCAACCACAACAGCAGAACACCAAAAAAGGAGCTAAAGGGGGGGGGGGGAGAAAACAGGAGACTAATAGGAGGTGGGCTTACAAATTCTCCTATTTTCCATGGATGGGATTCTCAGATGAAAAGGCAGAAGAAATGGCAGAAGAAAAGTGAAAGGAAGTGAAGGGGCCAGTGCAGCTACAGCCATTCTAGGTGAGAGCTGGGCGAGGCACAGCAACAGGACTCAGTCCACAGCTTGGCGTGTAGGCGGCACAAGGAGTCAGATGAAAAGGGTTATCATCTTTGTCTTCAGATGCCAAACCTTTGCTTCCTCAGTGCCTTGCTTGCATTTTTCTGCTGGCAGAATAGCCGATTCATAGCTTTCCCAATCTTCCACCCTAGGCAATGAAAAACACAGCAGATTTTCAACATTGCAACAGACCATGTCTGTTCAGTGCTGGGGGAAAAAAAACACCTTTTCAGAGTTTTGCAATACAGAAAGAGAAGCACCATGGCACCATCAAGTGGTGAAACACACAACTATTGTATTTTGGTTAGAACAAATGTGCAGAAGTTTTAGAAATAACAACTTAACTATTGCATCTGAAAGCCTCCACCCACCCAGTACACAACATCCACACTAAATGCGGCCAGGGCTTGCAAAACAGACGCCACCCCTCAGATGAACCATCACTCAGCATGTTCACACAAGGGTATGCCAGGTTTTGATGTGTGAATCCAAAGGCTCATTTCAAGGAGTACCTCTTTTCTGAAAAATTTTTGTTTGATCTGTCAACAGGGCAGTCAAAATTGGCATCTTCACTTCCAACAGATGCACTATTTCGGTTTTTCTTGGCTCCACTTCGAAACATCTCAACTGCGGTCCTCAATTCCTCTTCGGGCACATAGAACACATTTTTGTACAGGATCTCATACAACACAGCTGTGGAAGCAGAACACACAACTTAAAAAGAAAGATTTATACGTGGGTTTCAAAATTAGAGTTCTCAAGACCAATGATAAGCTTCTCTAACATGCTGATTTTAGTTATTTTGCCTACTGCTGATTATTTAAGAAAATTAGGAAGTGTTGGAGAAAGAGAATGTTTTATTTACCCTGGCAAATGGCAGCATTTGCCTGAAATTGTTTGGTGTACACTGAGTCATAATGGCCATTACTGGAACAACACAGGAGAATCTGAAAGTCAAAAAATCCTAGGTTAAAAATCTAGAAACTTGTTCTTGTGTTTGTTTATATGAGGTCATGCTCAACATCCCAGCCCCCAAAGTCAGAATGAGAAATGAACTGAATGCTTCTGTGACCATGTGCAATCTTGAGAAACCAACAGCTTCACAGTCAGCAGGACTGCAGGTGTCAGTTGTTTCCAAGATCCAAGAACTAGATACATATTATTTTTTCACTGGATCCAGAATCAATCATTTGTCATTTCCCTGGAATGATTCAGAGTACTGGTTCTGACACACAAAGCACCAAATTGTTTGGGTCCTATATCCCTAAGGGTGGTTGCTTCCCCATGGGAATTTTTACCCACATGGAAAGTAAGCCCTCTGCCCCAATACACACCTTAAAGGGCTCAAATGGGCACCTTTGGAGTGACTGCAGAGGACTGGGCACTCCCTCCAACACCATTACCAGGAGGGGACAAAACTATGCACCCCTTTCAAAATGATGAGGCATAGCTCTTTACCATGCACAATCCCCCTTTTTTATTTTTTAAAGGACTCCTCCCCCTTTCCCAGTTAAGCCATGCTGTACTGTTACAGCATAGCTCGGTAGGAGTAAGGCAACTGGAAGGGGGGAGGGGATTCCCAGACATGTCAGTTCCAACAAAACTGCCACCTCACCTTGTGATATTCTGCAGGCACAATAGGCAGGAAGGAGCAAGGGGGGTGGCAACAGCAAGCAGTATAGGAATGGGCGGGGGGGGCGGGGGAGGAATAGAGTTCCCATGTAGCTTGCTGCTAATGTGTTGGGGACATGTTTTCCTGCACCCTTCCCAAGTGGATGCAATCAGTGCTGTGTTGCAATAAATAAAAATAAGCAGGAGGCCTCTGAAAATGCCACCTATGTGTGATGCTCAAGTGAAATAAATGTACTTTTTCTTGCATTTCAAAATGAACTTCTCTTCTATCAGGCTATGAACAACCCATCCCTTTCAAGAGGTGGGGTGCCACCAGTGCTTTTTTTGTTAAAGTGCCAGTACTGATAGGTAGGTAGGTAAATATACTGCTTCTGAATAATTTCTACATCATTAAAGGTGTTTGCTTTAAGTATTGTTTCATCTCTGTAATCAGATTTATGCTTGTTTTCAAATTTCTGCAACTTGTACCCTTTTATATTTGTTTACTGCATTTCCTGGCTGTTGATAATATTGCCTTGTACTGCATAATCTGCCTTGGGTCTCAGTAGCCATGCACAAACAAATGAGCAAGTAAATCCATTTCCACTCATTCCTCTCTCTGGATTTGGGAGAGCTCCCCAAAAGGTACCAGTACTCAATACTAGCGGGTACCATTAAAAAAAGAGCTCTGGGTGTAACAATCCACAGTAATCTTCTGGATACTTATTACTGTTGAAAGCCACTGACACCAGCATTTAAAATGTTTGCTCATTTGTATAGGGTAAAAATAGCCAGGTTCTACTAAGCACACAGTTGGTCAGTGGAATGCGCTGGTTTCACTTCCTCAGAAACAGTGATTTTGTTCTTTATAAAGGAAAGGATTCTTTCTTTAAAACAACTTTTTATAAACCTCAGGTTAATACTATCATGGTGCAGATGTTACACTTTTCTAGAACTTATAAGATGTCCCAGTAAATTTCTACCTTAAGCCTACAATTAACAAGAAAGCTCAAATGTCTTATACTGGTTGGTTAGCAGGGAAGCTGCCCAGGAACATCAGCCGTTTTCACACTGCTTACTGGCCACGGAACATCGCACCGAGCTCCTGGAATGACAGTGTCTTCCTGGCGCTATTTCGCATGAGAACTGCTGTGCGAAATCACGCCAGGAAGACGCTGTCATTCCGGGAGTTCGGAGCAATGTTCCGTGGCTAGTAAGCAGTGTGAAATCGGCCATCCTCAGGCCATTACCAAACTGCATCTCCAAAGCAGGCTGCCCTTCAGAAAGGTCTGCCTGCTAACTTCATCTCCCTTCTCTTGAACGAAGCTAAGGCCCGTAGACCAGCCACTGAATCCTTGTAGTTAAGGGTTCTGAAATGAGCATCTGACATAGCAATGAGGCTGCTGTGAAGTATTCTGATTTCTGCAATTTCTTCTAAATATTTGGGGACCCCTAAGCTAGATGTCTCATTATGGTGCACAACTAAGGGTCAGTTCATAATTAAATTCATCTTTTTAAACGGGAATGGCATTATGAGTCAAGAAACTCCTGCAGTTCTTCTGTGTGAATTATGAAAAGGCCACTCTTAATTGTTCACGATACTGTGTTGACGTATTAATTCATTGCATGGGAACAGATTAACAACTATGCTAGCCAGAATACCCAAGAGAGGCTTCAAGTGCTACATCCACTGTGTCGTTATCAGATAGGTCAGTAGTTCTAGATGGACAAAGCAGGAACAGTTCTCCTGTCTACTGTGTGTAGGCTCTAGGGTATTCACTCTGCAGCTCACAAAGAGCCATAATCGCAATTCTCATCAACCGAAAGAGCCACGTGATTACCGCATGCCCTAAGATCAGTCTGATGGTTTCCATCCTCACTCTCTTTTGCAAGCAGCCTCGTAGTTAACACCACGATGGTCTGTCCTCCATCAAGAATGGAAACCTTAGAATGCCTTTTCAAGAGCTGCGATAAATATATGACAAAACAGAAATAACAGCAAATAACCGCAAAAACAAGGCAGGACTTTTCACTTGTGCAAACACAGAGCCAAGCTACACGTGACGAATGACACTCGCCTGGCAAGTGAGCAGACTCGCGTGTATTCCTCCCTGTTCACTTGCCATTCACTTGCTCTCCACCCGATCAAGTAGAGCACAAGTGAATGGCAAGTGAGTCTGTTCACTTGCCAGGCAAGTGTCATTCATCACTTGTAGCTTGGCTCACAATCTCGTGTCATATTGTTGAAAGCTATATTTGATTATGGCCTTTGGGCCATATGAATGACCAAGCACAGCTATCACTTCTATAAAATATCTTTGTCAAGAGGAGAACACACTGACATGAGACGAGTATGCATGGTTTATTATGCTTAAGAGACTGGTCTCATACCTCATCTTCCTTACCTTATCTTCAAAGCCATTGTCAGTTGCATAAGAAGGTGGCTTTCCAGGGTGTCGATAGAGAATGAAGTCTCGACTAGATAACCAAAGTTAAACAAGATTTGTGAAAAGATGCTCAGCTGGTTTTTCATTCCTTGTTGCCAGTTGGATAAAATGGGCAAATGGTGACAAGAAACCCATTTGGCAACCAAGTTGTATGAAAGTTCAGAGCAAAAAGCTCATGTGGAAGACCCCACTATCTCTCAGCCTTCCTACCTCACAGGGATTTTGATGATGATAAAATTGGGAGACACAATAAGGCACATTGCCAATACCCCCGGAAAGAAGTGCAGGACCCCAAAAGCAACAGAGCTGATGCAGCAGTGACATGTCTGTGCTCCTGTTTCCACCCAAATAAAACTATTCTAGGAGTAAATGCAAGGGTAGGGGAAAGGCTGACACATCCATCAGGTGAGAATGCTCAAAGCTGGGCCAGTGATCAGTTCTCAAATATCTAAATGTATTGTTCTCGGGGGGTTTAAAATGCATTTTGTTCTCTGCGATATTGAGATAATGTTCTATTTTGTTTAGCAAAATTGTTTGCATTAGCAGTGGCAGCTAATGCAAAAAAATGCCCACTGCAATTACACAGTGTTTCAAATTGCATTTCAAGGATCTGACATCGCAAGCAAAGTTCAACCAAAATGACACAAAACAGTGCACAAGCTTTCAAAACCTGAATACAGCAAAACAGTGCTTCCATTTTGTCAGGAACCCGCCACCAGCGCTCTCGGGTCCCTCCGGCTGCCAAGTGCATTTAGGAGAGCAAGAAGAGCACGCTGCCCAGAGGTGCTGGCAGGGGCAAGAGGGACAAAGAGCTGATCACTGCTGCCAGCTCCCTCTTCTTCTCAAGGAGAAAATCAGCTACGGGTAAGGGGGACAACGTTCAGCAGAAAAACCACCATACTCGGAACCACCTGAAGCATGACTTCACATTTAAGCTTTGCCTTGGTTTAAATCAAAGCTAAAATTACTTCAAATAGCTCTTTTAAGTATATGCACTAATAAGTATGGGCACTAATAAATGCAGCAGCACCTAAAGGCATGCACCTAAAGACAGATTCTGTTACATTCTGCAACTATAATGGTAACCAATCCCAATGGTCTGGCAATCTAGGTAGCCATATGGTGTCTTTGGGCTTCAACAGAAAAGCAGAGGCTACCAGCAGGACCACCAGGTACTATAACAAGAAGTACGGCTAAAAGATAAAAGAGTAGTGTTGTCCTTTTAAAGGCATCTGAAGGTTCCTGCCGCAGGCGAGCACAGAATTTTTTCCTTCCACGAATAAAAATGCATGAGGAAACAAGAGAATGCCACTGTGCAAATTTCACAGAAAGCCAATACGACCCAACGTTGTGCACAAAATACTGGGTGATAAAAGTGGGAAATAGCCCAATTTCCCCCAAAAATATTACAAGAGTGAGAAAAGATTAGACCTAATGCAAAGCCCCTCCCCACTAAGGTAATCCTCACTGGGATTCTCTTTTAAAAAATCCGGAGGGGTGTGCGAATGCTTTGAGTGGTGATGAAACTGCTCAAAAAGGAGCTACAGAGGAGTCAATGGACCCTAATCACCTCCTATAGAGCAGCTCTTCCATCCTTCCAGAAAGAAGTGTGATTAATCTTGCAGTGAAACCCGATCAGCATGGAGAGCTGCTAAACACACCACGGTGCATGCATGGACTCATGGGGGAAGCAGGCTGGAGGATTTATTTTATTTTTATATACACTGGCAATTATGCCACTCTGTGCCAAGCAATGATCCTTAAAATAATATTTTACTATAACCTGCACAAAGTGAAAATGTTTTTATTCTCCTGTATTTTCAGTGGGCTTTTTTAACGTGCAGCTGGCACTTTTCCTCATTTATTGCCTTTTCAAATTGCTAATTGGACCAAAAGATTTATGTTTTTTTCTACTGCAAAGGACTTCTTTCATTTTATTGTTCTTAGGTATGGATTGTGGTGCTTTTATCTACTGCCAAACTGTATTACAAACTTTGAACTGTTGTTAATGCTCTGTAGCTTGTTTAATGCTTTTTTGTAAGTAACAGTTTGTTGTTGTTTTTCTGCCTGCTGCCTTGAGAACCTTATTATTAAAAAGTAGCATATAATGTACTTTAATAAATATACACAGATTACTAAACAAGAAAGAGATTCGAAGCTACAAAGCCAGGCATTGTGGTTCCAATATTTCCAAACGAGAGCAATTATGCTTTCCTATGCTACCAAAAATGGTTTTCACAGACCGTTAGCTAAGTTTGAGATCCTTTAAACTGGATCTTTGTGCATAATGAAAGGTCTTTTGTCTAAAATATACCAAATTCTTCTCGAGGTACTATACACAAAATTACCAACATATGTTGACACATGGGAGAAAGAAATGCCTGAGGAACTCACAACAGATGACTGGGAAGCTATTTGGAGTTCTCCTTCAAACAATTCTACTATCCATTCAATTAGGACATAGTTTTACAAATTATTTGCAAATTATTTATTTTTTATTATTTCAATTTATAAACCGTCCATCCTCAGGGGCTCTGGGCAGTGAACAACAATTAAAATCAATAAAAACAAGAAAACAATAATTCTAAAATCAACATACAATAAGCAATAATAAAATAAATTAACCAAATATATTAAGGTGCAATGGTGGGGAGAACCCGCCACCCCAAAGGTGGGAGGCCGACATGGCACTGCCCCCTTCAACCACTGAATGCCTGGTCTTACAGGACCGGCAGAACGATAATATGTCCCGCTGGGCATGGATCTCCATTGACCGAGTGTTCCACCAGGCTGGGGCCAGGACTGAAAAGGCCCTGGCCCTGGTTGAAGAGAGGCAGGCTTCCTTAGGGATGGGGACCACCAGTAAACATTTATCCACTGATCGAAGCGGTCTCTGGGGAACATACAAGGAAAGGCAGTCCCGAAGATATGCTGGTCCCAACCCGCTCAGGGCTTTAAAGGTAAGAACCAACACCTTGAACCTGATTCGGAATTCAACCAGAAGCCAGTGCAGGTGGCACAGGACAGGTGTGATATGTGACTGGTAGGCTATACCAGTCAGGACCCATGCCACCGCATTCTGGACCAGTTGCAGTTTCCTGATCAGGCCCAGGGGTAGCCCAGCGTAGAGTGAGTTACAGTAATCTAGCCTGGATGTGACCGTTGCTTGGGTCACTGTAGCCAGGTCCTGGGGCGTCAGGTAAGGGGCAAGTTGCCTGATCTGATGGAAATGGGAAAATGCAGACTTGGCAACCGCTGTGACCTGGGCCTCCATCGACAGGAAGGCATCCAGGAGCACGCCCAGACCACCACTGGCAAAGTTGCCAGTGGTGTCCCATCCAGGGCAGGGAGCTGGATCCCAACATCTGGCAGCCCCCGTCCCAGCTGCAGGACCTCTGTCTTCACCGGGTTCAGTTTCAAGCCTGCTCTGTTTCAACCATGCTGTCACAGCCTCCAGAGCTCTGGCCAGATTGTCCGGGGCCATGTTTGGCCGGCCGTCCATCAACAGAAAAAGCTGGGTGTCATCCGCATATTGATGACAGCCCAGCCCAAACCTCCGCACCAACTGGGCGAGGGGGGCGCATGTAGAGATTAAATAACATCAGGGAGAGTATCGCCCCTTGCAGAACCCTGCACACCAAAGGGTGATGGGGCGATAGATCTCCCGAGCACCACCCTCTGTCCCCGACCCTGGAGAAAGGAGACCAGCCGCTGTAAGGCTGTCCCCCTAATCCCCACGTCAGCGAGGCGGCTGGCCGACAAGTCATAGTCGACTGTGTCAAATGCTGCTGTGAGATCAAGTAACACAAGCAGCGCTGACCCGCCTCGACCCAGATGCCTGCGAAGGTCATCTGTGAGGGCAACCAAGGCCGTCTCCGTCCCATGGCCAGGACGGAAGCCAGACTGGAATGGGTCCAGGATCACAGCATCATTCTGGAATTTCTGCAGTTGTACCGCCAGCGCCTGCTCTATCACCTTGCCCAGGAACAGGTTGTTCAACACTGGGCGGTAACTGGACGGGTCGGTGGGGTCCAAAGATGTTTTTTTCAGGAGGGGCCGCATTGGTATCTCTGTCCCAATAGACTACATAAAATTTACCAGTATCTTAGCCCCAAATGTTGGAAGCTTTGTGGGCAAAAAGGCTCTCCAATCCATGTATGGTGGAAAAGCCGCCAAATCTACCTTTTCTGGTTGGCTGTGTCTAAGGCAATCCTCCAAATTACTTAGATTAATCTACCCTTCTCCTTGAAGCTGTTTGTATTTGATATCTGGAATGATATCCAAATTCCCAAAGAAACAGGAAACCTTATTACCAAATTACTAGCAGCGAGCCGTTTGTCCAGGGGGTTGGACTAGATGGTCTGTATGGCCCCTTCCAACTCTATGATTCTATGACCATTGCTGCTTTCTGGTCAGATCCAGCCAGACCTTCCTTGGATAGACGGCATGAGAAACTTTGGGAATCTGTGTTTTGAAGAAAATTGTGCATAATCCCTTTTTCTATAGCTCACAAGATAGTGTGCAAAGTTATGAAGAAACTTGGAATCCTGTCTTTGACTACCTGGAAATCAGAGGTATCCTAGCATGGAGAAATTACTATAGACTCTGGTTTTCTCTTTGATTGTCCTTTTGTCTGAAGCTAGTATACTCAGTTACCCTTTCCAAGGCTCTAAGGGAGTTTATATCTGGGTACCTTATTTTAGGTGATTTTTATTGTATTTAAATATTTTTAAATAATAGGGCTTCATAACCAATCAGAAATACTCTGGAGAGAAACTTAATTTCAGCTCAACCCAAGTTGTACAGCTCTCGAACCTGTTCTGACCCAACTGTTTGAATCCCACATCATTCTATATCTTTCATTTACACATTTTAATGCTATAGTTTTAGGCCCATTAAGCATTGCAAGCAGAGAGGATTTTACTGCATGTGCATAAGTGAAGAGATTTTAAGTGCCTGAATCCCTGGAGATGCCGCATATGACAAACCCCGGGTGCATAAATACATCTAGCTTTGTTTGTCCTTTCCTAATATCTGGGAGCTCTTAAGTGGAGAAGCTGAGGATTAAACCAGCATTGAACTTTCTGCTTGCAACACACACAATTTTCTACTGAACCACAGCTCAGTTTTGATGACTGAGTCTTCTTACAACATCATCTGAAGTTCCCCTAAATAACAAACATGGCTCAGGTTTTGACATTAGGAAGTTGAATACTTACTTATAAATCAGTGAGAAGGCTCTGATTTCTAGGTGTCCAGCACTTTCCTGTTTATAGAGAAGGGACATTAACTGACCAGCTGCAATCAGATGCCAAACAGAGCTCTGCACTGACTCACACTTTCAATACAGTTCCCAACAGAATCTGACAGTAGTTAAAGTACATTGAACAGTCTTCTCAGAACATTTCATAAAAATCAAGGCAGCTCAAAATGTTATCTCGGGTATCCCTTAGAAGCCGCAGTGCTTGCAGCCACTTTATAGTCCTCCCCCTCTTCAAATACCCTTCTAAACAGCAAGTCGACCCAACGGGCTGCTCCAGGCTTTTGGTGGCCCTGGCAGTGAAGTCTTCCTGGGGGTGCGGACTAGGCACATCATCTCTTCATGAAAGTGCCTCTACCCATCCCTGACAATGTAGACCATGATTCTTTCACTGTCTGATCTACACTGTCAAGAACACCTCCCAGCCAGGTGCATTTCCCAGATGAAATGGCACATCATAGATGTCAGGATCTCAGATATGGAACCCCTCCAGAGCACTTGCTTGAACAGATTCCAACATGTCACTTTTAAAACCACTTACAGTGCAATCCTAAGCAAGGTT
Organism: Eublepharis macularius; assembly: GCF_028583425.1. NCBI lineage: Eukaryota > Metazoa > Chordata > Lepidosauria > Squamata > Eublepharidae > Eublepharis > Eublepharis macularius. The sequence continues at coordinate 11,754,638 of NC_072802.1, forward strand.
ATGCCAGTCTAAGCCCACTGAAATCAATGGGCTGAGACTGGAGTAACTCTGCTTAGGATAGCACTGTTTGTTACAGTTCCTGGCAAGAACTCCAGAATATACAGTAGCAAAAGCAGCCAATTTCAAGACAAATTTTCAGTTGCTGAGGGCAAGCCATAGGAATGGCTTCTTGGTATTTTCCCTTGCTTTGGTTTCTTAGGGGCATCCAGTTGGCCTCTAATGGAGGTGAACGCTGGACTAGGTGGGTCTTTGGTTAAATTTATCAAATGATATAATACATTCATCTTTCTGTACAGCTTTAACACTTCAGCTCAACTCCAAAAGAGACAAAATATTTCAGATTTACCTTGGGGTCTCCAAGCCGTTCCAGGTATTTTTCAAATGACCCTTCCACAAACTTAAACAAAAAAGAGAATACATTAGATTTAACCAGTGGTTTGTCTTTACCAAATATGCCCAGTTAAAGAGTTAGACTTTTGCATTCAGTTTGGGAGAAAAATTATTATAAATTTATGCTTTACAAGCTTATGTCATATAAGCATGAAATGTTTATACAGTTGCGCATTATGAATCCAGCTTAGAAGCAGCATCAACGTTCTATTTTACAGAAAAGCACAAGAAAGAACGAGAGAAAAAAAAATAAATTAGTTAAGGCTTATAAAATTATGCAAGGTTTTTAAAAAGCAAAGAGAAATCTGCTGCTGTTTCTCATAATACTAGAATTCGAGATTATCCAGTGAAACTGACTTGGAGTGTATTCAGGATAGATAAATCAAAATCCTTCTTCACACACCACATAATTCAGCTCACTTTCTTTTTGCATCAAACTCCAGGAAAAGAGGAAAAACCTTGAGCCAGTGCAGGGCTCAATGTGGGCAAGGAAACAAAACTTAATCCAGACAAGATGGGCATTCTTTTGTTCAGGCAGCAGTGACATGAGTACGCAACCGGGTTTCAGATGGGTTGGTGCTCGCACTCCTGAAGAATCAGGTTCACATCTCAGGAGAACTCTTTAATCCAGCTGTTTTCTGGAAAGACAGACTACTAAGGGGACCAGGAGGGCTTTTGATTGTTTTAGGCTAATTTACCAACCACAGCCATTTCTGGAGAGGATGGAACTCACCATGGTCAGGCATGCTTTGACAACATCCAGACTGGATTGCTGCCTATGTGGGTCTGAGGAGAGTACAGAGACTACAAATGGCTCAGAAGTAGAGATGTAAAAGTTTCAGAAATTTTGAAGCCACAGGAAAAAAAAACTTTTTAAAAGGGAAATTTGAGGCAGGAAAGTAAATGTATTTAGTTTCCTATCAAATCTAAAATTATTTTAATGGATATAACACAAAATGTAACATTTATAACTTAATTAGCATTTAAACTGTATTATTTGGCATATTTATGGAATTCAAAAACATAAATGTCTTATTTTCTATAAGAAAAATGGCAACTATACACAATACTTGAGAAAGTCACAAACTGCTGCATCCTATGCTATGTGAGTATAAGGGGGGGAAGCTGAAGGTAGAAAACAAATTCTGTAGAAAACGAAATAAAATGTTTTACTTGAACGTATATCATCTCATACAGTCACAAGGGACAGACCAGCGTATTTTGATGTTAACTTTATAAAACTGAACAAATTCTTTAACAACATGTTATTAAGCGCATTATAGCATATTCACTGTTGACAAAATTATTTAGATTTAGACAAAATATATTCTTGGAAATGTCATATATAAGTCTACTACAGTATACATAGGAGTTACATTAACACTGTAGGTTATCTTATATACAAAATCTTCATACACAGTTGAGCAAAAACTTTTCTTCTATTTCACTCACTCTAAAAAGGCAAACACAAGTAATACGAACTTTTCAATGTTCTGATGCTATACATTTTGAGTATAAAAACTCTGCCTTAAAGATGTCATAGGAAGGAGACACCCTCCCATTTTTCCCCCCCGAGGGCCTTCACATTTCTATCTAGGATGGGGCATCAAGACTTTGAGGCGATATTTATTGTTTAAATGTGACATTGCCCATAGTTAATATGATATAATGTATATTACGATAATGTGTATGTGTGGTGCCCTTAAGTCATAGCTGACTTATGGCGACCTCTGGTGGGGTTTTCATGGCAAGAGACTATCACAGGTGGGTTGCTATTGCCTGTCTCTGCAGCCATGGTCTTCGCTGGAGGTCTCCCATCCAGCTAGTAACCAAGGCCTAACCCTAACCCTCCTTAGCTTCTGAGATCTGACGAGATCAGATTCACCTGGGCTATTCAGGTCAGGGCATATTATGATAATATGTTATTTAACAGTTACGTATTTTCAGGGTTATAAATTTTAACTTGATATTCAAATATGCTACTAGTCCTATTGTGAGTGTTCAAGACTGTTTCTGTCCAAATAATGTGCTAGTTTATGTTTATCTCATAATTTGTTTTCTACTTTCAACTTTTATTTTTTTCCTGCTTTTCACATGGCAAAACTAAGATATCTGTACATAAGTTTACATCATGTCTCTCTGTCAAACACACATGCAGTTAATGTATATTTGTAATTGTGCTCTGTGAATTAAGTATTTGTTTCACAGGGGAAGTCATACAGTGCAATCCTAAAAAGAGTTATTCTACTCTAATCCCATTGATTTCAATTGACTTAAACTGGAGTAACTCTGTTTAGGATTGCACCAATAGTCTGCATCAGCTTCCAAGTAAGAGAGCATTCTCTAATGGAACCTGATTTATTTGCAATGAAGATACGAGATCACGACCATAAGTTAAAGTAATAATTAAACTAAGACAATAAGTATGCAGAGACAAATTTTTGTGTGCATATATTTAAACATACAAATAAAAACACTCCAGGTGCCAAGTATACATATTTAAGTTTTGTACCATATACTTATATACTTACAGATTCAAAGTTAGATTGGTTTTTTCTCAGGAATGAAACACAAGCTTGCCTGACTGCCATATGATGAATCTGGCAAGCATATACCTAAACAAAATTAAAATTCCTTACAAACGTGAACTAAAAGGCAGCAATTCTATGCATTTGCTCTGAGAAAGAAGTCTTAGAGGATTAGACTTTGTTATCTTTTCCGGAGCCCAGTCCCAAGTTTGGAAATAATTTAGGGTTTCAGCTTGGAAATTTCTGGAGATTTGGGGGGGCAGTCTGGGGGTGGTGGGTTTTTAGGGAGGGGAGAGACCACAGCAGGGCACCATGCCCTACAGTCCACCCTTCAAAGTAGCCATTTTTTCCAGGGGAACCGATTTCTGTAGTCTGGAGTTCTGTTGTTTAATTCCTGGAGATCTCTGGGTCCCCCTGGAGGTTTGCACCCAAACCTAAAACAACTTCTTACCAAGAATAATGAACTACACAACAGAACCACCAGCCCAAAGATAAGACCTGCAACAAACCCCAAGGTCAGCTCTGTCCCCATATCCACTCAGGCAACGCTATTACAAAGTTTAATTACACTAGTTACACTGCCTTGAGCATATCTATTTGTTTATTCTTTATCCTATGTGATAGGCTATTATGCATCAACGATGCCCTTGCGCTCTTGACAAAAGGCAAACGGGTCAGTCCTGATACAAAACAATAAAAAGATACTAATCTGATATTCAAAATGGCAGCATTCAGCAACAAGACACTCCATCAGCAAAGAAACTTCAAAGGGAGATTCCAGGATGAAACTGCTAAATCAGTATTCATTAAGAAATTCAATACCATTTCTCTAGCACTTCTTTAAGTGCTAGAGACTTATGATCCCTCACCATTACAGGTGTTAACTAGTTTTCCAAACCTAGAGAGATTGTGAATTCCAGTTGTTGCCGAGGATCTCTGTACTTTCCTTGACTGCTTCTAAATTTTACACAATTAACAGTGGGCTTGGACTGGAGTCATTCTGCTTAGGATTTCACTGTAAGTCTTCCCATGTCCTTCTTGGCCCTTTCTCCCTGCCAGGGCTTTTTTTCAGCAGGAACAGGAGTTCCGGCACCTCTTGAAAATGGTCACATGGCCAGTGGCCCCGCCCCCTGATCTCCAGAAAGAGGGGAGTTTAGATTGCCCTCTGCGCGCGCCGAGTGCAATCTAAACTCCCCTCTGTCTGGAGATCAGGGGGCGGGGCCACTGGCCATATGACAATTTTTGCAGAGAGCGATTTAAACTTTTAAAAGCTCCCCCCTTGTTCCAGCTGACCCAAAGTGACATCATTGCGTAGTCCTGCTATTTAAATTTCCCTCCTCATAACTTTTGGGGCGGGGGGGAGACTAACTGAATATGACACGCAGGGGTTGCATTCCACATGAGTTTATGCTGGAATAAAATCTTGATAAATCTTTAAAATGCCAGAAGCGTTCTGCTTATTTTTTCTGAAACAGACAAGCGTGGCTACTGTTCTGGAACCAGAACACAGCTTCATCCTCATGCATGCTTTCCCCAGAGTGAGCCCAACAAGTCTCAGTAAAATGCACTTCTGATAAGCATAGATTGGTGTGGGGAGAATAATGACATACTTTGTAAACCACTCTGAGTGGATGTTAAGTTGTCCTGAAGGGCAGTATATAAACCAAATGTAACTAAACACAGGATGGATGACTGCCCACCACCGTCCAACATATTCCAGACAGCAAATCCCACTAAAGGCAGCGAGACATACTTCTCAATTTGGTCAGAATCCAGACGGAACTCTTCCCGGTCACCTATTACTCCAATGTAACCACCCATTTATCAGAACTGTGCATTAAAAGAGAGAACCTTTCACTTTCTATTTCACCTTAAAAAGAAATGGTGCGGGCAGACAAAAGGCACAAGCAGCCCAACAGGGCTCCAGTCAGTGTCCTGTCTGTAAAATCTCCCAGCACTCCCAAGTCTTTTCAAGGCAGGGCTTACACTATAAGCTACATTCAAAAATCACCCTGAAGTCCAAGAGTGCCACAGTTTGAAGGGTTTACATGCGATAACGCAACAACATACCCCTAAACTGGGTGCTTTTCTTATTATGTGTAGAGCTCATAACATCTTGAGTGTTTCTGCAAAAAGCCACACCACAAACAGAAAGGAAAACCAAAACAGCAGCTTTGTAATGTTTAAAATGTGTGCTTTGATGGGGATATTCAGAATCAGGGCCTCTAGAGTACACCGCAGCTAGCACTGTTGCTCTAGAAAATTGTTGAATCAGATGCTCCAAGTTCAAAACTCTACCATAAATTCCAAAAACAACCTTACATAATCTCAGCCTTGGCCACCTGATTTTCAGGGTTGTTGTGAGGATCCCTCAACACGATGGTGCATGTGAAGTGCTCCTGTGCTATTAACTGCTATGATTCTACCAATGGCATAAAAGATGGGGGTTCTCTTCCAAACGGTTTCAAAACTTGTTTTAAAAATCCTTGGAGTTACAAAGGCCATGCACATTCACCCAGGCTGTATCCAGAGTGAGTAGGCTGAAGAGGCCAAAATTCCAGGTTGTGAAACAAAGAAGTCCACAGTTCAAATTTCACGTCTGCCACAACCTTACTGGGCGTCTGGAGACAACCCATTGCCAGCCAGTGCAAAACAGGATATGCCACTGACCTACCTTACATGGCTGTTGTGTCTCCAAAGAACCTCTCTAAAGTGCTACATGCGTGCTGAGTATTGGGGACCGTTTCTTCCCTTTTGAACTACTGCAGGGTGACTTTGGCATGGAAGCCCTTAATTCTGCAAAGACCCGGACAAAATTCACTTTGGGCAGGGTGCAAAGAAATAAACAAGCCAATAATAACACTGAAGAAGAGCAAGAGTCCAATAGCACCTATCAGACTAACAAAATTAGACTTATAGGAGTTTTCATGAGCCACAGCTACCTGAAGAAGTGAGCTGTGGCTCACACCCTACCACAAATTTTGTTAGCCGTATAGGCGTTAGCTCCGGACTCTTGTTTTCCACCGCTACAGACAGACTAACACGGACTACCTATCTTGACCAATAATAATATTCTAATAATAACAATAACTGTGCGTATCTTCTAGACCGATTGGCGCGCCAGCCAAAGAGGCGACCAACGCCAGCGTTCTTAAGCAGGCAAGCGAACGAGCAGGGTGGCCCCGTCGCCGGGCTGCTCTCCCTTCCTCCCTCTGGCCCGAATGGGGGCTGCGCTGGGGGCCGGGGGCGCGAAGCCCCGGGGCGGAGCGGGGCTGGCGCCGAGGGGCCGCCACAGCGTTACCTGCTCGGAAACGGCGCGGAAGAGGCACGAGGCGTCCTTGGCCGTGAGCTTGCGGTAGAGCCCCAGGCTGCCCAGGTACTCGTCCATGGTCACCTCGCTGAGGGACTTCTGCCCGAAGTACTTCTTCCAGCCCTTCTGCATGGCGCCGCGAAGGGGCGAGAGGGCCGCGGAGCCTCGTGCAGCGCAGCCCGCTCCAGTCCCACGACGCCCTCGAAGGCCGCCCCGCAGGTGCTGCCCGGAGGCGCCTCGAGCGCTTCACACCTGGCCGCGCGGCTGGGCGCAGGGCGCAGGCGCGGGCAGGCGGGGGAGCCGGCTGGGGTGGAGCAGCGCCCCAAAGAGGCGGGGCGGGGCGGGTCGGTCGGGGGAGTTAGGCGCGCACTGCGCTGCGGGCGGTGGGAGAGGCGACCTAGCAAGCCCACTTCCTCGGGAGTAGGGTTGCCAGCCCCCAGGCAGGATCTGGACGTCTCCCTGAATTAGTGGTGGAGCGAACCCTCAAGCCAAAGCTGACTTGTGGCGGCCCCGGTGGGGTTTTCATAGTAAAAGACGAACAGAGGTGGGTTGCCGTTGCCGGCCTCTGCAACACTCGCCTTCCTTGGAAGTGTCCCATCGGATCGCTAACCAAGGCCTGTTTAACTTCTGAGAGCTGACCAGATCAGGCTCACCTGGGCTATCCAGGCCAGGGTCTCCCCCGAATTAGAGCCGCCCCAATTCTCGTCCTGAGCCAGGGTTGCCAACCTCCAGGTGAGGTCACTAGGTACAAAGTCAGCAAAAAGCACCCTCTTCCGATGAGTGGAAGATGGGACAAGATTGATGGTGGCATGCAGTTTTGTTATACTGGTGTCCTTTGTTAGCAGCTGTGTAGTATTTCCTCCTCTTTGTTTGCACATATGTATATAAATGTACATGAGCATGGGGGAAATGTCAGTGTATATATGCCTGCCAAGCAAAGACATACTTATCACAACTAATGAAGGGCCTCCTAATCCTAAAATCTTATTGAGCCCCACACTGTGAAAATTTACTTGAAGTAAGCCTTCTTGAATATCATACTCCTTCACCAGCACCTTTTGCAGTGTAGCCATGCAGTTGATTCTATGTATCTTTACTTGGAAGTAAGTCCCGCTTGGAGCGATAGTGCTTGCTTCCAGGTAGAGTTGCCAACTGGCTTCCCCTCCCTTGCCTTTGACAGCAACTTTACTTGCAGTTCTCTCAGGTGCTCCCACTTATCTCCCACTCAGCTGCAGATCCCTGCAAATCAGACAGCTGCTAACAACACAGGAGGCTGTCAGCTGGGGGAGGGGAGGTGTTTCGGCCAGCAGGCGACTGTACTTCCTCAAGTTGCTTGCAACTGCCCTTCTAGGCAACAGTTCACTTCTGATGATCCATTTTCATGGCACTTATGCAAAGCTGTACCCTTTAATCTCCACTGTGATCCATCTGGAAGAAGTTTCTCCCACTGAATCCATGAATGGATAGACTTAGAACTGGAGTGGCATCTGCTCAGCCATGGAGCTCCCAGGATGGTCTTTGTGGTCTTTTAAAAAACACATTAACCCATGACAAAGTCTACTACAAGATGGATCAGAAAGGCTTTTCACTCCTGTATTATGGTTAGAAAAACATCCAACTGCTAATTGAACTAAGATTGCAATCCCAAGTGTACACCAGTGGATGTAAATCTCATTTGGATCCATACATATTCCTACCTCACAGGGTTCTTGTCATGATAAAATGGGATGAGAGGGGGCAGTCGCCCTTCCCAAGAGTTCACCTAGCTTACTTTGGTCCCCTTAACAAAAGCACGAAGTAAAATATCAGCAGGTGAAGATTTGCTGCCCATCAAGCTGTGTGAGAACCAAAGATGCTTGCTTTATACAGGGGCCGGTGGCTTCAGTGGATTTATCTCTACTGGAATGGAGACAAGAACTGTGCTTCTTTGTTTTTGTAACTGGAATTTTGATAAGGTGGACTGTGCCAAGTGTCAAGACATTTGGAAGCAGAAGCAGGGATCCTGGGATTTGCTTAGGATTGGTTTAAATTGTTCCTCATGTATCTAGGATGTAATGAGGGCCACAGGTGTAGACAGACTTAAAGAGGGATTAGAAAGATTCACAGAGGATAAGTTTTATCAGTGGCTGCCAGGCACCGTGGTTAAAGGGAAGCCCCACATCTAGAGGCATTACTTCTATGAATGGCAGTACCAGGAGGAAATCCCAGGGGAAGGCCTCAGCCTCTAGCCCCTGTGGTTGGCCATCCAGAGTAACTAGCCAGTGAGTGACATGGGGTGTTGGAGTAGATGGATCCAGCAGGGCTCTTCTTAAGTTCTTATGATCAGATTCAGAGGGTTGCCATAAGAAAGCAGTTGTCACTGGGGTGGGAATGTGACCAGCAAGGGCTCAGTTCTATTGCCCATGTTATTTAATCTTTACATAAAGCCCTTGGGGGAGATCAATTGTGGCTTTGAAGCTGGGTTCCATCAATGTGCTGATGACACCCAGAGCTCTCTCTCTTTTTTTGCCCAAACTTCCTGGTGCTTGTGTCCATTACCATGCCAGGTCTAGACTGGTTAGTCTTTGGGATCTTTTTCTCCTAAAGTTCCAAAAGATGTGGTTTCAAAAGATGAGGAGCCTGGAGCTGTTTCCCAATACAGACAGTAAAGCAGCATTACTAGATTGCTGCAGTGAAAACATGCTACATATGACAAAAAAAAATCCAAGAGAAGAAGGAAGGAGAGAGCTGGCTGGCTGGCTGACCGCTTAAGCAGTCTCTGAGGTGGGGATTCCAATGCTATGGAGGTGCCATGGGGAATGAGGCCCAAGAACCGTGGAGGAAAGGTTTAAATAAAAATGATAGGTAGGAATGTACTAATAGATGGATATTAAGTAAGAACCCCCAAATAAGTCACTCCATGTCCAAAAGAGCTTTCTTTGATTTCTATGTGTCTACGTGCCTTCCATAAACAATCCTGTTTATTAGGAAATGATTGTCTTGCTTTATCTTGCAAAAGCTATCCTTTGACAGTCAACAATTTAACAGTATCTCCATATATAGTTTTTGTACTGATTTAGTGCAATTTAACAAGGAAACTTCTGGATATATTGGGAACTCAATATCCCAGACTTCAAATACCATGTTGTGAATATCATATATTAATTCACCACACTGGCTCCACTGGAGGAAATAAAGGCATATTTTCCTGATTTGTCAGAGATTTCTGAGCCATTTACAATCCAAAGACCAAAACTTTTAGAGAGTAAAGTGAAATTAATCCCCACTAAATCAATTCCTTGATCTTTGGAAATTCTCGGACTTCCATCTTTGTAATCCATTGTCGTATTCCTAGCCCACTGATTACAGAGCACCTCATCACTGGGTCATGTCCTAGTATTAAAATCAGAGAGGCTGATAGAAATCTAGCATTCAGTTCAAGAATGTAGTGCTCCAGCTTATCCCAATTTCTTTCCTTTTCCAAGTTAGAGGCAATGGGGTGGATAAATTAGGCATTCTGCTTGTGCAACAGGCACCTAGCTCTCCACTGGGCATTCTGAATTGGTGGAGGTGCTCACAGACATGGTGCACCTGGAGACACCTAGACTGATTGCTGTGATGATTCTTCTACAGTCACACTTAGGGTTTCTTACCAGCACTGACCCAGGACTTTGTAGCATCTCTGGCTGCTATGAGCCTCTCTCAAGTCGTGACCAGCTCAGCCTTTGAAGAAAGGTCTGGCTGTGGGGCTGGAGGTTCAGCCTGTACTATAGTCTGACCGCTATCTACTCATACCGGGGGATGTATCTCCAATAATATGTGAGGGTTTATGTGGGTACAATGCTCCACCCATGGACACTCAGTTCCTACTGCATTTCAAAATGCTCTGGGAGTTTTAGGATCCCAAACGAATACTCTGCAGATAGTGTGGTGGAAGCTTGGAACATTACGCTCCTAGAAGCTACTGAGAAGGTTTTTTGGCTCCTTTTCAATCTGATTTTCAGGCCAGGCTATGGGACCTCTATCATTGGACTTCATTAATATTTTCCTGCTGCTGTTCTAGGTTTCCCATTCCCCCAGTGGGGGCAGGGGATCCCCCCACTCCCCCTGCTTACCTGGCTGGCAGGGGGAAAAGGTGTGAGTAATGTACCGGGGACTAGTTTGGTGGCCATTTTTTATCAAAAAAAGGGATAGGACAATATTGTTTACTAGTATGTACTGTCTGTTGCTGTAAGAACGATCCTAATCAGTAGTTTCTGCATTGTTTAATATGTCAGTTTTAGAATTGCTTAAGTTGTGTTTCAGCATTTCTTCAACTCTGTATTGCATTTTTCCTGGTTTGAATCTTTGCAAACTTACATTTCTATACCCTATCGCATTGTTTATTGAAATGTCTCTGAAATTGACTGTACTGAATCACACTGCATAATCCAGCTTGAGTCTCATTGAGAAAGGTAGAGTATAAATAAAATAAAAGATAACAAAAAATTAACAGGAGCTTTAACAATAGTAATAATAAAAAGAGTAATAATTAGCTGAAGCTTTAACAGTAATGACAATAATAATAATTAGCAGACATTTTAACAGATATAATAATTAATGGCTTTAACAACAACAATAATAATTAGCATTAACAGTAATACAATTATATTTAGCAGGCATTAGAACAGCAATAATGAGTAATAATTAACAAAACCTTTAACAGTACTAATGAACTATTAATAATTAACAGATTTAACAGCAGTAATAATAATAAATAGGATACTAATTAGAAGGTTTACAGTAAAAATAACAGTAATGAGTAACACACATTTTAACCATCATAATAATATGAAGTAATAAGTAAAAGGAGCTTTAACAGTAATAATAAACTAATAATTTACAGTAACTTTAATAGTAGTAGTAGTAATACAAAGTTATATGTATCAGAAGCTTTAAGAGTAATAATAATAATAATTAGCAGACAGGATTATTCCGCAGGCCAGCCAATCAGCAGCCTAACAGGAAGGGAGGTGTCAGATTTCCTCAGAGTCAGGGGTTTTTTTTCTGGGAAAAGAGGTGCCCGAACTCTGTTCCACCACGTTCCCCCTGAAAAAAAGCCCTGCTCAAAGTAATCTGCTCCTTAAACAGCCAGCCTCTTCAGGAAACGGAGAAATGTTTGCTCCTGGGCTCAGATCCATATAGATCTTCTATCTGTATCCAAATCAGGAACTGACAGTATATCAACAGTGGAGAAACTCTGGTTTCTCTTCAGATCGCATAAATCTTTCGCCTTTTACTAAAGATTTCCGTGGAGAGGTATATCAACAGTGGGCTTATGGCTCTAGAGTTGTACATCTAGACCTAGTTTCTGTCACACTGTAACATGACAAAGAAGCTGAATGTAGGATGGTGCTATCCAAATATTTTCACTTAGGTTTTTCCTGAATTTTTCTCTTTGGCTGTGTGGAGATAGCACCTCTCTGGCTCTGTGTGAGTTTTCGCTCATAGTTAAAACTATCTATCCTGGTCTCCTGGGGGGAAAGGAGGGTTTAAAGACGAGTGAAAGTTTCAGACTGTACAGATTATATTGTCTGCTGGTTATGAGCAGGAGGCCTTTGTGGCTCATTACCTCACACGGCCAAACTACATGTTATGTTCTGAGAGAATTTGAGTTTGGTTTCCCAACCCATTACCCATCTCTTTTTCCCTAAAGTCACACAGTTGCTGCAAGGAATGTCATTTTGAAGATCAGAGGAATAACTTTTTGGCTAGGAACTGTGGTGTAGGGGAAAGAGGGCTCCTCCCTCCACCATCTTCAGAAGCTGAAATGGCCTCAGCAGGGAATTACCTCCTTACATTTGTAGTATCACATATTCAGAATACTCCATGTGCTGCTCCAAAGTAATGTCAATAACTTCTTGCTGGGCGGGGGGTGGGGGTTCAGCTCAGGGAAACAATGTGATGGGGAGAGGCAAAAGCCCCCCCCCCCCTTGCACCACAGTTCTGAGGTTAAAAGGGCTCCCTCTGATTTTTAATATATTTTCTGCAGCTGCTCTGTGGCTGCAAGCCAAGTCACTTGGCTCGTAGGAAACCAGGGCCAACTCAACCAGAAGTCTATGGTGCCATTTGGACTTAAGTCCCACAGCCCTCACTACAAGGGGCTGGGGCAGAAGCTATGAGATGGAGTGACAGATCAGGGTCTTTTTCCTCATCCTTCCTGGCCTCTGCCGTGACCTCAAGATGCAGAGTAGGACACCAGATTTTTAAAAGAATCCCCAATATATTAGACAGACTCATTGTCACTGAGCTAGAAGAGATTTCTGTAGATTGAAGAGATTTCCATCCACGGAGTGGGACTTCTCTGGCTCCCCTCTCCTGCTGCAGCACAGAATCACCCCAAACATGCTGCTCAAGGGGGAAAGGGTACTTCCAGGAATAGCCTATGGGGAGTTAGAAGTCTGCAGAGGGATGGGGGTGTTAGCAAAAATGTTCAATAACTGTCTACCTCCAAATACAAGGTGATGGTGAGGGGAGTAGGCTACTGTCTTCAAAAACAGATATTTGGAGGGCATTCTGGACCTCTTTGTTTTTGCTAGCAAAGCTATTTTGATTTTAGATGGGGGCAGGGGAGCAGTGGCTAATATGACCTAGTAGTGAAAAGTCAAGAAATTCCTTACGTACAGGGAGATTCCAGAAACTCCATCAGTACAGCCTCTTCTGATATACCCTTACTCTAGATGAAGAATTCCCTCTCAGAATTAGGTAGGTCAGGATGCCTCAGAACTACCACCACCCCGGTGAGCAGGCGTAACGAAGCCAAGCATTTCTATGATTTTTTTTTTAAAAAACCTGCAATAGTCATGTGTATTCCGTTTTATCTAGGGTTCCCAGGTTGCGAGCAAAATCCTGAGGGTTTCCCCATTACCCACCACCAGCAGGCACTTTGGGAATACACATGGTGTGCGTGCTTTGGATGTGGGACGATGCCACTTCCCAGAAGAGGATCATGGGCAAGGCAGAAGGTAAGACCAGGTTACCCCTCTGCTGCTAGGAGGGTAAGGGGATCTGGCAACCCCAGTTTTATCCTCACTTGGTAGATTTCAGTGAGCTTGTACATCCCAACTTCCTCTTTTTTGTGAGTTTGGTTCCGCTTCTTTTGGCAGCCATTTTGTGCTTGGCTGTGCTTCCTGTGTCAGCCATTTTGTGGTAGAGTCCAATGCATCTCTAAAAAGTTTATGACTGTTGATGCCTATGCCTATTCCTCGATGTAACAATATCCATCTTCCTCTTGCTGAATTTCATTATTGGAAGCCAACGAAAAGGAGATGCAGTGAGCACTAAACAGAAACTCAGTAGTCCCTTTGAGGCAGTCAAGCGGGTTACTTACAGTGCCATCCTGACAGAGACTTCAGTGGATGAAACAGGGTGGGCTTCAGATGCAACTCTAGTGAAGCAAGGTAGGTGGTCTCTTGCGCAGAAGGTTTGGGAGTCTTAGGGAGCCTTTCTAAACTTTATATTAGATGCTCTGATGGGTGATTCCACAGAGCCATCTGTTGGGGTTGTACATTTACCAATGGGGGCACTATCCTAGCAACAGGGCAAATGGAAGACCTCCCGCAAATCTGCATCCCCACCCCAACCAAACATTTATCAGGCATTTGAATAAAGTAGAAATAACACTTGAAATGTAAGGTAAAAGCTTCCCTGGGGGATTCAGCTGGGCTGGGTACAACCTTATGAGAGATGTCTGACTGTCTCCCACTTTCACTTCTCCCCACACTGCAGCCTGTTCCTCTTTTTCCTCTCCAGAATTTGTCAGGTATTCACAGCCCTAGCAGTCACCTTCCTGAGCTGAGTTGTCCATCACTGGACTCAAGATCTTTCAAAGGAAGTAAAAGTTGGTGTTTTGTGAAAGAAGAACAAATGATTTTTCAAAGGCCCTCTTCTGAGCTGTTGAGAGTCTGGTGTGGAAGAAAGGGCTATTTAGGGCTCTCTTTCGTATCAAAATCCTTGGCACCAGGAAGGCAGCATGGCCCATTGGGTCAGGGGCAGAACCAGCAGCTTGAGTCTGCAGCGGAGTCAAGTGGGGTTTAAGGAGCGGGAGTCCAGTGTAAAAGGAGCTTGGAAAAACCACCAGCAGTCCCTAAACATTGAGGCCAACTTTACCATCATGCAAGAGGAGGTGACCTCTTTTGGTCTACTAGGTTCCCTTAAAAAGCACCATGTTGTGAACTATACTGTATAATTTATTTATCATAAATTTTTAACTATTGGTTATTTCCTTAAAATAACAGTCAACACCATATGTAGTTTCAGCTTAAAAACAAAGGATTAACTTTACTAGGAAAAACATAAAGAATTACGTAGTAGAAGAAATACTGAGTTAGCTAACAAACTACATGTTTTCAGAGAGACAACTGCCATTTTCAAACAGAAAAGAATGTTCAGGAATATGCAAATGGCCAACATTTAAAACAGCCAATAAGCAGGTCAAATGCACCCCCATTATATCAACTCAACTCAGCTCCACAATAACTGCAGTGTTGTCAACTTGCAGCCTCCAACATTACCTCATTCACTTCAGGCTCCAGGTGTTCTCTGCTGTGACCCCTCAGTGGAGGCTGAACCTCTTCCTGGGCACCAGAAGCCAAATCCTGAGTAAACCCCCCTGGCTGTCATTTTCCAGCACATCGCTACAGTTGCTTTGATGGACCACTTCTTCTTCCTCCTTCTGCAGCAGCTGCAGGGCCAAATTGTCCCGAGAAGGTTAAATTGAGACATTTTTGTGAATCCTCTCAGTAGACTTCTTTACAAGCAAACAAGAACACTTATTTCGTTTATTTTATTTTTATTTCATTTATATCCTGTTCTCTCCAATTATCATGGAACTGAGTCCCACAAGATGCAGAGTTGGCCACCAGATTTTAAAAAGAACCCCCAATAGATTAGACAGGAAGAGCCCCGTGGTGCAGAGTGGTAAGTTGTAGTACTGCAGCCCAAGCTCTGCTCACGACCTGAGTTCGATCCTGGCGGAAACCGGGTTCAGGTAGCTGGCTCAGGGTTGACTCAGCCTTTCATCCTTCTGAGGTTAGTAAAATGAGTACCCAGTTTCCTGGGAGTAAAGTGTAGATGACTCGAGAAGGCAATGGCAAACTACCCTGTAAAAAGTCTGCCAAGAAAATGTCATGATGCAACGTCCCCCATAGGTCAGTAATGACTTGGTGCTTGCACCTTTACCTAGATTAGACAGACTCACTGTCATTGAGCTATGAGAGATTTCTGTGGATTGAAGAGATTTCCATCCATGGAGTAGGACTTCCCTGACTTCCCTCTCCTGCTGCAGTGCAGAATCACCCCAAATATGCTGCTCAAGGGGGAAAAGGTATTTCCAGGAATAGCCCATGGGGAGTTAGAAGTCTGCAGAGGGATGGGGGTATTAGCAAAAATGCTCAATAACTGTTTACCTCCAAATACAAGGTGGTTGGGGGAGGGGGGAGTAGGCTAGTGTCTTTTCAAAAAGAGATATCTGGAAGGCATTCTGGACCTCTTTGTTTTCTCCAGCAAGGCTATCTTGATTTTAGATGGGGGCAGGGGAGCAGTGGCTAATATGACCTAGTAGTGAAAAGTCAAGAAATTCCATACATGCAGGGGAATTCCAGAAACCCCATTAGTACAGCCTGATATCCCCTTCCTCTGGATGAAGAATTCCTTCTCAGAATTAGAAGATGCCTCAGAACTACCCCAACTCCCCCCACCCCCCACCCCCCTGCCAGGTGACCAAGTATAATGAAGGAAGCCAAGCATTTCTATGTTTGTGTTTTATCCTCCTGCACCAGTCTTGCATATTTGGGTTTTATCTGGGGTTCCCAGGTGCCTACTAGTGGTGAGCAAAATCATGAGGGTTTGATATGTTGCTCGCGATCTGCAGGCATCTTGGGAACATACACTGTGTGTGTGCTCCTGAGGGGGCATGATTATGTCACTTCCCAGAAGATGATTATGAGCAAGGCACAAGGTAAGTGCCTAGTTTACCCACCCACCCCCGCCGCTGGGAGGGTAAGGGGACCTGGCAACCCCAAATTTTATCCTCACTTGGTAGGTTTCAATGAGGTTGTACATCCCAACTTCCTCTTTTTTGTGAGTTTGGTTCCACTTCTTTAGGCAGCCAGTTTGTGCTTGTGTGTGCTTCTTGTGTCAGCCATGCTGCATCTGTAAAAAGTCTATGACTGTTGATAAGAAAACTACAGAATGCCTATGCCCAGGCAGCAGGCAAGGAAAACTCCCAAGTTGTCAGAGCAGGATAAATCACAGTTCCAAGGTTCAGGCACCGATTAGACAACACTCACAGCTTCTAGTCCAAAGGGGTATTCTAGAAACAAGTCCACAATAACAGGCCAAGGTCAGAGACAAGAGAATCAGTTCCAAACACAGCAGCAAGGTCAGTAGTAAGCAGACGCTTTGCTTCCACACAGCCACTCCCTTCTCTGCTGCTTTTAAGCCTCATGCTGCTCAGCCACTTGTGCTGCATCATGCACCTGCCAGCTGTGTCAGTCCTGCTACTGCAAGCGCTCATCATCACTATTGATGCTGGGCCAGTGCTGTGCTGCTAGCCTGGCACTGCACCTTCTGGCTTGGAGGGCTCTGTTAGCCCTCTTCTGATGGCTCTCCCAAGGCTCTGGTGATGAAGGAGGAGAGCTGGCCCATACCTGGCTCTCTTTTGCCAGCCCAGGGCTGGGAAACTGAGGGACCGATGTGCTGGGACCTGGCTGTGGATCTATGTCTGAGTCTTCAGAGACTGCCCCCTCCTGCCACAGTGCCTCTGCCACTGGCTGTGGATGTGGGTCAGGTTCGCCAGCTGCCTCTTCCTCAGAAGAGTCCTCTGTACCTCTCTTCTCTGCTGGGCTGGGTTGGTCCATGACAGGGACAGAGAGAGGCTGGTGTGAATCCCAGCTACATTGCTCGAATCTTGTTGCACACACAGGTATGCCCACAAACACACCCACTCTCAGGCATAGCTGGAATGGCCTCAGCCCACTCTTGAGCACTGTACACAAAAAGGGCAAATCCCGGAGCAACAGCTCAATCACAAAGTGGAAACAAACCACCCGGGACTAAAGAAACAGTAGTGATCTTTTTAAAGTGCTAATACTCCCAAATTCATATGACTTAACAGTGTACAAATTATACAATAAATACAATCACCATCGTTAATTACAAAATACTAATTCTTGAAAAGAAGGACTACACATCCCCTCTCGTTCATTCCTAGGAAGCAGGACGTCCAATCCGAGTCCAATAATAAGGTAAGTGCTATGTTTTTGCAAAAGAAGCAAGTCCCATCCAATTTTTCTTTCTTGCTTGCAGTTTTCCTTCAATGTTCCATAAAGGGATCCTAAATGATGGTAGCCCGGTAGCCCGAACTGGGGGCCGGCAGCAACGCCAGATTTCGTCTTCCGACTTCCTCAGGGGCAGGCAAAGGATCACCAAGTAAAAACTGAGTATTTCATTTTCTCATAGAGCTCGGAGAATGACGCAGATGAAAAATTCTTGAAACCAGAAGTTGGCCCCATTGATGGCTTTTAGGAAGGATTCTCAAGCCATAAAGATGGACACAGCTTTGAATGTTGATTAATGTTATATATATTAATTGCTGTTTTAATTATGCACTTCCTTAGAAATTGATCTACACCCCCATATGTCTTTTATCTTGTTTTCTGAATTAAACTACAACAGAAAGAAGTCCAGTATATTTTAAAACTACATTTTATTAGTAGAGTGTAAAAGTATGGTGGAAATAATGATAACTGCTTGGATCTCACGGGACATTTCTGTTGATGGGAGCCATTTCTGTCAGTGCAGCTGACCCCCGTGCCTCCCACTTAGTGTTGCTGACTCAGGTCTGGGAAATTCCTGGGAATATGATAGAACTGGGTTGGGGGGCTTTTGGGAGGGGAGAGACTTAACGGAGTATAATGCTATAGAGTCCACCCTCCATAGCAGCCCTTTTCTCCAGGGAAACTAATCCCACCTGTCTGAAGATCAGTTGTGACTCTGGGAGATCTCAAGGCTCCACGTGGAGGTTTTCAACTGCACGAGTCCCAGTTTGGTTGAACATGGCCCCCAAATGCTGCTTTGGGGGGACAGGATAGCTCCAGGCTAAGAATTAAAAAGTCTGCAAGGGTTGGTTGTTGGGGGTTTTCCGGGCTGTATTGCCGTGGTCTTGGCATTGTAGTTCCTGACGTTTCGCCAGCAGCTGTGGCTGGCATCTTCAGAGGTGTAGCACCAAAACGTCAGGAACTACAATGCCAAGACCACGGCAATACAGCCCGGAAAACCCCCAACAACCATCGTTCTCCGGCCGTGAAAGCCTTCGACAATACATCTGCAAGGGTTGTTTATGTTCACACTGTCCTTCCATTAGGACAATTTGATCCAACCCGATATATGTTTGTATGTATATATGTATGTTTGCAGAGGGATAAATATGAAATGAGATAGACTGTCCGTTATCCATAGGTGGCACAAAAAGCTGTGGTCAGAATTGTAACTGGAGTAGGTTGCAGGGAACCATATCAATCCCATCTTCTTCTATCAACACTGGCTCCCATTTTGCTTGTGGGCCCACTTCAAGGTGCTGCTATTGACCATCAAAGCCCTGTGTTACGACCCTTACTTTCTCTTGGGTAGATTTTTCTTTTATTCTTTCCCTTAACACCCTCTGGGTAGTTTGCTGCCACCAGGAATATTATATTCCAAGATATTTTATTTAAGTTTTCCCTTTGGTAATGTTCCTAAGCGTCAGGCTCCTTCGTGGTTCTATGTGGCCCTGAGGATAGGAATGGGATATAGCAATGACAGCTACTCTGGGATATAACAAAAACAAAATAAACTTTTATTTTTTCAAGCAGCGTATTGGTTTCATAAATGTAGTTCTCGGTTCTTAAAGTTACTTCCTATAAACTCATTCACACAGATCTCTTCTAAGGCTTCACACACAGTTAGCCTCTTTCTCTAACTCAATATTTGTCTCACAGAAATGTTTAAAACTCCTCAGGCAGCACACAGCCAGCCTCTCTGTCTTCTGAACTGTTATTCACAGAAATATGAAACCTGCTCAGGCAGCCCACAGCCGGCCTCCCTTTCCCTGACTGAGTGTCCTTTCACAAACATGCCCAGTTCAGGTTCCACACAGGTTATATTTCTCTCATAAATCCTCCAATATACTCAGGCAGCACACAGCTAGCCTGCTTCCTTCTGACTGAAACTTTTCTCTCTGCACTGTCAGTCTCAAACTGCATTCACTCCGCCCACACTCTGTCATCAACCAATCATATCACTCACTCTTCCCTCTCTCACCCCCCCCCCCCGCTCTTCACCTAGCTCAGACCAAGCATTTAAAGATACATGCACCCATTTACTTGAAATCATTACACCCTGTATGGCTTGTGGCCAGCATATGGTCCACTTTCTCCCATGTGAATCTACCTGCCACTCCATAATCTCTGGAGGCCTCTCTTCAGGTGCTTGTGCCATCTGAGACTGGATGGATGGCAACTGGAGAAAGGGCCTTCTTGGTCGTGGCATCAAATCCTCCATTCATAGGAGGTTTCATCTTTCTCCCTCTGTCTTTGTCTTCTGCCAGTGGATTAAGACTTTTCTGTTTCATTTGGAGTATCTCCAGTAAACTCTGATGTGCCCTGGATGTGTTTGGTTGTATCTTTCTATGTATATTGTATTGGAAAATATTCAGATACATTTCAAATGCTTTTAAGGTTCTAATGCATTGATGTTCACCACTTTGAGGCCCTGCTTGGGTGGAAAGGCATACGAATATATTAAATAAATGAATAAACTGAAAGAGATGTCTGTCAACTCACTACTTCAGAGAACATCACTACAGAAAAATGATGTGACCAGTTATCATCTGCTCTTTCTGGGCACGGTGTTTGGGAGAGCAGTAGAAGATCACTGTTAGGTCTTTTTGGATCCTTTTTAGTATGATTTCAGGCCAGGCTATGAGATGGAGTCTGCACTGGTGGCATTATCTTGATTCCTTTAATATGCTGTTGTTAATACTTTAAGTATAGAACGTTTCACCCACCAGGTGAAGTGGACAGAGAGGGCACTGGCACCACAGAGGGTGCAGGTGGGACTTAGACCCAAGGGGGAGAGGAACTCTCTTTGCTGCGGGTTTAACACACCACACTTAATGGGAATCTGTAAATTCCTGCCACACTGTAATGTGTCCAAGAGGCCAAATGTAGGGTGGTACTATCCAGATAGATATATTTATTTAGGTTTTTCTCACACCTTCTAGAGTTTTTCTCGTTGGCTGTCTGGAGATAGCACCAACTTCACTGTTTTCTCCTTCAACCTCCATTTCATACAAAGGCTTGGAAGTGTGGTGTGGGGGAACAACAGCTCCTGCCACCCCATTTTCAGAAGCTGAAATAGTCACAGCAGGAAGCTATCAACCTACCTTTCAGAATACTCCTCCATGGGTTGCTCCAAAGTTATGACAATAATGCCCTGCTGGGGGTGTTTCAGCTCCAGGAATCAATGTGATGTGGGAGGCAAAGGCCCCTCCTCCCCCTCGCCAGAGTACCGAGCTGAAAAGGGCTCCTTCTGATCTATAAAGGACATTCTTTGCAGCTGTTCTGTGGCTGTGGGCCAATTGGATTCGGTATCACTTGGTCTCCTGTCCAACAACTCTCCAAGGATTTGGCACAGCGGCTACAAGATATATCAACAGAACTAGGTTTTCTTCCCCTCCCTCTGGGTCCCTTCCATGACCTCATTAAGTGCCTTTGGCCAAGACGCTTTCCCCCACCCCATGTGCACTCATGTCTACTTTGGGGGATAGGCAGCTTGTCCTGTGGTGGGTCATGGCCAAGCGGAAGAGAACACACAGACAGTCCCCTATTTCAGTCCCCAGCATCTCTGGAGAAAAGGATCTCGGGATGGGAAAGACTTGCCTTTGCCCGAGACTTTGGAGAGCTGCTACCAGCCAGAGCAGGCAATGCTAAGTCAGGCAGACCAAGGAATTGACTCTGCATAAGGCAGCTTCGCGTATTGAAGGACGGTCAAAGGTTTCAGCACACAACATTCCACTCTGGTGGCAGGACATGGACAGAGAGGGCACTCAGCACCACAGAGGTGCACTGGGCCTGCTAGCTGCATGTCTCACATCCCACTTCAGAACCAAGACAGGTATCCCATTTCTGGAGATGCACACCAAGGGAGCAACGCTGCACAGGAGTGAGCAGGGTGGGGATTCAGCAGGTTTGGCCCAGGAGTCTGCACTGCCCCCCCTTCTCCCTTACAGGCCCCCTGGGCACAGCCTCAACAAGGAAGGATCCTACAGCCAAGGCTACATGGGTTGTGTATTTGGGGGCAACACAAGAAGCTGCATGCAAATTATGCCCATGTCATATGATGGAGTTATACCTAGGAGTGCACCCAGGAAAGTATACCTAGGAGTGCAGGCTCTGATGCCATAGAGCTGTGTTTGCAGCAATGATGTGGGCAGTCTGGTACCGGGCCTCTGGCATGGTTCCTTGCTAGGGCACCCTCTGCCCCAGATGGGCGACAGGGCACAACTGGAGGTTGGGCTGTGGTTGTCAGCTGCCACAATGCGCTCTGTGGAACTGCTGGACAGGCAAGTGTGGGATTTCTTGCCCTGCAGGAGAGGAGCCATATGCAGCAGCAGCAGGTGATGGAGTAGGTGACAGGGAGGTACATGGGAGAGGGTCGCTTGGATGCCTATACGATGTGCCTCCTGGATGAGGGGTATCCCAACAAATGGAGCTGTGGAGGGCAAACACAGACCCAAAGGGAGGACCACCTGCATGGCTGCATTTCTCAGTACCTCTGTGCTTGTCAGTTTATGGAATTCAAGTTACTCTGATTTCATCTCCCACCCCTTGCTGCAAGAAATCCAAGGTCTCTTGGTTCAAAGGTTTTTTATTGAAAGATTATATTCAAAGTACAGGTGTCCAAAAGTAATCCAAAGGCATGAAAGCTTCTGGCTGACAGCAAAGCTTTGTTGAGAATGACGTGATAGTTACAAAAAGCAATATATCAAAAACTCCCTGTATTTCCCACCCCATTGCCCGGCTACAGTCGATGCCTGGGAAGGTGAGGGATGCTCCTCCAAGGTCGGTGTCTAGCCGCAGTAGATAAGGCCTTCCTGCCTCCCTGGGAACACAGCTGTGAACCTGGGGACAGAAAACACTGGAAAACTACAGCATGAGAAAACATATGAAAGCAATATGGCGTTACTGTGGACAGCAGGCCTGACATTCTGCCTCCCTTAAGGCCCCCCTCACCCTTCTGCCCCCACCTTTTCTGGGTACTTGCGGTGAAATTTGGCTAAAAGCTTGGGAGCATTTACATGGGATGCCTCTACCCACTCTACAAAGCTACTGTCAAAACCCTTCCACTTGATAAGATAAAATATTTTGTTGTATTTCTTTTTGGAGTCTAATATCTCCTCGATTTCATAATGTATTTGTCCATCCACAAGGGCAGGGTGGGGCACCGTTTTCTCAGAATGCCAGTCATCTGGTGGGGGTGCCTTTTTGAGGAGAATGAAGTGGAACGTGGAGTGCATTTGGCGTAGATTCTTTGGTAATTCCAGTTCTACTGTTACATCATTTATCACTTGTTTGACTGGAAAAGGTCCCATATATTTTAATCCCAGTTTTTTGCTGGGTTGTTCACTCCTGAAATGTTTAGTGGAAACATACACTTTATCTACTGGTTGCAGTTTCCATTGCTCCACACAATGGCGATCAGCATACTTTTTGTAATCTTCTTTGGCTTTATTCAAGGTTTGCTGTATTACAGTCCACTGTTTGGTCAGGGAGGCCCACCATTCCCCCAGGTCTCCAGGTTTTTTAGATTCTAAGTTCATTTCGAAGGGGATGGCTTGTCTTCATATCCATGAACAACTTTAAAGGGAGACTCCCCCATCGAGCTGTGAACCGAATTATTGTATGCATATTCGGCATAAGGAAGATAATTGGTCCAATTATCTTGTTGATAATTAATATAACACCTAAGGAATTGTTCCAGCACTTGATTTACCCGTTCCGTTTGTCCGTCAGTCTCTGGATGGTGGATGGAGCCTATTACTGGCTCGATGCCTCCTACTTACAAAAGCTCCCGCCAGAAGTTGGCAACGAACTGCAGACCCCTGTCAGATATCATCTTGGTGGGGAAAGAATGAAATCTTACGATGTTTTTCATGAACAAACTGGCTAATTTCTTCGCTGTGGGAATGGTGGTACATGGTATGAAGTGAGCTTGTTTGGAGAACAGGTCTACCACAACTAGAATACACGTGCATCGTTTGGAGGGGGGTAAGTCTGTTATAAAGTCCATTGAAATCTCCTCCCATAGCCTAGATGGGGTTTCTAGTAGTTGTAGCAATCCCGGGGGCTTTCCCCTTCTCATTTTGGCCATTATGCACGTAGGGCAGGAGGCTACGTATTGGGAGACATCTCGCCTCATATTTGGCCACCAAAATTGTCTTTGAACCAAGTGGAGAGTTTTTAGATAGCCGAAATGACCAGCAAGTTTTGCATCGTGGCAATGCTACTGTAGTACTCCTTTTCTTAAGCTGCAAGGGATGTAAAGTTTGGAGCCCACACCATTCTCCCGTCTCAGTTTTTGCGAGTTCACTTTTGGGCGCTTCCTCCCCCTCTTTTTCCACCTCGCTTTTCACTTTAGCTCTCCACCCACCGGGATCAGGTTGCTGTTCTGTCTTTGCCTTGGTTGCTTGGCTACGTGTCGTCACTGCTCCTCCCAACTGGGTGGGTAAGAAGACAGTGTCTATTATCTCCTCCCTCCAGCTCTCGTGTAGGGGCATGTACGAGAGCGCATCTGCTAGAAAATTGGACTTGCCCAGCAAGTAGTTTAAGGTGAAGTCAAATTTGGAGAAAAATTCGGCCCACCGGAGTTGTTTAGCATTAAGCCGGCGGGGGGTACATAGCACTTCTAAGTTTTTGTGGTCTGTCCAGACCTCGAAGTGGTGGTGCTCTCCCTCCAGCCACTGTCTCCAAGTGGAAAGAGCTAACTTGACTGTAAAGGCTTCCTTCTCCCATACATTCCAATTCCTTTCTGCACCGGTGAATTTACGTGATAGATAGGCACACGGACGCAGCTTGTTATCCTCACCCCATTGCGTTAGCACCCCTCCTATTACTGTATCGCTGGAGTGGAGCAGCTGTTGTGGCAGTTGTAGGTGTCGCCATTGCTGGTGGGGCGGTGTTGACCTGCACTGGGTGAACCGGCCCAGGCTGCGCTGGAGACCCCGTGGCCCCCTGGACCATCAGCCTCATAAGATAGGCCGCTTGTGCTAAATGTCCTCTCATCGACTCCACTTGCGCCTCTAGATCAGCATAGCGCGCTATGTCCTCTCTCCTCCTATTCTCCTCTGCTGCCCTTTCTACTTCTCGGTGCAGGCCCTCTTCCCATGCCTGTTGCATCTGTTGGGCCTTCTCCACTTCACCTTCTGCAAAACTGACTGCATCTTCAGCCTGCAAAGTTGGCGTCGGGTTTAACTCCAACGGCGGTTGCTCCCCCACCTCATGGTAGCTTGACGTGGACGAGGCTGAATCGGGGCCCTCCCCAATTCCTCTCAAAGCCTCCATAGGACCCTCCTGATAGGGTTCATGAATCTCCGTCAGTGTCAGCAGTTGGGCGTTCTCCGAAGCACTTGCTGTCCAGCCTTTTGTGAAACTGGTAACGGCTAATAGTTCATATTGCATTACATGTACTTTCTCCGAGAGTACACTCCACCGGTCCCCAGTGGGCTGGACTGGATCCCCTCCCCCAGTTCCGTCAGAGCCTAAATCAGCATTGTCCCAGCTCAATTGCTCCGTCCGGGGAGCGGGCCAGCCTGGGGATACATCCTCCACTGGTACATGATACTCCACCAGGCATCCTGCCTCCTCATCCCACCCAAAACTGGGGAATTGTGCTGGCCCTCGCAGCGTTCACGGTAGCAGTGGATGCTTGCAAAGTCTCCCATCCCGGGTCTTCGTGGCCACCCGGGGTTTCTGCAACCGAAGGTAACGCTTCTTGCCCAGTAGCTGCAGACTGGCGTGAAAACATAGTTCCCAGGCGTCGCTCCCGACTTTCCTGGGGTCGAGGTCCCCACTGACGAGGTGTAGGTAACGAAATCAAAGGGTGA
The DNA here is from genome assembly GCF_028583425.1 of Eublepharis macularius. Classification (NCBI taxonomy): domain Eukaryota; kingdom Metazoa; phylum Chordata; class Lepidosauria; order Squamata; family Eublepharidae; genus Eublepharis; species Eublepharis macularius. Next base: position 11,780,025 of record NC_072802.1, read on the forward strand.
ATGCCTCTTCCGATACTGCTTCGAGGGCGGGCTCCAAGAGTGCTCCACGATACCCCTCCAGGCTGGACCACCTCGACATCAGTTTTAGAAGAGGTCTCTCCACCCTCCGTTCCAGGAACAGGAGGCTCATTCAGATTAGATCCGGTATCCATCCTTCCCAGGTGGGGGTTAGGGAGAGCAGATAAGATTCTCAACAAAATGTCAGTTTATGGAATTCAAGTTACTCTGAATTCATCTCCCACCCCTTGCTGCAAGAAATCCAAGGTCTCTTGGTTCAAAGGTTTTTTATTGAAAGATTATATTCAAAGTACAGGTGTCCAAAAGTAATCCAAAGGCATGAAAGCTTCTGGCTGACAGCGAAGCTTTGTTGATAATGACGTGTAAGTTACAAAAAACAGTATATCAAAACCTCCCTTTAGTTCCCCCCCCCCATTGCCCGGCTACAGTCGATGCCTGGGAAGGCGAGGGATGCTCCTCCAAGGTCGGTGTCTAGCCGCAGTAGATAAGTACTTCATGTCTCCCTGGGAACACAGCTGTGAACCTGTGGACAGAAAACACTGGAAAACTACAGCATGAGAAAACATCTGAAAGCAATATGGAGTTACTGTGGATAGCAGGCCTGACAGTGCTTTTCATCAACATTGCACATGTCTCTGGTGTCTGTGTAAGTGGGTAATTCAACAGGGATGAGACTGGGCAGGATGGATTCTCAGTGCAGTATGGGCTGGCAGCAGCAGTCAGTGTGGATCGTTCTACCATGCCATGGGGCTGCTATCTTCCTGGTTCTCACCTCCCTCCCGCATCGTCCCGATGTGTAGAACAGCAACACAAACCATATGCCCTAGCCTGAGCAACTTTGCTTCAGGACCATAAGTTCCCACAGGCCTAGTTATGGCTTGCCACCATGGGAATGGAATGAGCCAGCTTCTAAAGTAATTGCACCTGCAGCCTGTTGTCCAAAGCAAGATGCCCTTGGGCAGAAAAGGGTATCAGCTCTCATAGAATCATAGAGTTGGAAGGGGCCATACAGACCATCTAGTCCAACCCCCTGCCCAGTGCAAGATTAGCCTAAAGCATCTCTGACAAATATTCATCCAGCCTCTTCTTGAAAACTGCCAGTGAAGGGGAGCTCACCACCTCCCTAGGCAGCTGATTCCACTTTTGAACTACTCTGACCATGAAAAAGTTTTTCCTAATATCCAGCCGGTATTTTTGTGCATGTAATTTAACCCCATTGTTTTGGATTGTACCCTCTGCTGCCATACATTCATTCATCCCGGTGTGGGCGGCAGTGTCCTTTACACGCACGTATTTTCACAAAACAAGCTGAAACAATGCCCAGGGGATAGGAAAAGGGAGGGGTATAAAGAAGGGGGGAAGGGGAAGAGTAGCAACTTTTATGCCAAGGGGGGAGATGCCACTTGTGAAAGGGAGCACTATCAAATGCAGATAGTAGCTTCCTACAAGAGAGGAGAAATCAACAGAGGAGATGTTGTGTCCTGAATTATGTTCAAGGAGGGAAATCTGGTTTAAATATTGCCTCAGCACAGGGACCTGCAACCCTTTATAACAGCCAGAATGCACCAAAATTCAGAGCAAGAGTTCACCAGCGTAAGAGAGCCTACTTGCATAGGTGAGAACGTGCCACTTTACACACTGATGACTGACCCATTGATTAATAATCCATAAAAGTTCTGCAGCTCAAATCCATGTTGCCACAAGCCCTTCATTAGAGAGGGGCACGCATGAGATCTCAACAGTAATAAATTCATGGAGAGGCACGTATCCTGGTGCGTGTAAAGGACACTGCCGCCCACACCGGGATGAATGAATGTATGGCTGGTGCTTACTTTTACTTGGTGGTTATAAACAGAAGCTCCTGAAGAAGCAGGCGCGAAATCTGTTCGCAGACGGCCTCAGATTGAGAGATTGAGAGCGTTCCAGGGGAGAGCGTTCTAGGGTGTGCTATCCCAGGAGGAAGCACCCCCCAGCGATTGTTTCCTCACTGGCAATTACATCTGCACCATGCTGGAATGAAACAACAACTAAGATATTTCTACTTTAAGTTATGACAACATAGAAGGATAAACTGACTTCAAACAAAGACTCAAGCCTATGTAGGCTATTCTCTCCCGGAAAACATTTCATGAACTGGTTATCTAAATGGTATCATCTTTAATTCATCCTACCCTGTAAGATTGTTTATGTAATATGTATTGAATCATGTATGGAGTGTTATGAGCACGTTGCATTTTTGAAACTTTGAAGACACTGTATGAAGTGTTATGAGCACATTGCACTTTTGGAATTTTGAAAATATTATATAAAGAATCATTTTTTGTATCCTGTAGGGTTTTGCCCCCCTTTTTTCCTCCCAGCCTCCAGGTAGTGGCTGGAGATCTCCCACAATTACAACTGGTCTCCAGGCCACAGAGATCACTTCACGTGGAGAAAATGGCTACTTTGGGGGGTGGACTCCATGGAATTATGCCATGCCAAGGTCCTTTCCCTCCCCAAACCCCTCTTTCTCCAGGTTTCACCCCCTAGATGTCCAGGAATTTCCCAACTTGGAGCTGGCAACCCTACATATCACTCTAGTCTTGTTCTATCTCTACTGGCTCCTAATTTGTTTCTGGGTCCAATTCAAGGTCTCTGGTATTGACCATCAAAGCTCTATATGGCTTGTGGCCAGCATATCTTAAGGGCCACTGTCTCCCACATGAATCTTCCTGCCTGCACCGTCATCTTCGGAGGCCTTGATTTAGGCATCTCCACCATCTGCGGTAATAACTAACAGGAACATTAAGAGTAGCAATAATAACAGAGTGATGTTCCCCTTCCTTCCCCTTGTCCATCTCTTCCCCAGAATAGAAATATGATAGTTTGACTGCAATATTTTCCTGTTTCAGACTGTATTAGGGGTTGTTTGGTAATCGGAATGAATTGAATTTAAGACTACAAAGCAGAGAGAAAAACATATGTAGTCAAAATTAAAGCTTTCATGAGAAAAATGCAGTTTGGGGCAGTTCAGCAGAGAGCAATGGGTATTTTCCCATGCTCAACACCAAGAGTTTGGCATTTTGTGAGCCATCCTCAGAATCACTCATGTATGTTTCTGGGATGAAGACCAAATAAAAAAGAAAGGGGGGGGAGCTGTGTTGTGAGCTGGTGTAGAAGAAAGGGAATTTGGGGCATTGATCTCATATCAAAAAATCTTGGAACTGGAATAGCACTTCACCTTCGTGCAAGACTGGTAACAGGACAAACAATTCTAGGTAAGACTTTTCACTCTGAGACTTAAAAATACTATACAGCCCACACTCTAACAACAACTTTCAATAATGCTCCTTAATTTAAAAAGGACAGGGAGACCTTGAGGGAAAACCCCTTCATAAATCTTTAAGAGAAATGGAGGCAGGGGAGACAGAAGAGATGTCTGTTTTTCTTGGGCTCCTCCTCTTATCATCTGGCATAGTTCTAATTGAGTTATTTCTCTTGTAAAGTCAGTCTTCTGATAAAAGCGTTTGAACAAGAGAGATTTTGAATTGCCTGGGAAAATTACGATTTACAAGGCTCAAACAGACATACGTTGCAATTGTATCTAAGCAATTCTGTGAGGTTAGCCTGAGATGAAATAGCTGCCTCAAGATCATCCAGCGATCCTTATGGTTCAGGGGGTCTCTCTCTTCCATCTCATGACTGACATGACATCATAATGGCACTGTTAGTCACAGCTTTGCACTGTGAAAGGGGAGGCTGCTTTAGGAGGTTTGTTTTAGAAAAGAAAGAGACGTCCTTTATCGTTAAGGCACTCTGTGTTATGCTAGGTTGGAGAGGGAGGCCCAGAGCACATCTTGCCCCCATGGAGGTTACGCAAAGAAGCAGGAAGAGGAGACAGCCAGAAGGAAGGAAATCCCTAAAAAAAATTTCCTTCCACCAGCTCTCGGGGTATCAGTGGGAAACAAGAGGCAAAGGAGGGGGACTTGCCCTCCAGGGGACTGGCAACCCTACTGCACCCCCCTTGGCCATGATCTGGCCAATCTCAGAGCAAAACTCTCCTAGCTGCTTATTGATGGCCAACTAGACAGCCTCTTCTTTTTATAAATTATTGGATGTCTCCCATTTTGCCCACAATAAACACAGCCTGGTCAAAAGTTGTGAAAGAAGAGGCAGAAAGAAATGGAGGAGTCCTCCCCCTCCCCATCAGATCTCCCACCCAACACATTTCCAATGGGAGGCTGTCCCTTGTTCATGCTCACCTTTATTTTCTTCCCAAGGCATCCTTGCAGAACAGGAGATAAAACATCTCCCACCTTCTGTTATAAGGCACAGAGCATTGATAGCTTTCAGAAACGCAAGATGCTGCATCTGGCTACGGAAGCTGCAAGAGTCAGACTGTTAGCCAGGCAAGGAGAGTCATGGAGTCCAGATGCATGGAAGAGGGCAAAGTAAGTATTAACATTTTCATCAACATTAAGTAGTAATCTCACTTGAAAAGGGCCAGTCCCCATTCGCAAAGAAAAGCGGAACTGGAAGTGGCCACAGCCTCCCTGACCCTCAGGCTCAAACCTTCTCCCAGCCCTGAGTGAGACAGATTAGCCTGGTTCATTCAGAGAGCTTTTGGTAGAGTTGACATTTGCCCCTAAAAATGGGTGAATCCCTTCCAGTGCTATATGGAGCAGGGTGGGAGAGCATCGTCACATTGTGCGACATTCTAGGAATTTCCACACTCTTCCCACCCTGTCCATCCAGCTGCCTATCACTCCACCTCCCCACTTGTTCATTGTATGCAGGGCTTTTTTTCAGCTGGAACGAGGCGGGAACGGAGTTCCGGAACTTATTGAAAATGGTCACATGGCTGGTGGCCCCTCCCCCTGATCTGAGTTTGAGTTGTAACTCATTTTGAGTTCCAGCAAGACAGCTGGGACTGTACATGAAACAAATAAAAAATTAAAATACTGAATTGGACTACCATAGTCAGTCCTGTCTACTCTAATTGGTGATAGCTCTCCAGTGTCTCCTGTGGAGGACTTTTACATCCCTCTTATCTGATCATTTCTCAATAGGAAAATCAGAAAATACAGATTTGTGGGTCTCTCTTTTTGGGTCCACTGGCAGATTTTGCAATCTGTCAGTGAAGCACCTGGAAGGAGTGTGATCAACATCTAATTTTTACAATCAACAGGTGGTTACATATCCTCCAGCAGCTGTTTTCTGGACCTACCGCTGCAAAATCACGGTCCCTCTTTTATCCCAGTTTTTGTCCTTTGGGAACGCTATTTTAAAATGTCATTCCAGAGAGTTACTAGGTCTCTCTCTCTCCCCCCACAATCTCTAGGAGCTGCAGATATTTAAGTGGGCTGTGATCTGCAAGCATGTGCATGAATGAATACAAAGGCTGTGCTCCTCTTCCGGTTTCACGTGTTTATTTATTTTATTTATAGTCCACCCTTCTCACTGAGACCCAAGGCAGATTACACAGTGCAAGTCAATATGATCAACAACCAGGAGGACATTCAGAGAGAGAAAAACAATAGGGTAAGAGTTGCAGAAATTTGAAAACAAGCATAAATCTGAACACAGACGAAACATTACTGGAACAACGCATGAGTAATTAAACATGACATCTTTAACAACACAGGAGCAGTCTATCTACATTAACAGATGGTACCCAGTAGAATAATCTATAGTCCCTGTCTCTTTATGAAGGCATCTCTCTAAGCCATTTCTTACAGCACAGCCCTATTACCCGAGTAACAAAGCCTATTTAGCATGTGAATGCCCAGGCATGTACATTCCGGTAGCATGTTGTCAGACAGTGATGTTTTTCTAATATACAATTACAAACCACCTCAGTCAGTGGTAGACAAATCATTGTAAAGTAAACAAGTCCCCCATACAATAGAACTGAACTGTCAGCAACACGTGAAGGGGGTTCCCAGCAGTGATGCTTGGATTGTTAGAAGTGTGTCTGTATTTTCATCCTCAAAGCATCGGAAGGGATGCTCCTGCTCTCCCTTGTTTTGGTAAAACACATCTTGCTCCAGTCTGTGGCAGAGGTCACCGTTCTTCTTACTCACTGCCCAAATAGCATTTAACCAATAGCATATAAGTAGGCCTACCTTCAAGGCTTTCTGTACATGTGCTCATATAGTTATAATATCCAAAGAACTGCAAGATCCTTCAGTCCTATGAAAAGCAGGTACCAGATTTGACTCTTCATTTTAATGGCAGGTACTTATTTTTGGTCTTCAAAGGGAGACAAGATTTTGTAGGCAGCTTTATTTTGGACGCAACAAGTCTGTTTGTTTAATTTCCATCCTGCCTTTCTCAAGGCAGGTAAGAAATACTACTTGGTAAAAGTGGGTTGTGCAGTCTTATCTCATTTCAGCTGCTAATGTTCTACATTTCCTACCCTAAACATTTCTCCTCTGCCCTAATCAAGCTGATTATATTTTGCATTGTATCTTTGCAACCTAACTTCTTTCTATACAACATTATCTCTCCCCCCCTTCAGACTGGGATATAAGGGCTCAGGGATCTCTATTCCTATTTGTACCTGGTGAAGAAAGCTTTGACTCTCAAAAGCTTCTACCCTAGAAATCTTGTGGGTCATAAAGGTAGCTACTGTTCTCCTTTAGAGCTGCAGTCAGAAGGGAGGGACCAGGTGACAGCCATCCAAGCAAGCTAAGAGCCTTGTTCTCTATTCCCCTCCTAGAGAATGTGGGCGGAGTTGCAGGAAAGTTCACTAGCTGAGCAGGCTTTCTTTTGCAGCCCCCCTCCCCCCTTGGCCCAAGTTAGCTTCCTTTGTTGTTATCGTTATGGTGCATACTCTTCTTATTTTTTACTTCATTTACAGCCCTCCTTTCTTGCTGAGACTCTGATTAACAGAACGAGGATCACAGAAAGGGAGAAAATTGTCTGAGGCATGATACAGAAAGTGGGTAACAAAGGTGGAAGACAATGCAATAAAGATAAATCAATACATTACAATAGACTACTACATGGATTCTGTTCCAAAGCAGCAGTCAGTACTCAAGCACCATCGCTGATAAAGTTTGCTTGACCTCTCCTTCCAGCTTTACTAGGTTAACCTGTGAGACTGTCCAAAAAGCCCTGCTCACACTCTAACACGTTCATTTGGCCTCAATAATGCCTGTGCCCTGACCTGGATAAGCCCAGGTGAGCCTGATCTCTCGTCAGATCTCAGAAGCTAAGCAGAGTCAGCCTTGGTAAGTAATTGGATGGGAGACCACCAAGGAAGACCAGGGTTGCAGAGGCAGGCAATGGCAAACCACCTCTGATAGTCTCTTGCCAAGAAATGTCAGCTGTGACTTGAGGGCAACACACACACACGCTCCAGAGCCTGTAGGACTAGACTTGGTTTTGCAGTGCAATCATTACATCGACTGGCTGGGGTCACCTAGTGAAGGAGAAAGAAGCCCTATGCAACAGGGAACACCTGATAAAAGCAACAGCGGCAAACTAGGAGAACAATGAGAAGTGCAAAATTCCCAGCGACTGCTGAATCTCTAGACTATTTCTGGGCCCCCAAAGCAGTGTCTTTGATCCAAAAACTGGATCAATATTCCACACAGCCATAATTGGAAAAGAAGTACATATGGGGAAAAACCTGACGGGTTATATTAAATATGGGTGGATTACTTTTTATTACAAGTTGGATGCTGAGATTTGCAGATGCAGAGATTGCAGGATTGTCACCCCTTCCCCTGCCCCCCCCGAGCCTTTTCCAGCCCCAAGAAAACAGAGACTTGTGTGTGCTAATAGCCACGCAGGCTGCGCCACAAGAGCGAGCAGGGGGAAAGGAGCGAAATCACTCCTTCCGCTTCCACTCATGCAAGAGGCAGAAAGGTGATCTCATTTCTTTCTTCTACGCAGCAGCCAATGCGCACAATATTAGGACATGCTAGCCACTCCATCGCAGGGAATAAACTCTCCCAGGGTCAGAAAGATCTTAGGGAAGATCTTGAATTGTCAGTGGCTTCCAGGAGCAGTTTTGAGGATCCAAGCTTTTATATTTTGAGTGCAGGACACTTTCTTGGGAGTGAGCCCCATTGAATAGACTTGAGTAGGATTCTGAGTAGACCTGCTTAGGATTGGTCTGTGTGCATTATTTTATCCCGCCTGTCTCACTAAAGAGCTCTGGTGGTACATATGGTTTCCCCCAGGTTATCCTTACAACAACCCTGTATGGTAGGTTAGGCTGAGAGAGATTGACTAGCTCAAGGTTACCCAGTAAGTTTCATGGCGTGATTTGAACCCAGGTCTTTGCAGTCCTAGTCCAGCATCTAACCACTACCAAATCTTCTCATGTTTAAGCAGTTAATTGTTAGCATACATACCACCATAGTTTGCAGCATTTCTGTACAGGGGCAGAAAGGCACGCAGGACTGAAGATGGCAAGGACTTAAGTGGATAGGCTTGCCCGCCTTGCCCATATTGTGCTCCTGCTTGCTCCCTGACTCAACGGACCAGAGGTAAATGAATGCTGCCGTCTTGGGCCATGTCTTTATACACGACTACGATCTGGTAACAAAAATGCATACGCAAAGACATCTTTTCACAGCATGTACAAATAAAGTTAGTTCCAAATGTGGGAGCTTCCTTTTACAGCTCGCTTTATTTAAATCCCAACTACTTTGTCTAAGAACGCAGCAAATTTTTCTGGCTGTCCAGGTGGGAAAGGTTTCAGTGTTGACAAGTCCATTGACTGAAGAGTCTTGATGAGAGTTCTACAGAAACAGAAAAAATATATATTCTGCTCATCATCCAAGGAACTTAGATGGTATTATCTTGCTTTTAGATTGCTCAGAACCCTGTGATTTTAATAATAGCCCTCAGAATCCAGAACTCAGGGCCTATGGCCTTGAAAGAACAAGGATCAGAGGCTCAAGATGAAATATGTGGGAATATAGTCAGTTGTATAAGATTTCTAAGATTGAAACCGCAATGTTATGCTGCTAAAAATAGAAGCCCAGGTTTTTCTCTTCCTGTTGTTTCCTTCTAATGAAACGCAGTGTGACATCGTGTCTAGAGCTCTTTTGAACCCTGCTCCGCTTCAGTGGCTATGGTTTATGGAAACAGAACAGCTTGATTTCACATGTTTTGTATGATTATGAAGAAGGTGAAGAAAGAAATGCAAGGTTGCTATTTTCAGTGACAGCCCTGTGTAACAACTAAATGAATGGTAAAGACAAAAGCTCCTGTTTTTTTTTAAAGAGAGAGAGAGACAGACAGACAGACAGAGAAAATAAAAGGGAGCCAGGGATTTACTTGGCATACAGAGAACTGTTAGACTACCTTGTGCGAGCAGCTACTATCTCCTTGCCCAAAACTTAAGTGGTATATGGGGTGTGATGCCAAGATCCATGGTTGCTGTGTTATTCAGAAGATCTAAAGCCCACATTTCAATTTAAAAAAAAATTCTCCAAACTATAAATAAAGCATAAAAACCCAATTAAAAAAAGAGAAGACAAAATACAAGAGAAGACAAACTAAAATGACTGTGTAGTAAAGCCACTGCTACTTAAAAGTATACTCCCCAAACCTGCTGCATTCTTTGGATGGGCCTCTTAGGTCCTTTTAGGGAGAATTTCAGCCTGTTGGCTTGAGACATGCCGTTTCACTCCCTCCCGGAGTCCGCAGAGACCAACAGGCCTCCCCAGCAGAAGACCATGCGCCTCCCCCTCCAAGGGCTCCTTCTTGCTCTGTTATGTTATCTAGGCTGGATGCGGAGCAGAAGCAGGAACTTCCATCTGTGCCTGCCTCTGGTTGCTGTTGCTCACTCTTTATTTCTTAGATCCAGCCCGATTTGCAAGACAGCCAACCAAATAAATGATGCAAGAGTTGATTTTTTAGTAGAATGCCTCAACAGCTGGCACTAAAATACAAACTGGGTTTATGTTGTTAAAGCAAATTGTACGGGGACAGTTTCCCCTTTGTATTTTATTTTTCTTAAAGAATTCTGAAACCTCAAATTACTTTCAGTACCAGCCTGACACAGATAGACAAGTAATTGCTGTCCTTTAATTATCTATGTAAAATCAATGGATGGTATCCTATTCTTTTAAGTTAGTCAGTGTTAAAGGACGCAAATACCTGTGTTGTAATACAAAGATAAAATGGAAGCAAGGATTCTAGCATAGTATTACTTGTGTACCATACCCCAAATGAACCCAAAACATTGCTGAGGTGCACCTCTTGCCAGAAATTCAATTATTTGATCTCGTAAGCTACACAGGTGCCTAGGGATTCTCAAGTGCCCTGAATCAGGCCTAACCGGAGTTATCCAGAGCAATCTGTATCAGGGGAACCCTGCTGTAGTCCATGAACACAGCTGTTATACCCAATGGTGTTCTAAGAGGGAGCATACCCGCACGTGCAGTAAAAGAGGTGTCCGTCCCTGTGCAGCTGTCTTGCCAGCTCCAACTGATGATTGTTCATCAGCTTGTCATTTACAACTACGAGTAATGGTTTCCCTGCTTCCAATACCTCTAGGCAGCTACCTGCACCTATAGAAATAAAACAGTACAGAAGAATGTTATCCAAACCATTACATTTAACTTAGCATCAAAACCAAGCATGCATATCAACAAACATCAAACTTAAAAGTGCAATGCCAGTTATATCTTGTTTCCATCAAAAGCTTTGTTCTTTAACCTGCAGTCAGAGCCATTCTACAGTATTCTCAACGCCATGGCTGCACTGCATGGTATTCTAAGGGTGCAATCCTAAACAGAACTACTCAAAAGTAAGTCCCATTTTACTCAATACAGGGTTATTCCTAGGAAAGTGTTCTTAGGATTTCAGCCAAAATGTCTGATGTTTTGTCTTAAAGGCAACCTTAAAAAGGGCTGTTAACCACCAATGTGTTCACATTTTAATATATAGGAACCAAAAGCGAAGCTTCAGTCAAAATAACCCAACACCAAACTTTTTGCTTTCCATTGGAGTTCTGTGAGAATCCGCCTCCGTGATTACATGTTATGGCAGACATGTGGTGGCTGCCAAAAGCAGCAGCTCTGAATTTCCTCCTCCTCTCTCACCCAGAATGTTCAGGCATGAAAAATGCATGATGTGATGTCCTCATTTTGCAAGTCTCCTCCCTTCCCCATGGCAGCTAATGAAGTGGTGCAATAATGGTGAAATTTGCAGCCAGATGACATTATATGTTTCACAGGACAGAGAAGCAAGAAGAAAAAACACAGCATTGCCATGTGCCTAGATCCAGTTTATAGCTATCAGATGGGACTTAGTGTGCATACGTGTATTGTGTGCATGGCCATACTGACCAGGGCCATATTAACCCATGGCCAGGCCTCTAGGCTTTCAGGTATTTCACCCCCCGCCCCCGGCACTTCAATCTTTCACCCCACTACAGGTGACAGCCTGACCCTTGTTCGGTAGGTACTGGACTGCAGTACATAGCCCTATATCCATTTTAAGGGGCTCCTGAAGAATTCTATTCACAATTTTAAAAATATTTTTATTGTGCAAGTAGAACTTTTCAGGAAAGCACATTTTGAGGGTATAATTGTTCAATACTGTAAAATTTTGAAGTGAATAAAATATTATTTATTAAATATATATAGTTTATGGATAATTGGTTTAATTTATTTATTTTTATTTTATTTATTTCAAATTTGTATTTCGCCCTCCCCGCAAGCGGGCTCAGGGCGGATACCAACGTAAGAGAAATATAAGAGAAAATTTGTTTCACTTCAGTAAGGAAGCAGTTAATTATCTTATTAATAGAGGTTATATAAGAGAATTAATGGTAATTTATGTGGGGGTGTGCCACAGCAAAAAAAATTGATGGGCCCTTCATCCCTGCGGGACCCCGAGGCTTCAGCCTTTTGAATAATATGGCCCTGATGCTGACCATACACATTATTTGCTGAACAACTGTTCACCAACTCAACATTCTTTGTTTGCCACACAGCATCTCCCTTGCACATAAAATACTGGCATGAAATCTGGTAACAGGTTAAATTCCTATGCTTCAAGTTTGATTTCCAGTTCCAAGTCCTGCATCCATTTTCAAAGATGGGAGAAAAACATAAAAGAAGGATCTTTCTTGAATATTGAGAGATCACAAACATACTTAAGTCTAGATGACTGCACCATAAACAGATGTTGGAAGTTGGAACTCTAGCTTGACCCTCTGCACATATTTCAAAGGGGGTGTGCGTGCGTGCGTGCGTGCGTGCGTGCGTGTATGAAGGAAGCTAGAATAAATGGTAATGTAATTTTTTTTCTTGAGCACTGAGTGTCTCATGAAAGCTCATCCTACTATATAAAAGGCTAAGAGTATTCAAGACAGCTTACTTGCTACCTTGGTGTGCCTCCAGAGGGCGCTGCTGTGGAGCGAAGCACAGATGAGGCAGCCAGACCTCCAGAGAGCACACCACGGTGGGAAGCCAAGGTCAGGAGCAGGCACGGAGCAGGTGGCAATGCCTTCCCACTGCCTTCACCCAGCTGGGATCAGGAGTGGTCGCTGCAACCTGCACTTCCCGGAGTGTAAAGTTAACACTGGTCAATGAATTAATTTAAATACATTTAAAGTGACAAAGTGCAAAAAGTGTTCAACAATAATAAATATAACAATTTACATACAAACAATCGTCTATCCAATAAAAATGTCAATAAATACATCAATAAATAATTCAATAAATATTCCAATAAATACCTCAGTAAGTAATCATAAAGTTATAACTTATTATATTATAGCTTATTATTTATTTAAATTAATTGATTGACCAGTGTTAACTTTACACTTCGGGAAGTGAAGGTTGCAGCATTTAGTCTTTTGTTTCTGGAGTAGCCCTTGTGGTTTAATGGGATCAGGAGTGGAGCAGGTGGCAATGCCTGCTCCCCATCTTCACCCACTTGGAATCAGGAGCGGAGCAAGTGGCAATGCCAGCCTCCACCTTCACTCAGCTGGGATCGGGAGTGGAGCAGGTGGCAGTACCTGCCCTCCGCCTTCACCCAGCTGGGATCAGGAGCGGAACAGGTGACAATGCCCGCCCCCCCTTCACTCGGCCAGGATCAGGCACGGAGCAGGTGGCAATGCCTGCCCCCGTTCAACCTGCCAATGGCTGCCGCCCCTCCACTCAATGGGAATCAAGAGCAGAGAAGGAGGTAATGCTTTCCCCCCTTCACTCAGCCAGAATCAGGCACGGAGCAGGTGGCAATGCCTACCCCCTTTCACCCAGCTAGGATAAAGCACTGAGCAGGTGGCACTGCCCGTCCCCCTTCACTCAGCCAGGATCAGGCACAGAGGATGTGGCCGTGCCTGCCCCACCCTGCCTTCATCTGGCTGTTATCAGTGACAGAGGATGAGGGAATGGCCACCTGCCTGCCATCTCCTTTCTAGAGCCCGTTGTATTTTTTCCCACAACGGGCTTTTTTGCAAGTGCTGAAATAAATGTTATTAGCCTTTAAGGTGCCCTGGGTTTCTATTTTAGTATTGTAAGCCCCTGCCCCACCCAGCGTACTGCCCCACCTTCCACCGTGGTGTGTCGCAGGGGGGGGGCCCTCCCTCGCCCTCAGATGTGGGCAAGGGGGGGTTGAAGGCACCTTCTCCTCCTATCCTGCTGGACTCTGGTCTCCTTGCTCCTTCTCTCTCTCCACCATACCAGTCGCTCCACCGGTATTCTTCCCGTCTTCCTTGGGAGGGCCTTTTTTATCCCCTTTCCCCACCATCATAGCCAATCCCTCCACCTCCCACCTCCTGTCTCTCTCCCTGCCGTCCCTGATGCCCCCCATGAGCCGTCTTTCCCTGTTGCCCTCCATTCCTCTGCTTGCCTTCCCCCTCCCAGTCCCTCCTCCCTCTGTCTCTCCCAGCCTATCCCTTGTCTATGCTGGGCCCACCCCTCTCTCCCTGGGAGTGGCTGTTCCCAGACCGGTGTGGCCCTGGCTTCCGCGGCCCGGCTCGGCATGTTTCTTGCCGCCAGGCCGAACATCGGGGCTTTCAGCCCAGCAGTGAGCGTCGGCGGCTGGCTCTCCCCTGCCAGCTTCTCTGCCTGCTGCGGTGCCATCCCACAGCCCAGCTGATCGGAGGTGAGCGGCATTTCTGAGTCCAGCTGTTCCTGCCCTGCTGGTTTCTGCGGTGGCCTCCCTCAGGCTGGAGGCTGCTCCCCCAGGGCCCCTTTGCAGGTAAGGGGACTGGCTGGGCCAGGGGTTCTGGGCTGAGTGCTCTCCAGGTGGGAGGGTGGGGTCTGCAGGCCCAGGCCCAAATCCGGTCACACCAGTCCCCCCCCCCCCGGGGCTTGGCAAGGTGTTGCTCGGGGAGTCCCCCATGACATTCTGATGGGCAAACTGGAAGACTGTGGACTGGACTATAGGACAGTTTGGTGGACAGGGAACTGGTTAGAGGACCGCACCCAAAGAGTGGTGGTCAACGGTGTTTCATCAGATTGGAGGGAGGTGTCCAGTGGGGTGCCGCAGGGCTCGGTTTTGGGCCCGGTACTTTTCAATATTTTTATCAATGATCTGGATGAAGGAGTGGAAGGGCTGCTCATTAAATTTGCTGATGATACCAAATTGGGAGGAGTAGCAAACACCCAAGAAGATAGAATTAAAATTCAACAAAACCTGAATACTCTGGAGAAGTGGGCAGCTGTGAATAGGATGCAATTCAACAAAGACAAGTGCACAGTAGTACATGTGGGCAACAAAAATGGGAAGCACAAATACTGAATGGGGGATACACTTCTGGGCAGTAGTATATGTGAAAGGGATCTTGGGGTAAGAGTGGACTGTAATCTAAATATGAGCAGTCAGTGTGATATGGTGGCAAAAACGCTAATTCAATCTTGGGTTGTATCAAAGGGGCCATAGCGTCGAAATCGCAGGAAGTCATAGTCCCGCTCTATACTGCCTTGGTCAGGCTGCACCTGGAGTATTGTGTGCAGTTCTGGAGGCCTCACTTCAAAAAGGAAGTGGACAAAATTGAGAGGGTGCAGAGGAGAGCGACAAGGATGATCAGGGGTCTGGAGACTGAGCCCTACGAGGAAAGGCTGAGGGCTTTGGGAATATTTAGTTTGGAGAAGAGGAGATTGAGGGGGGACATGATTGCTTTCTTTAAATATTTGAAAGGCTGTCATTTGGAGGAGGGCAAGGAGCTGTTCCAGTTGGCAGCAGAGGGTAGGACGCGAAGCAATGGGCTAAAACTACATGCACAAAGGTACCGGCTGTATATTAGGAAAAACTTTTTCACGGTCAGAGTAGTTCAAAAGTGGAATCAGCTGCCTAGGGAGGTGGTGAGCTCCCCCTCACTGGCAGTTTTCAAGAAGAGGCTGGATGAATACTTGTCAGAGATGCTTTAGGCTGATCCTGCACTGGGCAGGGGGTTGGACTAGATGGTCTGTATGGCCCCTTCCAACTCTATGATTCTATGAGGCATCGTTTACTCATGACACGTAATCTGCATTCACATGTAGGCTGCCAGGTCGGTGCTGGAGGGTAAAGCTGAAAGGAAGAAGAGAGAGGTACCATCTTAAGATCCGAGGGTTATGTTCCTTCATCCGGGCCATCCATAGGAGGGGGGCATGGTCAGTAACCTGGGTGAAGGGGTTGTGGGCTAGATAGAATTGCAGGGCCCCAACAGCCCACTTCACTGCTAATGCCTCCTTTTCCACTAAGGCATAGTGGGTTTCCGCGGGTTGCAGCTTCTGACTGATAAAGGGGTGCTCTCAGCCTGCCACCTCCTGCGATAACACGGCTCCCAGGCCCACTGCGGAGGCATCCATGTGCACAATGAAGGGCTTTGTGAAGTCTGGATTGTGGAAGACTGGCGTCTGTGATAACGCTTGCCACAGGGACTCAAAGGCTTTGTCTCGGTCCGCTGTCCAGCGTATGGTTGTTGGCTCGTCCTTCTTCAAGCAGTCGGACAGGGGGCTAGCCTGATTGGCGAAATGTGGAATGAACTTGCTGTAGTAGCCCTCTAGGCCCAAAAATCGCCTCATTTGTCTTTTCGTGTGGGGCTTCGGGGTCCATTCCAAGGTGGTCACTTTCTCTTTTTTTTTTAAATAAAATTTTATTGGTGAGTGGAAAAACAAAAGAAAATTTTCCAAATTTAACACATATAATCCCATTTTTTCCCCTTACTCTGTCCCCCACCCTTTTCCTCCCCCCTCCCTATTGACTTCCAACAGCTTTCCAACCCTTAACCCTTCTTATTACTTAAATCTATTTCATTTATATTTTCCTACCAACTTTGAATCATAATATCTCTTACTCTAAGCACATTCTTATTCTTTTACATGTCAAACATACTATCAATATAGTATATCTCATATCAATATAACGTAACAATATAGTATAATATATAGCAGGGATCGCACTATCTCTTACTTTAAACTTATTCTATTTCTTTTCTTTTAGGCATATACTCCATCAAATACACTATCAATATAGTATATATTATAGTAATATATTATATATTGTATGCTATGCCACCAATGTAGCACAGCACACAACACCATATAGCATAACCACATAATATGTTATAATGTAAAGTCTGATCCACTAACCCGTTATTTTATGTTATATATCATATATAGTATATCTCATTGAGATATCTATTTACCCCTTCTCATTATCTCATATATTCAATGTAAAATTCCCTTAAATATTATATTAGCTTAGATTATAATTACATTCCCCCTAAATGGTAAGATCCCTTCTCTCTTCTCATTGCAACATTGTTTTTTAAAAAAAATTTCAAACTGCCACGGTTCTCCTTTTACATCCCACTTTTTTTTCCAAAAATTGTTTCAATTTCTCCCAATCAACAATATATTGTCCTAGGTCAAGATCTTTAAGTTTCCTTGTCATTTTATCCATTTCTGCCATGTACAGCAATTTATAAATCCAGTCTTCTACAGTTGGTGGTCACTTTCTCTGGCACCGGTTGAAGGAGACCCCTTCCCACCCGGTAGCCTAGGTACGTGAGCTCCCTAAACCCAATGCAGCTTTTCCAAGGATTGGCCTGTAGTCCGGCCTCAGCCAATGCGTGGAGCACCGCTGCTAGGTGTTCCAGGTGGGACGGCCAGTCCGGACTGAAGATGACGATATTGTCAATGTAAGCTCTTGCAAATGTCTGGCAGTGGGCCAGGGCGTGATTGACTAACCTCTGGAAAGTTGCCACTGCTCCATGTAAACCAAAGGGCATCACCCTAAACTGCTAGAGGCTCTGGGGGGTGGCAAAGGCTGTCTTTTCTTTATCTTCTGGGGCCATGGGGACCTGCCAGTACCCCTTTGTAAGGTCTAAGGCTGAAATGAACTGCGCTGTCCCGAGATGATCTATAAGGAGGTCAGTCCAGGGCATCTGGTAGGTGTCAGATTTGGCTATGGCGTTTACCTGGTGGTAGTCCATGCAGAAGCAAACTGATCTGTTGGGTTTGGGGGCACTAACATGATGGGACTCCGCCAGGCGCTTCGAGACAGTTCTATAACCCGAGTTGAAGCATGTCCTCGACTTCCTTAGCCATGACCTCCCAGCGTTTTTGGGGTAGCGGTCGCCAGGGTGCCCAGGCTACCTGCCCCGGTGGAGTGTCTACCTTATGGGTTATCACTGTGGTGTGCCCCAGCTGCTGGGAGAAAATCCGTGGGTGCTGTCTTATCACCTCCAAGGCCTGTGCTTGTTGGCCCTCCATTAGGCCAGTAGGGGCAATTCCATAGTTCCACCCTTCAGGCTCCAAGGCAGCTCCCCCTCAGAGAGCTCCAGGGGTTCTTCGGCCAGTCCGCAAGGGGTTGGGGGGGGTCGGGTTTTCCCGCCATGCCTTCAAGTCGTTAATGTGGAGTCACTTACAGTGTCAGCGGCCCACACTGGACTTCATAGGAGAGAGGACCCAGCACCCGAGTGACCCGGAAGGGCCCCTGCCCTGTGTTGCCGGGGCCAGGGCCCATCACACACAGGCTCACAAGGACTTGGTCCCCCTCTTGTAGGGTGCAAAGACGGGTCCCTTTATCATAGTAGGTCTTCTGTGCTGTCTGGGCTGCTTCCAGGTTCTTTCGTGCCTCCTCCCGGGCCTTCTCAAGCTGGGCGCGTAAGTCCTGAACATAGGCGGGCTCCGGCAGGGGCTCTGCCGGCACCCTAGGCCCCCATTGCTCCTCCACCAGATCCAATATTCCCCACGGCTTCCAGCCATAAAGAAGTTCGGATGGGGCGTATCCCGTTGAGGCCCCGGGGCATCTCTCGCACGACGAATGGGAGGGGGCCCATGAAAAGGTCCCATTGGGTTGGTTTCTCATGTGCTATCTTCTGCAGCATAGCCTTCAACATCTGATTGAAGCGTGCCACCAACCCGTCGGTCTAAGGGTGGTACATGCTGGTGAATATCTCCCGCACTTGGAGGGTCTGACACAGCTGATGGCTAAGCTTGGCAGTGAAGAGCTTCCCACAATCGGTTAGAATCTCCTTCGGTAGGCCCCCTTGAGCGAAGCAGCGGGCCAACACTCGGGCTACGCCGAGGGCCTTCATATCACACATCGGGACTGCCTGCGGATACCAGGTCACATAGTCCAGCAGGACCAGCAAGTACCGGGCGCCTCGGGCAGTGCAAGCGAGGGGTCCTATGAAATCCATGGCTATCCTTTCGAACAGCTCTCTCATCACCGGCAGGGGCGCCAATAGGGCATGGGGAGGTCCCCTCACGGTTGTCCGCTGGCAGAGAGGACAGGCTTGGCAATATTTTTGTGCATCTCAGACCAGGGTAGGCCGGAAAAAGTGGGTGGCTGCCCGGGCGGCTGTCTTCTGGGCCGCCTGATGTCCGACCTAAGGGTGGTGATGGGCAGTAGCCAGCACCGTGCCCTGGCACTGGCTGGCACTAGTAGTTGGTGCACCTCTCCTGTCTGACCCTGGGTTAGCCCCCGCTCGATGACCCGCGGCCATCAGCCCGCCCATCTAACATCTAACGTCACACTTTCACTCACCACCGTATTCCATCTCAGGTGTTCCAGGGATGCATTGACAGCTTGGTCATTGGCAAATTGGGGGTCTTCTTCCCACTGCAGCTGCCGGCTCTGGGTGGCTCGGTCGACCTTAGGATCTCCCTCTGGGTTGGGGGTTTCCTCCATCAGGGCCTCCTGGGATCCTGGGTCCTGGTTTGCTGTCCACTGATGCATGGCTGTATGGAAGTGAGGGGCGTCCCACCCCAATAGCATCGGGTAGGGCAGCTTCTGTACCCGAGCAAGGTCCGTCACTTGGGTCTAGCCCTGGTACACCATGGAAACATGTACCACCGGGCATTCTTCCACATGTTGATGGAAGCATGCAATGACGGCCTGTTGCACGACTGGGAGGTCCGGGGGCAGTAAGTGGGAGCGGATCATGGAGATGGAACTGCCGCTGTCCAATAAAGCTGTCAGCCATCTCCCCGCGATAACCACCATGGCTAAGAAAGGAAGGTGAGTGCAAGATGACCTGCATGGCGGTATCCCATCCGAGGTCACATTCCACGAGTGGGCAGTCCCTCTGCCAGTGTCCCCACTTCCCGCAGGTGAAACAGGGTCCCCACCCTGCGTCCTCTTTCCCGGGTCCAGTGCTGTCTCCTTTCGGCGGGGGTCTTACTGGCCCGGGGTGGTGGATCCGGGCCCTGGGGCCCTGAGCTCCTCAGCCCTGTCCCGGTGGCTCTGGGCCTAGGGGCCAGTGACCCAGCCTGGCCCGGCCACCTCGTCCGCTGTTGGGGTGACTTGGGTGGACAGCCTTTCCGGTCCTTGCCTCGCTCCCACTAGGATCCTTAGCTTTGGCCGCCATGAAGTTGTCCCACAATGTTGTGGCCTCCTTCAGGTCTGCTGGCTTACTACACACGACCCAGGGGGTCTGGCTGGGCTGGGGGTTCTAGGCCGGGTGCTCTCCCGGTGGGAGGGTGGGGTCCGTGGGCCCGAGCCCAAGTCTGGTCGTGCCGGACAATTATGTACACTGATTACATCATTCCCAGTTAGCATTTAAAACACCAGCTTGGCTCCTAATCATAGACCAAAATATTGGAATGAAAGATAACAGAATGAGTGTGCTCCAGATACATTTTTTAAAATTTCACTACAGAATGCCAGTTTTGTCTCTGCACCTGTTTTTAAGAAGGACTCACAATATGCATGTTCTCCCTTGAGAGCTGAATGATCAAAATGAAATTCTTTAAACATCAGTAAACACCTGCAGCCATTTTCTTTTCACCTACAAAGTGATATCCCCCAAACATTGATTTATATTTATGGATTATGTTGACAAAGCCCAATCAAAAATCCACATAGGGCAAAACAGTAAGTTTGCTTCATCTTGCCTGCACTGAGCACCCAGTTTGTTGGCAAATAAGAATCCGCGCATTCAAATCTGAGAAGCCTTACCTGCATGACTTATGACGAGATCAGATTCTTGAATATCTTTCGACAGTGAGTTCTTGTACCTATACACTTCTTGGGTAAATGTAGGTGTGCTGACTGAACCTGGAGCCACTGTGCCCCTCCCAATCTGAAGGACTAGTCGCTTGTAGCCAAGATCCTGCAAAACCTGTAGTCAGGGAGTAAATTATATTCAGATTTGCCTCTGCCTCGAGTTTAATGCAAAACACACAGAAGTAAATTCATTTCCCTTTGTCAGGAGACAGCGGATATAGATAACTGTTTACTTGGTAATGGGTTCCAGTGAATCCAAAGTAAGTGAGACTGCAGCCAAAGTGTGGTGAAAGCATGTTTCATTGGGACAAGTTAACAGCAAGGTTGACCCATGATCAGGACTGCAGCTATGAAATTTACAGCTCTTTGTCTGATAGGTTGAAATCTGCAAGTGGGTTATTACCAGAAAGAGAGGTGAAAAACAGAAACAAAATTGAGAGAAGAAAGGTAGGCACAAATGTTAAAAAGAATTAAAAGCGCTGACACTTTGTGGATTTGGGCTAAAGGGGGCCAGTGGCCCCGCTCCCTGATCTCTAGACAGAGGGGAGTGTAGATTGCCCTCCGCGCTGCTCCCCTCTGTCTGGAGATCAGGGGGCGGGGCCACCAGCCATGTGACCATTTTCAAGAGGTGCTGGAACCCCATTCCACCACGTTCCAGCTGAAAAAAAGCCCTGGTTTTATGTATCTCCCCCTACATTTCAATGATAAGTGTTAACATGCTAGGCTATATGTTCATTAATTTTTTGTAGGGGCTTCAAGTCCCTGAAACAAAGAGTTAAAATTCAGGATATCTGGCAAGAGGGCTTTTCAGACTCAGTAATTTCCCACTGCATCTGAAGAAGTGAGCCACAGTCCACAATAGCTTATGTGGAAATAAAGTTTGGTTTGCCTCTAAAGTGCCCCAAGACGTGTCTATTTCGAGCTTGTAATAGTAGTGGAATTTTTTGGACACCTGGGGTGTCCCCACATTATTTTATTTATTTATGTCATTTATAGTCCACCTTTCTCACTGAGACTCAAGGTGAATTACATAGTGTGAGATTAGTAGTCAATATCAAGGACATTTTCATAAACAAGGCCACAGGGTAAATAAACACAAGTTTACAAAGACAGAGCATTAGCAGGAATCCAATACAGAGTTGAAGAAATGCTAAAACAGAGCACAAGCAATTCTAGGGCTGACATTAGACAACATGAAGCACAGTTAGCTCATAGGAGCACATATTCAAGACAACAGATAGTATGTAAGGCAACATAGTGCTGAAGTCTATGGTCATTAGCGGAGCATCTGAGACCTCCTCCCTACAATGCAATACAAGCATTCACTCAGGGTATATTTAATTTATTTTTTATTCACAATACTAGAGGCCAACCTCTGCTTGGCTCCACTTGCCAATCCCATAGTTCACTGCACTCACAATATTATTTTACAGGGGCTCTGCATGATATCCTGCAGCTACCTCTGCT
Organism: Eublepharis macularius; assembly: GCF_028583425.1. Taxonomy (NCBI): domain Eukaryota; kingdom Metazoa; phylum Chordata; class Lepidosauria; order Squamata; family Eublepharidae; genus Eublepharis; species Eublepharis macularius. The sequence continues at coordinate 11,801,913 of NC_072802.1, forward strand.
TTCTAGCAAGCAAGCCGTCGCTTCCATTGCAGTGGGATATTCTGAGTCTGGGCCAGGATGTTCTGAACCCATTCATTTCCAGCTCTGCAGCTCCCATGATCATCCCAAAGCTGAAGGCCAGGTCAGAAACACCGAGCTTTATTTTCTGATGATGAGTTCTGCCTGTAATCAATGAAGCGGGGGGGGGGGGGGCTGCACCAAGGCAAAAATGAAGAAGGAACAGCAATTGGTGCAAAGGGAAGAATTCTTTAATTATAAAGTAACCCCTCCGCGTTTTGCATCAGCTTCTTCAGGGGGGATCTTCAGAATTCCTTTTAACGCTTCTCCCATATGTGCACTTATTGCAGACTACACTTATTGCACTTATTATGCGCAATAAGTGCACATACGGGATAGACGTTAAAAGGAATTCTGAAGATCCCCCCTGAAGAAGCTGATGCAAAACGCGGAGGGGTTACTTTATAATTAAAGAATTCTTCCCTTTGCACAAATTGCTGTTCCTTCTTCAATTACTTCTGTCTGCCACTCTGGTAGACAAACATGTGGATCCTTTTATTATTAAAGATTTTATAAACTCCACTTTTTCCTGACAATTGAGGCTGTGGGGCAGGTAACAACTAGAGAACAAATACAACAAATAACGAGATGCAGGTTCAGAGGCACCTTAAAGACCAACTACATTTCCAGGTTATGAGCTTTCAAGACTCAAAATTCCCACACCAATATAGAAAGGGTACCTATCAGCAGCCTCCCCCCTTTTGCCCAGGTCAAGACTCACCTGGGGTACAGACAGCGGGGTTTCCTCTTGAATAGATATGCACAAGACAGCATTGCACAGTCTTATAGAGGGTAATTTCTATCGTACACAGAGGGGTATACTCCTGAGCAGGCAAGCATGCTTGTGTGAGGAGGTATGATACACTATGGCACAACTGCCTCACACATTCTTTAGTGTTGCAACGTGCCAACCTCCAGGTGGGGCCTGGAGACCACCCAGAATAACTGATCACCATTCTGTAGAAATCGGAGGAAATGGCTGCTTTGGAGGGTAGACTCTGTTGCATCTAATGTTGCCAGCTCCAGGTTGAGAAATTCTTGGCGATTGGGGGGGCGGGGGGGTGGCAGGGTTTGGGGAGAGGAAGGACCTCAGCGTATAATTAGGGTTGCCAGCTCCAGGTTAGGAAATTCCTGGAGATTCTGGGAGTGAAGCCTGGAAAGGGCAGGGTTTAAGGAGGAGAGGGACCTCAGCAGGGTATAATGCCACAGAGTCCACCCTCTAACACAGCCATTTTCTCCAGCGGAACTGATCTGTCACCTAAAGATCAGTTGTAATTCCGGGAGATCTCCAGCCACTGCCTGGAGGCTGGCAACTCTAGGTATAATCCTAAAGTGTTCGCCTTACAAAGCAGACATTTTCTCTAGGGAAACTGACCTATGTTCCCTGGAGTTTACCCCGCCGGGGTCCTTCCCCAATCTCCTCCCCAAACCCCGTACTCTCAGGCTGCCCCCCCCATCTCCAGGAATTTCCCCACCCAGACTTGGCAACCCCACTCTGAAGTCCTCCCTTGCAGCGCGGAGGGAAAACACCGGAAGTGGCTCTCCGCTCTCCCCCCTCCCCGTTGCCTAGCGACCGAGGCCCAGCAGGGCCTGCAGGCCTACAGGGAGGGCGGCGAGCTCCCCGCCGGACGGGCCTCACCCGCAGAGCCTCCGGGGCCGTCACGGCGGCGACGAGGCCGTCGAAGCTGGTGGTGCCCACGGTGACGAAGGCCGACTTCATGGCGGAGCGGGAGGCGCCGCAGGCCGCGAGCGCCGCCTGGAGGCTCCGGGGGGTGGGGTGGGGTGGGGCGGCCGACCGGGGGAAGGAAGGGGGCGGCCGCTTCTTCCTCCGACGCGCCGCCCTCCGCCATCGAGGCAGCGCCGTGGTGCCGTCGGAACGCCGCGGAATGGCCGGCGTCGAGAAGAGGGAGGCGCTGAGGCCAGGCGGCGGCGTCTTTAAGGGGCCTCGGAGGCCCTTTTCAGCGGGCAAGCAGAGGTCAATTCCCGCCTCCCCTAGTTCCCAACTCCGGGTTGGAAAATTCCTGGAGATTTGGGGTTGCTGGCGCCGAGGGCATGCCGCAGAGCCCACCCTGCCAAGTCGCCATGTCCTCCGGTGCAGCTGGTCCCTGCAGTGTGTAATGCGCGGAGAACGCCCGGCCACACCTGGAGGTGGTTGCTCGGTGCCGGCTGGAGCGCGCCCTAAATTACCGAGCTCAGTTCCTCTGGAGACGGCGGCTGCTTCGGAGGAGGGGTTCTGCGGCGTTATGCCTGGCCGAGGCTGCCCCTCCTCCTCCTCCGCGCCAGGCTCCGCCAGGAAATCTCCAGGAATTTCTGGACCTGGGGTTGGCAGTTACGCCCTAATAAATAAATAACCTTCAAAGCATGTAGGAGGGCAGCTGTGGGATAATAATAAAAATAATAAAAAGTAAACATGTCATTTATAGTCCGCCTTTCTCACTGAGACTCAAGGCAGATGTGAGCCTAGTGCAGTCAGTATCGAGGACATCCCCCGTACCATGGGTTGTATTGGGTGGGTTTTGGCATGTGGGTTGCTGTTAAAAGTTGCTGCCTCTTGCACTGATTTTTATGGTTTTAATATTTTACTGTAACTAATATAATGGATTTTAATGTGATTTTTTATTATTGTCACTTGCTCTGAGCCTGCTTGCGGGGAGAGCAGGTTATAAATTTAATGAAATAAAATAAATAAATAGATTTCTATAAACAATGTTGGGGTAAATAAATACAGGTTTACAAAGACATAGCATTAGCAAGAATCCAATACAGAGTTGAAGAAATCTGAAACAGAATCTAAGTAATTTTAGGACTGATATTAGAAAACATGAAGGACAGGTAGTTCATAGGAGCACATATTTAAAGGCAACATAGTGGTGAAGTCTAGTGGAACCTTAAAAGACTTTATTTCAATATGAGCTTTCAATGAGTGCTGCTTGCAGCACAACTCCTTTGCAATCAGTTTTGGGAAGGGAAAAAGGTTCAGTCTCTACTTCTCTAGACTTATTTTGCTGCTATCTGGTAGCTAGGGTTGCCAGCTCCAATTTGGGAAATTCCTGGAGATCTGGGGGGTAAAACCTGGAGAAAGTGGGGTTTGGGGAGGGAAAGGACCTTGGCATGGCATATTTCCATAGAGTCCACCCCCAAAAGTAGCCATTTCTTCCAGGGGAATTGATCTCTGTGGCCTGGAGACCAGTTGTAATTCCAGGAGATCTCCAGCCACTACCTGGAGGCTGGCAACCCTACCGGTAGCTCTTGGCAGCTGTCTACTTCCTGGCTACTCTATTTCTTTTAAAACCATCTATTTCTATTAAAGGGTTCTTGGAATTTCATTGTAAGCCCTATTAATTTTCTTCTGTGTTTTCATTTAAGACTGAATTGTACATAAGAAAGTGGTCTAAATTAAGCATAACTGATTTCCCAGAAAGATAATTTTTGCTGTCATCACAGAAAACAAACTCTTAATTATATTTTCTAATTGCATTGTCTGACATTCTTTTACATCATCTAGCTTGTTCCTGTAACTCTTAAGTCCTAGTCCATCATCCTGTTTCTTCCCAGTGGCCAACAAGATGTCTCCAGGAAGCCCAAAAACGGGCCCTGAAGGGCAGAGTTATTCCTTTTATTCCAGCAACCGGTATTTAGTACTGCTTCTATTCATACCAATAGACATAGTCTCAGTTTTTGCACAGCCACAATAAATATTCTGAAACAACATATTTATTTACTTATTTCATTTATACTCCACTTTTCTCCCCTATGGAGATCCAAAGTGGTTTACAACATTCTCCACTTGTCTATTTTGTCCTCAAAACAACGCTGTGAGGTAGGTTAGGCTGAGAGTGTGTGACTGATGCAAAGTCACCCATCAGACTTCCATGAAATGGTGGAGATCCGAACCTGGCTATCCCAGATCCTAGCCCAACATTCTAATCACTAAATCAGGTTGGTTTGATATTTATCACAGTTGCTCAAGAGACGTAATTTCCCCAGGATTTTTATACTCATCAGTATGGTTAATCTGTCAAACATTTTTTTCTTTAGATGCTATATGGATTGAATATAGAAGATAATGCTGATACAATCGAAAAGGCAAACTCAGTCTTGGGTTGTATCAAAGGGGCCATAGCATCGAAATCGCAGGAGGTCATAGCCCCTCTCTATACTGCCTTGGTCAGGCCGCACCTGGAGTATTGTGTGCAGTTCTGGAGGCCTCACTTCAAAAAGGATGTGGACAAAATTGAGAGGGTGCAGAGGAGAGGGACGAGGATGATCAGGGGTCTGGAGACTGAGCCCTACGAGGAAAGGCTGAGGGCCTTGGGAATGTTTAGTTTGGAGAAGAGATTGAGGGGGGACATGATTGCTCTCTAAATATTTGAAAGGCTGTCATTTGTAGGAGGGCAAGGAACTGTTCCAGTTGGCTGCAGAGGATAGAACCTGAAGCAATGGGCTTAAATTATATGCAGAAAGGTAAAGGCTGGATATTAGGAATAGCTTTTCCACGGTCAGAGTAGTTCAAAGGTGGAATCAGCTGCCTAGGGAGGTGGTGAGCTCCCCTTCACTGGCAGTTTTCAAGAAGAGGTTGGCTGAATCTTTGTCAGGGATGCTTTAGGCTGATCCTGCACTGGGCAGGGGGTTGGACTAGAAGGTCTGTATGGCACCTTCCAACTCCGTCATTCTGTGGTGTAAATCCTCCACTTCCTCACTGAAATTTAATAACAGTTCATACAGTAAAAAGGCAGAGCAAAAACTCCAATATTTTGGTTAATCCTTCCTTCCTTCCTCAACATAAAATAATTGGAAATGTTTGCTAATATGTGGATGTAGAAATAAAACAACTGCAATAAAATTACTTCCATAAAAACCTGCAGAAAAATACTGAGCATTAAATCAGCATGATACCATGCATCCACTAGAGGGCAATATTTGTACACAGTATCTGCGTCTGAACTAGCAATTAAGTTGTAGCTTCTGAGAATGTTTGAAGCACTTCATGTTCATTAGTAATCAATATATCCAGTGGTTTTTGTTGTAAAAAGGCACCAGTACTCAAGATGTTTGCCGTCTTGGCGTCTCCATTTGTGTGTAAAGGCAGCACAGAAATGTTTAATTAAGTTAATAATAAAGACATCTCTTGAAGTAGGAGTCTATTGGGGGCCAAGCTGGGCCAATCCTTTCCGCTGGGGACTGAGCATCTTTTTGTGCTGGAAACAGGCTTCTGCTGTGCAGGAAAGGGAGAGTCAGGGATTTCAGGATCGGTGCCGTGGTCAGGTGGAATCTTTCGTACCCCCACATACACAACGGCTTTACCATTTTTACCCGGGAAGTTAATCTAAACGTGATAGATTTGCTGTCATCCTTTTGAAAGTGTTTTTCTAATGCTGCAAGGGCCTGATCCTGATTGGGCCCATGGCATGGAGCTTCCCCCCCCCCCCACACACACAGTGCCTTTTAAAGTGCCCAAACTGCTTCAGGTGTATGCAGGGCTCCATGCGGCTGTTTCACACTTTAAAAGTCATGGGGAAAGAGCTTTGTGCTGAAGCTCCAATCAGGACCAGGCTCTTGCAGCATTTTAAAAAGCATTTTAACCTGGTGACATCAAACCCGCAGCAGCCACTGGCTCACCTTCACATTTAGTTTGGCTTATTTGCATTTGTGCATACGTTCAGCAGCTTACAGGAATGGCAATGTCCAGCAGGGGCCAGAATTCAGGCAAAGAGGTAAGCACTTAGGTTGGAAGAAAAGGTAGGCAAGCAGAGAAACATGAAGACTTTGTCCATCCAGAGAAGTCTTTATTAGAAACAATACCCTAGAGAGGCAAAAAGGCTGGTCAGGCCTTATTGAAGCAGAAGGAAATACAGGAGGATCACTGGGGCCAGGTATGGAGATTGGCAACTACTTCAGTGGGGAGAAAGGGCCAGCAAGAGGCAGCCTTCCATCAACTACCCCTGGCGAATCTGTCAGGTCAGTGAAAGACACTAGCAGTTAAGACCCAAGGCTGTATGCTAGAGCTTCAGAGAGAGATCCCATTCCCCTGGTGGGAGCGGGGGACCCCCCACTTTCACCCTCCCTGCCCTGCCTCCACTCACCTGGCTGGTGGGGGAGAAAGGCATGGGAATGGGCCTCCCCATTTGCAGAACAACAGAAGTGTGGGAACTTCAAGCAAGCCGTTCCACAAGGTATCAGCTACTGTGCTCAGTTCAAGGTATTGGTTATCACATACAAAGCTCTTCATGGCCTTGGCCCGGCATACTTACGGGACCACCTTTCTCCCTATGTTCTTCCACTCGCTCATCTGAACAGGGTCTCCTGCAGGTGCCACCCTGCACATAGGGCCAAATCAACAGCAGCCTGGACTCAGGCTTTCTCTGTGGTGGCCCCCACCCTGTGGAATGGCCTGCCTGAGGAGGTCAGGAGAGCCCCCACTCTCCTGGCTTTCCACAAATGATGCAATTATTCAAAAAGGCTTTTGTGTTGTAGGGAGGGGCTCTCAGATGCTTCGCTAATGAGTTAAGGACCATAGACTTCATCACTATGTTGCCATACATACTACCTGTTGTCTTAAATATGTGCTATAGACTTCACCAATATGTTGCCTTATGTACTATCTGTTGCTTTAAATATGTGCTCCTATGAGCTACTTGTGCTTCATGTGGTCTAATGTCAGCCCTAGAATTGATTATGTTCTATTTCTGCATTTCTTCAACTCTGCATTGGGTTCTTGCTAATGCTACGCCTTTGTAAACTTGTGTTTGTTTACCTTATGGCCTTATTTATGGAAATGTCCTTGAAATTGACTATACTGGTCTCACACTGTGTAATCTGCCTTGAGTCTCAGTGAGAAAGGCAGACTATAAATGACATAAATAAAATAAATAAATAAAGGTGAGGTTCACTACAGAGAATGAACTTGTATAGGGTAGTTCTTGATCTTGCTCACTTGTAGGGTGGTATTGTTGAACTGATCATAATCCTAATGCGGCATAAGCCAAGGGAACTTTACTTCTCATTTCCAGCACTGAGCCCATAGAACAATTTTCCACAAAGGTGGTTGCTTCTTCCTGTCACAGTAAGAAGTTCTGTTCTTGTCACAGCACAGCCTTTTGAAACCTGAATCAACATTGACAAATGCAGTGCTGCCAATTTAAAGAAAAGCAAATTGCCATTCATCAAAGATTAGTTGTTGATGTACTTTTTAAAAAGGGAATCTTAACTGTGGGTGAAAGTATTGAATTGACAGCCACTGGAGGTGTTCTAGTATAGAATATCTACAGGGAACACTTAAACAAAACAATAAAATGGTGGGTTCCCCTTCCCAGGATTCTGGAGCCACTAGATTGCCCCTTCCCACCCATATAACATATTTCTTCCATATGAACCTCTTCCCTCTCTGAGCTGCTGGGATGTAACATGCACGTGTGGGATTATCTTACATGTGGGTCAAGCAAGCAGCCTCCATGCCACAAATTGAGGTCTACCTTCTGTGCCTCCCCCCATGCCACTTTTCACTCCTTTTCCCAGATGCTGGGAATTTTGTATTGTATACCTACTGCATAGTCATAACTGAATGGGTTCTCTCTCAGAACTCTTGTAGGCTTGCGTGCCAAAACCTTGACGGTCATTTGGAGCATGGGAAAATCAAAATAACATAGACTGCTCGATTTGAATTGTCACTTCTGTCGAGCTCCGTGATGGAGAACAGACCTGAACAGCATAGATCCCAATAAAGCTACTACTGCTGGAACCAACGTGTGTTCACTGTGGATGGACTTGAGGGGTTTACCTGCCAGGGACTGACAAAAACTTTCCTCATTTATGATGTCCTAGACACCCAGGCAATTTTGCCCATTCTCTGACTTGATAAAGCTACAAAAACGTCTGGGTCAAGATTGGCCCCTTTGAACTGTGTCTATTTGTGAACTAGATCTGGTACTTCTTCATAGGACCTTTTGTACCACTGGTCATGGGACCATCGACATGCTGGTTTTTTCTCAGGCCCTGGCCCCAGAGACTTGCACCCCTCACTTCCTAACTCTCAAGGCTGCTTAGAGGCAAGCGTCATCATGACACCTGGGCAGCCAGGTATCATCGGGACAGCTCTGGATGATGGTTTGGTCTTCAGGCCAAGAATGGAGCCTTTGCTACCAGCCATAAGAAATGCAAAAGGTGGTGGTGAGGCAGACCTGCTGGCATTCCACACAGGGATCTTGGTGCCAATCCTCTGGAATTTGGTGGTATCACTAGGACTTGTAGTGGGGCTCCATCTCTCCCAGACCTGAATGGTTTAGAGTCTGGGATGAAAGGAATTTGTGAGGGGAGGACACCTGGTGACTAGTCCTTCCATTTAGTGCCTTCTTTGCGTCTCCTTTCTTTAAACTACTGGGATTGCTCTCTCTCTAAGAGGTCAGCCAATGTGTCCTGCTTGATGGCAGGGCCAGAAAGACTGGTGAGCCTAGAGGCAAACCCTCCCCTCTGGGATTGAATCAGTTGAATAGCCCTGCCTCGGAGAGAAGGAGCTGTATCCCAGAAATGAAGACTGCCCTACTCCCAGACCACCAAGAAAAGAAGCTTCATCGTGAGAACAAATCTTCCATTCTCAGCACACTGAACAATTAGGGAATAGCTCATCGGATCTCAGAAGCTTAGCAGGGTCAGCCTTGGTTAATAATTGGTTGGAAGACCTCCAACGAAGGCCAGGGCTATAGAGGCAGGCAATGGCAAACCACCTCTGTTCATCTCTTGCCATAAAAACCCCACCAGGGGTTGCCGTAAGTCAACTATGACTTGACAGCAGGATTTCATTGTTTTAAATCACTATCATATGACGTAACTGTGAACGTAATGGCCTGGATGTGACATGAATCATGGCAGCCATCACTTTATACAATGCTGAAGCTGATTTCTAGCTGTGAAATGCGGTGAGCACTGGGAGAGGGGCGTCTGGCAAGAGTAAATATTTAATGAACTACCTCCATGGACGGTTGCATTGATAGTGGTGTTATAATATACTTAGCTTTGTTTGTGAGTAGAGAATGGTTTTGAAGGAAAAAAACTATTGCAGTATAACCAGCAAGACAGCAAAGAAACCTAGGTAGCATCTTTGAAAGAATATTATATGGCACAGGTCCTGACCCCCCCCCCCCCCCGGCTTGCCCTTGAATGGCTGCGATAGCTTTACTCTGATTCTCTGGAACTGACTTATATATTTAAAGCAGGGCAGGTCGATGATGTAGCAAATAAGAGTCCCACTTAACTTTGCGATTAGCAGCCTGCAGTGTACTGTTGGGGATATGTTTCATGTGCCTTCTTGTTTTCTGTTGATAAACAACTTGCCCTGAGGTACTAATTAACAGCAGGCATTATATGCAAGATAAATACCTTCCATTGCGTTTTTCCATACAAATACATTTGTGGTCAAGGTGAATTGATCTGTTTAAGTCATTAGCATCCGAGATTTCAGAGGGGAGAGGGAGAGATTGGTTACAAATGCTTCTGATACAGTTTTTGTTTCCCGAGCATGAGCTGTGCTCTTCATTGGTTAAGATCCCGAAGATGAATTCTTGCTCATCATGCTCCTTGATATTGTATCGCTATGCTCAGTAAATCAGGTTCCGAAATGGTGCTTGCTCAGCTGTCAGGGAAACGTGATTCCTGCGTCCATGATACGCACCTGACTACATTTACTTCCATCACCAGCAGAATGTAAACCAGGCACAGTGATTGTGTTGCTTGATTGTTACAGTTGATCCCAGATTACACATTGTAGCAAATGCCAAACTCTTATGAATGTGTGAATGTACATACATTATGCTCTCCATCAAGTGCTCAGGCTTGGATTGAGTGACCCTCTTTCTACTAGTGCTTTGCTGTGGCTGTAGCACAGTTCACTTCCTCTGCTGCTTGTACTTTTGTTTGCACAAGACCAATTGTTTTCAGTGAGACCTTCTAGAAATAGAGAGCCAATGTGGTGTAATGGTTAAAGGGCTGGATCTGGAAAACCCATGTTTGAATCCCTGCCCTGCCCAGAAAGATGTTAGGGTGACCTTGAGCCAGTCACACTCTCAGTTTAACCTCCCTAACAGGGTTGTTGTATTAAGTAGAGAAGGGGAGAATGTTGTAAGCTGTTTTGTGTCCCTATTGGGGTAAAAAATGAGGAATAAATGAAGTAAAATAAATAAAATGGAAGAATGAACAGCAGAGGATTCAAGCCTATGGCTCCTCCCCAGCTCTGTACGAGACCCTTCCATCTGGAGAGGTCAGAGATTGAACTATTCCCTTCTGCCTGCAAACCAGGCTCTTGGATCTTGACTCCTCTATGAGGAGATTACATAGATAGATTTGAGTCAGTGCAGTTCAATGGATGAGCCTAGATTCGGACTGATACTTAGCCATTAACCAGTCTCAGCTTCTCTTCTCTGTCTGTACAATGGGAGTATTACTGCCCTAGCTCCAGGATGGAGTTTAAACCTGCCCTTTTCCCTGGAAACCTGTTCTTCAGGCCAGACCCCTGACATAATAATCTAGTGTATTTGAGTTTCTGCTTAGGGCTTCCAAATTAAGTTTTTTTTTATTTTCTAAAAGGGATCTTGCCACTATCAGTTTCCCAGGGCAGCAAATAACACCCATACAATCTTACTACATAAAATCCTAAGCAAGAGTAAATTTATTGTATTTTCTTAAGAAGAGCTTAAGCGTGGTTGAGTGGGCAGGTAAAGGGGTGTACCAAAGTAGTAACTACTTACAGCTAAGATTTGTGTACACCGCAGGGAGTTAGGGATTGGAGGGCAGAACCAGAAGCCAACTGTCATAGAGGGGGAATCAGTTCCCTCCTTGCTGCCCCCCCTTCCTGTCCTCTTGCTTGCACCACTTTTTCTTGTCCCATCCACCAGCTCCTTCCCCGTCATCGTTGCCTTTTCCTCTCCTCTCCTCTCCTCTCCTCTCCTCTCCTCTCCTCTCCTCTCCTCTCCTCTCCTCTCCTCTCCTCCCCTCCCCTCCCCTCCCCTCCCCTCCCCTCCCCTCCTCTCCCCTCCCCTCCCCTCTCCTCTCCTCTCCTCTCCTCTCCTCTCCTCTCCTCTCCTCTCCTCTCCTGCTGCTGCTTCCTTGCTTTCTTCCTCACTTCCCAACCACGGCCTTTCCCCCCTACCACTCTTGTCACCTCCTCCTTCCCTCATCTCCCCTCTCCCAACCCTCCTGCTGCCACTTTCTCACCCTCCCTTTACATTCCCTCTGGGTTTGTAGAAACATCTCATTCTTCAGTATCTGGTCCTGCTAGGTGAGGTGGATTTTTTCATGTACACTCTGGGTCCAGGTTCAGAATTGGATATATGATGAAATGGACTTGCTAGCTGGCTTTCTGTTATGACCTCATCTTTGTGCAGCCTCTGGGACACTGTCAAGGAAAAGAAGTTGCTTCGGGACTGTCTGATCTGGCAAGTTGGACTGCAGAGAGCTGAGCACATGTTGGAACCTCTTAGGAGAGCGTCTTACCTGGAGCCTTGATCATCTGACTCCTCACATCAAATACACAAATAAACCCATCTGGAAACAACAGAATAACAACTGAATACATATTATATATACCCCCCCCCATTTTATCCACATAGCAATACAGTGAGGTAGTTTAAGCAGTGATACAGTGAGTAGAGAAAGAACACCCTATGGAAACTTAAATCTACACCTCTGCAGTCTTAGTCTAACCCCTACACTGTAATGGCCGTCTCTCTACATTGTCCTCTGCTTACTTTTTATACTTTTTATGCAGGTCTCAAGTTGGGTAGATTGTTGGGTGAATGTGACTTCTGACTTTGGGAGGGAGTGGTAAGTTCATCTTGGAAAAGACTGAGAGCCAGAGTGCTGTGGGGTGGCTAGAAAGTTTGACTGGGTAGTTCTGGGATCAGATCCTCACTCACTGGGTAACCCTGGAGAGTTCAATTTAAAATGGGTGAAGAGAGAGTCGTGTACACTAAGGAGAGACGGAATAAAAGTTTTAGGAGGGATGCTCCAAAGCATGGCGCCCTGTGAATTCTCACCATCCTAGACTAGATCTCCGCCTTGAGTCTCTGTAAGAAAGGTGGACATAAATAACGTAAATAAATATCAATCAGTTAATAGTGCTGCTGTCGTGGCCATGGAAGTGGACTTTCATCTATGGTTCCTTTTGTAAGTTTTACCGACTGCTGGCTGTATTTTGACTTTTGGCAGATGCTGTTCTCTGTTTCGCAGATGATGTGCATGTCCATGCCTGTAATTCTATACTGAATCTCACCAACTAGTTACATATTACTTGCAGTTTGTGTATTAGAACGGATGAGTCAGCTTTATCTGTCATCTCTTAAGAGCAAGACAAGCTGGATTGTGTGAATCCATTCTGCTACTGGATGTGCCATTCTCCGGTGGAAGGAGACTTTCCCGGATGGAAGATGCTCTTTTGATCATCTTGCATCAGGATAAGACTCTTTCTGCCAAAAGAAAGTGCCTCCACTAGCAGAACAGATTCATGGAATTAAACCCTCTGACGAGCATGGGAGACAGAAAGGGTGCAAAGTTAAGTGTTTTGTTCTTAGCGGTAGCCAGCCAGATGCCTGTAGTTAACATTCAAGCAGGGTTTGAAGATGAGGTCCTCTTCTGTTATATTTTATGTATTGCATTTCTAATCCGCTCTCCCCATGAACATGCTCAGAGCGGAGCACAACACATATAGTACAACATAAACATATTAATTGAAAAACCAGATAAAACATCTGTAAAACCAAGGATATAAGGATATAACCAAGGAAAGGCATTTTGCATGACCCAACAATAACAACAATCCATGGGACTGGGTGGCCAACTGCTAGATGTTAGCAGAATGTGTGTGTGGGTTAGCCTACCCTGCCACGGCAGTATCTGGTATTCAGAGATACACTCTGTCTGAACATGGAGGTTTCTTTTAGATATCTTGGCTAATGGCTATTGACCAAACTATTGGCTAATAGTTATTGACTGCATAAATTTGTCTAAACCTTTATAAAACCATCTGTGAGAATGTGTTTTAATGTAATCCCTGTAATCCCTGAAATATACTAATACTTGTTTACAGTAGGCAAAACTAACTGTAATTAGTTGTCTCCACCAATAGCTTCACTAGTATCCACATATTTAGGAGCCTGAGGGCGAAGCTACAAGTGACGAATGACACTTGAACGGCAAGTGTATTTCTCCCTGTTCACTTGCGCTCCACTCAATCCACTTGCCGTTCAAGTGTCATTCGTTACGTGTAGCTTGGCCCTGAGGCAGAAAATCTAAATGGTGTCCCTGTGGTAGCTGAAAAAACGAAACCCAAACCATTTGCTGCTGTTTAATGATAGCTTAAGATCTGCTGCCTGAGGCAGGCCTACTCTCCCTGCCTCAGAGTAAAGTTAGTGCTATAGTTGTATACCTATTTGGAGGTCTTAAGCCCCCTCCGCAAGATTTTTCCTTTTTATTTATTCATTTTTACCTTTTGATGCTGGAAAGCAAATATGGCCTCCAACAATACTAACGAGCATGTCTTAGGATTGTCACACAATCAAAGACATCTTATTTGATTAAATGTGAGTTTTAGTAAGTTAATTGATCATAGTAGTACATGAGTAATAACGTTACTCTGAGGAAAAAGGGAGCAATTAATCAATTAAACCATGCAGCCCAGCATATATAGCACCATGAATCTACGGTGTTTTAGCAAGAAAAGAAAACAGGCTTCTGCACCAAAGAGCTTCGTTACTTCGATAAGAAAGACTGCTGAATAAATTTGGCTCTTTCTTGAAAGATGTTGCAATGTCAAGAACCTGGAGATGGTCTCCGTGGATTTATCCGGCACAAATGAGTGTCAATTACAGTGTTTACTTTCCACTGGGGGTTTAGCTTATCATTTTGTCTAATTATGGTGTGAATTGCACACTAAAAAAACCATCCTTCTTTAAAGAATGAATTCCCCCAAGAAATCCTAAAAATCTTTAATAGCAATTATCAAACACTTCTCAGCATGTCAGCCAGATGAAACTGGGTGGCAGTAACTCCTGACTACATGGAACTATTCTATGCAGAGGTGAGACAGAAAAGAAATCTCTCTGTTGACAGAGAACAGACAACACAAAATGACAATCTGACTTTTATAGATCTAGAGGAGTTAGCCGTGTTAGTCTGTGGTTGCAAAAATAGTAAAGAGTCCAGTAGCACCTTTAAAAGCACCCTCCATGCATCTGATGAAGAGAGCTGTGGTTCTCGAAAGCTGATGCTACAATAAAGTTGGTTAGTTTTAAAGGTGCTACTGGACTCTTTGCTATTTTGCAATCTTACCTTTTACTCTCTTAATGTGAACTTGTTTTGACACATGTCAAAAAAGGGCTGTGTCAAAAAAGTGTTGTGTTTGGCAAGACTTTGGGTGGAAAGGAAACCACAAAATAACACAAGGTGTCTTTTGCTAGTATGTGATAAATAAGGGTAGTTACAATATTTATTTCATTTGGTGTAATATCTCCTTACTACTTAATATATGGTTGCCAATTTAAGGAACAAGCCAGTGGCCTTATTTGAGGAATGGATCTCTTTGTTTCTACTTTATGGCATACTTGTTAGCTGGAGAATGTATAAAATGCCTTGGACTGGGTCATCCTTTGCCTGGGCATAGAATGAAATTGCTGGACACTTATACAGAAGTAGAAAAAATATGGTATATAAACAGGATATATACAGAGATAGTAGTTAAGAGTAAATGTCATTGCTGCTTATTTATTTTGAGTTAGTTAAATTGAAATTTGTTCTGTGATTTAAAATCTCAATTACTTTAATCATCCCCTATGCCTAGCATTAATTTATATTTGTTACCACCCTGTATTATCATCACTCAAGGAATATTTAGGCATAGTGGTATTTATCTCCTCCCCTGTCCCTAATTTTTATACCCCAATGACAGTGGGGTTTAAGCAAGGTTTGGCTATAACTTCATAGAACCAAAATGAGAAATTGACAAAGGAATCTAACATTTTCAGTTAGATTCCACTAGCAGTCTTTTTATATCCCTCAGTGGATTTGTAAGATGGTCTGCCATCCAAATGAATCTTCTCAGGCTATCTTGCCCCTTATTTTGAATGGTCCTATAACTGGAGCTAGCTAGTCTACATACCTCAGCACCACCGTAACTTCTCTATATGGGAAAGTAATGCTAGCTATCATATTGAGTAATGCATATAATGTGCTTTGAGACCTTATGAAAAGCACTAAGAGCATGATCCAACCAAAATCAAGCATTTGGAAATGTGGTTTATTTCAATAGCAGTGATTTCACTACGTGCTAAACTCTCCCACTCATCTGTTTTCCACACAGAGGTCGGCATGTGTAGTTTCTCTATTGCTGCTGCAGATACAGCCCTATGGCAATGGTGCTTCTACATGGCCAGTTTCCCTGCCCCAGTTCCCAAGCAGCAGGGAATGCCTGGAAGGTACACAAAGCACATCACAACGCAGTGGGGAATTGGGGCGAAAACTGGAGTACATACCCCATATGGAAAAGGCTGAAATAAAAAGGATTTTGAATAGTGAACACGCTCTAGAGATACAGCATCGTACAGTATTATTACACACTCTAAACAAAGTGAATGCAGTACAGTGCAAGTTCAGCCCATGCTGAACTCTCAAACTGAAACCGACAAAAGTCAAGCATGGCTTGACTGTTTTGTTATCGACTGCTAATTTTGTGCACACAGGACCATGAGATGACAAAAGCAGGCATTCGTGACAATTTTTGTTTTATTTTCTGAGGCAGGTGCACAGATAAAAGAAAACAGTACCATAATGGAATGGAATGGTGGTGAAACAAATGCTGACTCGGAACCGAAATAATACCAAATCTTATCCTTATGGGTGGACTGTGAAGCACAGCTGGTGGTCCCTTATCTGAGAGGTCTTGAATGCTACTCCTTTTGAATGAAAAGGCAACTGAGGCAAAAAACCAAGGGCTTACATTTCCAGGTCTTTGACCCGGGTGGAGAAAGCAGAGAAACAGCTTTATTGATGGAAGATAATGGTTACTCCAGTATAAAATAAGAGGAAGGTATTGAAGGCAAAGGAAAGTTGAGGGGGGAGCCTCCATTCTGTGATAAATGATTTTCAGCCAAAGACTGGATGTATTTTCTCTTTTGTATGAAAAATACCTGTTTTTTAAAAATATGTTTTCTGAATACATTATCCATGCAACTGGACGTACATTTTTTTTTAAAAAAAATTGGTGGTTTCCCACTGTAATGGTTCCCCCTTCTTTTAATTAAACATTTATTTAATGTCTTCATTAAAATATTTATACCTCACCTTTCCTTTTGGTTCAAGGTGGTTACAGGAGGAACTATGCTATAGAACAGCTCCAATTCACGCACTGATTAAAGGACAATTTAGTTCAGGAAGCCTCTAACCAATGGCTGGCTCTTAATCCTGGTGCATGCAGCAGTAATTTCCCCAATAATCTTGTGAGCTGTTAATATATTGAAAAAGGAAAATTAATAATTAGAGCTACTGTTCCTGTTGGTCTGCAGGAAATGAGCAAGGTTCAAGTCCAACAGCAACTTAAAGACCAACAAGAGTTTCCATGGTATAAACTTTCGAGTGTCCGGCTCTCTTCCTGGTATCTGACAAATGGAGCTTGACTCTCAAAAGCTCATACTTTGGAAACTATTTTTAGTCTTTAAGGTGCTATTGGACTCGAATCATTCCTGGTGACAATTATGTAGAAATAAATCCTATATAGTGTATATTATATGCTGTAATCATAATTTTATATAAAGTAAACCTTTTATTTGCTATAGTTTATTTCTAAAAATGATCTTACTTCCATATTCTCTCGACATGTTCCCTTTCAATAGTAAGCAGACTGAAGGCCTGACCTTGTGGTCACAGTTTAAGCCAATCATCGCAAGGTCTCCAGGAATGTCCTGGTGGCGCTGGAGGGGATGTGATTATCCCCCAAGCACAGTTGCGTTCTTCTGTGATGCCCATCCATTTCCATTGATCCTGATCAGGAGAGGTTGCTGGCAGTCTGCCTTCGGGCTCAGTTTTTCCTTCAAATTTATTGGCATCAGTGCTGAGCTATAAAGACTCCCCCCCCACCCCATTATTATTAGATATACCAGTTCCACACTTTTTGAAAGAGAAGTCTTTGGTTTTAGAAAAGGCTTTGATA
Source organism: Eublepharis macularius (assembly GCF_028583425.1). NCBI lineage: Eukaryota > Metazoa > Chordata > Lepidosauria > Squamata > Eublepharidae > Eublepharis > Eublepharis macularius. The sequence continues at coordinate 11,819,155 of NC_072802.1, forward strand.
AAAGCATATCGTTGTTAGATTTCTCTCACACACATACGCACTCACACTCACACATACAATATATTGGTAAAAGTTAGTGTTTACCCCGTTTTAGGATACAACCGAATGCTACAAGCATTGATTTGGTTACATGTTGTAGCAATCTTGTGAAAAGTAGCCATGTATAAGCTAAGGCCTTATCTACAAATGTAGTAGAGAGGAGGTGGTAAAATGTTCTTTTGTATAAAAAAAAATCTTTCATGTAGAAAGCTAGTACCGCAGGAAGTCACCTATAGTCTAATTTCTCTACCAAAATTATTTTCCATTGCATGCCCAGGAGAGAGGGGAGCATTCAGCCATGTGCAGCCTCTCTTGTAGTCTGGAGAGATGCAGTACATTCAACCGGCCCAGCATTTCATCTCCTCCTCCTGCATATGTAGGCATAAGGCCTTGGACTGTTAAAGCTCTGGGCATTAAACTACATGTTATTTGAGAGATCTAATGGGATCTCCCAACACTTAACATTAAAAAGCAGCTGAAATGCAGGTGTGTGTGTGGGGGGGGATTGCGAATTTGTGATTGGTCCATAGAGCTAGACCTAGGGGAAGGTTAACCTTTTCTCCCTGCTCTGTTTCCCCGGTAGAAACCTGTCCTTCCCTAAGCTGCTCCCGTCCTGAGTCCTGTCCCTAGGAGTGGAAAAAGTTTGGCTAATATTAGGTCAGGGGGATGAAAATAGAATGGGGCCTGTTAAACTCCTTCCTTGCTTCAGTATCATGATCCTAATGCATAAAGATTGGTTCTCAGGACTCTCTGGATACAGGTAGAGAAAGCTGGAAAGGATCGTGGGCAGACATATAGGGGAAAATCCACTGACAACTTTTCTCCATTGCTTTCTGTGTTTATCTCCCATTGTCCCAAAGCGGAAGAGAAGCAGAGAATGAACTGCTCAAGATTTTCTTGAAAGCTTCTCGCCCTCTAAACATCTCTGCTCCCAGCCACTTAACTGATATTGCCAAGACTGGACATGGGCAGTGGCCTTTCCTCTTTTTTTTTTTAACATTTCTTTTAAACCAATTGGTTAACATTAACCTGTCAGTTGCAAATTGCACTAGCTATACTTTAAAGAAGACCAAGCTCAGTCATCTGACCCACATTTCAAACAGAAGAACTGAGCAGCAAGGGCCAGTTTCCCCATCTTCCAGTTATTATTAAGCTTCCATAATGTACATATGTATTTAAGTTAAAGAGCTATAGCCTGCCTTTTCATCCAGTGATCCCCAAAGCAGCTTAATACAGATTAAAACAAAGTGTCCTTCTTCTCATCTTTGTAATCACAGACCAAAAGATCGGTCTAAGGAAGATGCTCTTATGGTCACGCACTTGCCAGGCAATCGAACCTGAGAGTGTATCTTCCTCATTTGCCCTGATGGTTTGGAACTTGAAAGGTGTTGTCCATTCTATGGGTAAATGGGCATTAATTGGGGATACCAGAACTTTTGTGGCATCCCTTGCTGTCTTTTTCTGGAAGAAACGAGGCTGCTTTCTTCATTGTCTGGCAACAGTTGCCCAGCAAAAAAGTAATTAAGTTTTGCTCATACGGTTTGTGAAGGAGTGATTCCAACTGCACGGTGCCCTCGGAGTCAGCAAAGCTGTCTCCTGCTGTGCCGTCTTGAATAGCAGCCCATTCTACCTTCTGAGCTCACATCATGTGGTTTGGGCATCTCTGGTGGAATTACTGGAAAGCGGCAGGGATCAGCAGGCTGCTTGCAAGGTGAAGGCGATGGGGTGCAGATGTTGCCTCAAATCTGTCATGCAGCCAACATTGTACACAACCTTCTTTTCAGTGCAATTCCAAGCACGTATACTATGTATAGTAAGTCTCATTGAATTCAGTAGGACTTACTTTCTCTACTAGGTGTGTAAGACTGCGGTCTTACAGTCCAGAATTATACCCCTTCTAAACCCATTGAGTTCAGCAGACCTATAATGTTTAGGATTTCCCTGTTCATATGCTAATTTCGCTCTCTCTCTCATACAAACAATGCATGTGCCTTTTTCTTGAGCTAAAATTTCCTTTACTTTGAAATAAAGTCGCCCTTACAGCAGTTCCTGGGAGACTGAGTGGTCAGTTAGTCTAACCTGACACAACCTGCAAATGGCCCTGCCAGCTTGGCACGTCCATTGCCCTGATCTCAAACATTTTGTATATCTCTCTGTTATCTCTCTGTCTCTGTGTCCTACTATTGTGTGTGTATGGTGCCCTCAAGTCATAGCTGACTTATGGTGATCCCTGGTGGCGTTTTCATGGCAAGAGACTATCAGAGGTGATTTGCCATTGCCTGCCTCTGCAGCCCTGGTCTTTGTTGGAGGTCTCCCATCCAGTTACTAACCAAGGCCGACCCTACTTAGCTTCTGTTACCATCATTAATATCAATATGAGGCATCACTCCAGATATCGGAGCCAAGGAGTTAAGGCATACACTCCTGGCTTCCCAGTTTATTTTTCTGATAGAAACCCCACCAGTGGTTTAGAATGCCAGTAGATTTTGAATAGATCTGTCGAGAGGATTCCTGTGATGCTGATGAAGGAATATGAAAGGATAGGATGCACGTTTAGAGTGCACATGCTAGTTGACCTGAGATGTGGAAGTCCTAGTAAATACTCTGACAGTAAAAAAAAAAAAGTGACAAAAGGGAAGTATATAACTCATATCTTATATAAAATTTGGTTTCCAGTACGGATGGCTAAGGTTTAATTTGATAGGAACAGGGTGTGGAAGAAAAGGTATATTTATTGCCCAGAGAATATAGGCTGCATGTTTTTCTTAAAATGTGTTGGAGATTGAGTTTATGCATGTAGCTGACCGTTAATTGAAAGTGCTGTGTAACCTGAGATTATCCTAGGAAGACAGGGAGAGATGTTTTCTTCACTGATTAAAATAGCAGTGTCCTAATACCTTGTTTTTCTCTCATATGTAAATTATTCCAAGTGAGACAAAGTCACACACATAAAACCTAGTGTGTGAATTTAAAAAAAAATCTTCACAGTTTCTAATGCATTGGATGCACAAGTTCTTGTTATTGTTACAAGCCATGGGAGTCATATAATTACTAATTTTAGCCTGGCTGGAGTTTGGGGAATTTGCACTTTCGAGGTCTGTGGAGACAGGGGAGTTGGCAGATGAATGTTATAGAGCAGAGTATCCCCTGGGACGTTATTTCGAGGCTAGGCTGGAGATGGGAGGTTAGTTTGCATCTATAGAAAGTTACATAGATAGTAGAGATCATTCTGTAGCCATTCAAGATAACAAATCTTATAAGACCTCTAGCTTGGACACAGCAGGAGGCAACAGTTGATCAATGCTTTCCCCATTTATATAGAGAAGGCTTTGCATAGATGTGTATATATTGACATGTAGCTGTAAGTAGCCAACCTTGTGGATAAGAAATGAATTTCTTTCTGACTTAATATTTTTAAAACAAAGCCTTCTGAGAGCTGCACACATTTCCCTCTAACTTCAAATATGCATTAGCTGATGAATTAGCATAATTCATAAGCACCCAGCTGTATAGAAGGGTTTTGATATTGCTTAGTCAAGATGCTGCCTCTGAAGGATCAGAGAAAACACAACTGTTGAAAGAATAAGCTTTCCAGCTGATGTTTTACAGATAAAAATGGACACAATTATGTATTTGTATATTGCTCCCACCAAGGACTGCTTCCCAAGCCCTGCCCTCAATTCTTTTGCGTGGCTGCTGAAAAACTCTTCTCTGCCCGCTGTATCTATTTGTTCTGCAATAGCTTTGGACTGGTTTTGGGGGGGGGGGGCGGGGAGGATATTTCTTCTTTTGAATTTGGGAGTCTGTCTGGGTGGGCATCAGTGACAATTTTTAATTGTGCACTTAAGAATCCATTGTACATCATGTTCTATTCTGGATTTCCTACTGTCTTGCTGTCCGCAGGTTGCTGCCCATACACTGCAGCTGGGTCCAAAGTCATCTCCTGTTTAAACATAAATCAAATTTTGGTTTTATGGACAAAGTTTGTCCATATTTTTTCCCTAAGAAACGAGAACCCAGTTGATTCAGTAAATTTCGCACTTGCCCTTTTGATAGACTGAATTAAATGATACATGCAGTATTCTCATCTGTGCCATCACGTTGCTTTGACTGCTGATAGGGAAGCTTCCCTTGATGTAGTGAAACTTGGGTACTCCCTTTTACAAAGGGAGTTAAAATTCTGAGAATAAAAGATTGTAGGGACATCTGTCTTTCCCAGGCACCCCTACACAATACACCAGCAGGTGGTATACTCTTGGGTGGCCTTCAGGACTTGGCCTAATAATCCATCTTTGTAGCCATCCAAAGAGAAAGGGAATATGGCGAGTGGGGGGGGGTTGCAGTGGGGTGGTTCTTCATGCACTCCATGTGGCTAAAGCCTGCACAGAAGTACTGACCATACCTTGCATATGTGGCGCATTCAGGTTCTGATGGGACCAGCAGATAGCTCCAGGGTAGGGTAGATGCGTTTTACCCCCTGCTTCTGCCCAAATATTTTCAACACCATCAGAAATTTAGCAGATGAAGCATGATTCATTTAATTTTGATTCACATAATCACAGCAAAAGCTTCACTTGTTAAATTTCCACTGCTATGAGTGATGCTGAAGCCAGGCCAATAATTTAAAAAGTTGCTATCCTATACCATGAGGGCAGCTAGAGCAACAGGAAGGACTTGTTTATATACACAAAAAATGGCATAAAAGTCTCTGCATATTGGCTGGTTATTGCCTTGTTTCACTCTAGAACCTACAAAGACATATTTTGGAAAAGAAACTGAAATGCAGTTTGAGGCCCCGCTGCTTCCCCCTGGTTTCTGGGACATACGTTCCAGTTTCGCCATACTTCCCCCAGAGGTTGTCACTGAATTGATTTGATTGCTCCGTGTCTGAAAGGCCTAACTGCAGTTTCAACAACACCCATTCATCCCAGTCCAGAGACCAGTGTGCAATGAGATGCATCCAGTAGTTCCTATTCAAGTAAAGGAAAGAAGCAAATCTCTGCATATGAAGATTGGCCCGTTATGAAAAGGGAAACCATTACGAATAAGGAAGCTCATCAGATACATCCAAATTCCCACACCCAGAACAGAATGCTGCCTGTATTCACTTTGCAGGCAAACATATTCTTAGAAAAACTGGAAATCTTCTATCTGTAGCAAAACAAACATTTAAACTTACTTTCCACGGATGAACTTGTACAGAATTTCTAAACCATTTGATGTTTGTGCATAGGAACAATTTGCCCTCAAAACCATAAATGACTTTTTAAAATAATCTTCTGTTTAGCATTTGCACCATGTTTTTTGTCTTGTAACTAGACAGAGCTTGGTCACCAATTATATCTTCCAAAAATATATCCTTGTGATTAATGTCATTAGTTTTTTTTAAAAATCCTGGGGAGAATGTCCCATTTGCTTTTGGTAAGTGCTTTTATTTACCCTTTATCCTGGAAGGAAATTGATTTGATGCCGGCCTTGCTGAATGTAGTTTTATAGGGGTCTGCCTCTGCCTCTGGCAAGCTTCTGCCACTTAGAGTAGATGACATCAGGCCAAACGGACCATAAGGCAGCTTTTTTGGTTCACGTGTGTTCATATGGAGGATGATTGTAACCAAATACTGCAACACATGCTGCTTGCAGTGGTTAATAGCTGATAAAATATGTTGGATATTAGCTTGTCATTTCCAAGGCAAGTCAAATGATTCAGCCCCTCAAGGCCTATCAAGATTTCAGTCCAGAAATCCAAACGGCACAAGTGGCATCTTTCATCCCTAGATCCCACAAAAAGTACTGGGTCCCTCACCACAGACATCTTTGTTCCAGCCAGCTGATTCGAACCCACTAAGCTGTGGGGATCCTACCATGCATTTCTACATCTGTGAACTGCTGGACATTCTCTGTACTCTCTGGAGATGTAGTGATGGGAGAGATAACATGTTTTAGGCGCAAAAGCATAGTGAAGAGCAATATGAGGAGGATGGCCAGGAGAGTCAAAAAGAGACCCACATACATGTACAAGTTGGAGTATTTATCTGCCGTTGTATCGGCTGCTGTAGCCAGAGTTGGAGGGTGGGCGCGGCCAGTAAGATTTCCACGGTATTTGAAATAGGCCTCGGTCATTTCTCATGCAGGTTAACATTCGTCCATTTTCCCTAGACCTTCATACACGTCTTGTGCCTTCTTTGGTCAAGGATCCCTAGATGTCAATTCATGCATCAAAGACTGGTGATTTCTGCTTGACTTTCAGGCTTCCACCTTGCCCAGGAATGCAGCACACAGTTGACTGGAATCAATTGAATGTGCCTTTGGGGCTTTTAATCTCTCTCAGATACTTTGTGGATGAAAAAGTATTTCAGCTGTTTTTGAGAAGATGCAGATAACCATACTCTCTTTGGAGAGTGAATGTGTGCCAAGAGGATCAAGAATCCATGACCGATTTCCAGCTTGGGCTAGTTTCAGTAACAGTCTTCTGTCTGTCTTGGAATGTTGGCAGTGACTGACTAGATTACCCAAATAGCTGCCGGAGTTAGGTCATTTCCACTTCCCACTTTTAAATGACACCACCAGAACCAGAATCAGTAGATAATATTGTCCTCCTAAAAAAGGAAGAAGGGGAGGGGGGAGAAAGATACTTCACAGGTTAAAATATTTACAGCACTCCTCTTTGTAATGAAGAATATTAGGTGACTAGCCAGGTCCTTCTAGGTTAGCAACACCAGGTGCATACAGTTGGATGAGGCATTGGCTGGATGAGGGCTCTGGGTGTGTAAGCAGGTCAGGAAATTGCCAGTAATTTGATTCCTTTTCTCCTTTCCTTACCCATCCAGCTTCTACCATTACTTCTTCCCCTGCCCCAAGTTCAAAAGAACTGGGGTGCTTCCATTCTTTACTGCACTGAATGTATGAATGCACCCATGGATTATGATATCAATTCCTTCAGAGAGAATGCTGGCAGGTAGCCCAGTGCAACTGAACTGACAGATGAATCAATTTAATTGAACTGTGCTTTGTCTTGCAAATTCTATGCTGTATGTGGAAATAGAATTTTTCCTGTTCCTTGGGGAATGCATATGTTTTTCCAAAGCATCAATCAGGATGGCCAATGGCTGTACTCTGTGTTGCGGGGGAGAGGCACACACTATTTTCCATGGAAACAGCTGAATGACCAGAAGTATACTTTGCCACACAAATAGTGCAGTCCTAAGCAAAGTTACACCCTTCTAAGACAATTGAACTCAACCGGTTTAGAAGAGTATAACTCTGTTTAGGATTGCACTGAAAGTGATGTCCTCACAAGTAGACATGGGCAGGAACAGAAAAAAAACCCAAACATGATGTTCGTTGTTCATTGCCATCCATGAACAGGGACTCACGAACACTTACGAGCATGACCTGTTCATGAACATGTTCGTGGTTGGATGTTCGTGGGGGCCAGCAGGCTCTCCTCCAGCCATCATCCAAGTTTGGTCAAGATCCCTACTGCACCATTCCCAGAAACCTGACCTGATCAGGCACCAGGAAAGGTACCAATAATAAATAATAGCTTGGCCCCGGAGCCTGGCAGCAGCCCTGGAACTTGAAGGGGCAGATCCCTACTGCACCACTCCCAGAAACCTTACCTAAGCAGGCAGCAGGAAAGGTACCAATAATAAATAATAGTTTGGCCCAGAGCCTGGCAGCAGCCCTGGAACCTGAAGGGGTAGATCCCTATCCACCATACACAAAGAAAATTCAAGCTCCAATGCACTCTCTCTATCAAAATGCCAACAGCAACTGTTTTCCCTCTCCACTGTCTGCAAACTAAGCCAGAGCTGGGAGCCCCCCTCCCGCCTGCTCTTTGCTCCCTTGTAACAAATTTGGAACTCCACACTTGAAAGGAAGACCTGCCTATCAAGCTAAATTGGGCTTAGGTTGGGGTTTCCAGGGCAACAGCAGGAGTTCAGACAGAGTTCAGACAATCCCTGCCTAAGTTGCCAAGGGAATTGATTGCAGGTGCCAGACTGTCTGGCTTGACGAACAGCAACAAACGAGGCTTGCAACGACCACCTGTTCATTTACAAGGGGGCCTCACGAACAGCTTGTTCAGGCAACTTTCATTTTGATATCGATGCTATCTAGCTCTGAAGTGCTTCATGGGTGTGGTGTGCATGCACTCAAGCCCTGTCTGTGCAAAATCTCAAAGAGTGACATCAGACTGTGTGGATTCTCTCATAAAATTTGGTGCGGGGAGAGGTTTTTTCCTTATGAGGTAATCTATAGCTGAAGGTCAGCCTTTGATTTAAATTTGGACCTCCATGTCATTAGATTCGGAGGCATTTCAGAACGGCCCAAGAGACATCACTTTTATCTCTGTAGGGGCATCCATTTGGAAACAACTGCTACCTCTGTAGGGGGGTACTTTGCCTGGAATCTCCCGACATTTTGTGGAGTCTTCTGATGTTTGAGAGTTTGATTCCACCCGCATCATCCTCCCACAAACACACAACAGTCATTTTGTTTAACCTGTTCTCAAAATTCCCAAAGTGTCCACAGGTTCAGCAAAATTGAGGCCCTCTGCCATATACTTCTGCCACATACTTATTTATTTGGAGCATTTCTAAGCCTCTTTTCGCCACAACAATAAAAGTTAAAATCAGAAATTCATAAAAGCATAAAATCAATAAAAAGAGAGACAATTCAATAACTAAACACTACCCCTATGTGACACCGTTACCCATTCTCAAATACTCTCCTGGACAGCTCAGTTTTACAGGGCCATCTAAACACAAGGAGGGTGGCTGCATTCCTAATGGCCGCAGGAAGACTGTTTCACAAGACAAGAGCCACCATAGAAAAGGCCCAAGCACACACCTTCATACAAGGGAACAGATAAGAGGAACTGTTGGGATAATTGGAAGTGATACGTCATTCATTGCACATGTTGAAGTCTCTTCTCCCTGTCACCTGCTGAGTTACTCTTATTGCATCAGTTTCAGAGGCAGGTTGACTTAGTAAACCGACCTTCCTCTTTCTATTAAACATTTCTGACTTTTAAAAACAGATTTTACCTCATAAATATGGCCAGTTGCAAAGTATACAATTTGAACACCTTGGCCATATTATGGTTTGGTTGATTGTGTTTCATCTGCCTTTCCTGCAGTGTTTCATCTGATAAAGGTGGAGCTCATATCTAATCCTCAAAGGCTAACAACATAATATAAATAAAGGATATAACTTCTGAAAATTAGGCAGCATTAACTGGGTGTTCCAAGTATAATAATCAATTGCAAACGGAGAGCTCCAATTAATGAGACTCTACTGAGCACTTAAAAATAAATGGAAAAGATTAAAGGGTGAAAATAATTAAGAGGATGTAGCGTGGATGCTGATGGTCTGCACCTCCGATACAAGCACATCCCCAGATTCCTGTGGTGGTGGTAGTGGTGCTGTGGTTGAACACATACACACACTCTGTGGCTGTTTTGCTGTCTTCTAAGTTGGGGGATGTTTTGTGCAGACAATGAGCATTCCCTTAACTCACAAGCAGACATGGGCATGAACAGAAAAAAAAACACGAACATGATGTTCGTTGTTCATTATCATCCACAAACAAGGACTCATTAACACTTATGAGCATGACCTGTTCACGAACATGTTCGTGGTTGGATGTTCATGGGCTCTCCTCCAGCCATCATCCAAGTTTGGTCAAGATCCCTACCGCACCACTCCCAGAAACATTACCTGAGCAGGCAGCAGGAAAATAATAAATAATAGCTTGGCCCAGAGCCTGGCAGCAGCCCTGGAACCTGAAGGGGTAGATCTCTTTCCCACCACACACAAAGAAAATTCAAGCTCCAATACACTCTCTCTATCAAAATGCCAACAGCAGCTGTCTCTCTCCCTCTCCACCGTCTGCAAAGCCAGAGCTGGGAGCCCCCCTCCCCCCTGGTCTTTGCTCCCTTTTAACAAATTTGGAGCTCCACACTTGAAAGGAAGACCTGCCTATCAAGATAAATTGGGCTTAGATTGGGGTTTCCAGGGCAACAGCAGGAGTTCAGACAATCCCTGCCTAAGTTGCCAAGGGAATTGATTGCAGGTGCCAGATGTCTGGCTTGACGAACAGCAACGAACAGCAGCAAACGAGGCTTGCAACGACCACCTGTTTGTTTAGAATGGGGCCACATTAACAGCTTGTTCACAAACAGCTGATTGGGCTGTTCGTGGCTTTTTTAAGTTCATATTGCTGTTCGTGCCTATCTCTACTGACAAGACTGTGAGCAAATCCACATGGAAGCCTCCACACAAGTTAATAATAGTTACACAGAGTAGTTTTGGGTGGGCAACCATATTAGTCTGTAGCAGCAGACCAAATTTTTAGTCCAGTAGCACCTTAAAGGTGAAACAGGATTTTCCAGACTATACGTTTTCTTGAGTAAAAGTTCACTTCCTCAGCCATAAGAAATCATGACAGGGGAAAAACTGCCAATCAGATGGTAATACCCAGCCCAGGACTCTGATTGTCCTTCACTTCTTATATATTTTTATTTATTTATTTATTTATTTATTTATTTATTTATTTATTTATTTTTATGGCTGCCCTGAGCCCATTTGTGGGGAGGGCGGGGTATAAATCGAATTAAATAAATAAATAAACAATTTATATTTAATTTATATTCCGCCCTCCCCACATCAGCAGGCTCAGGGCGGATCACAATAAAGTTTAAAAACATATTTCATCATACATACAATTTAAAATCATAAAACATCCTAATACATAGATTAAAATACATGTAAACATATTCACTCACACATATATATGTGTGTATGTATGTATGTAAACACAGCGCCACATAATCCAGACGACCCCCTATTTAGCCATCTCCAGAGTATTTTGCCAGGGATGTATGAGAGAGGGAGGTGTCACTACTAGTAGGGAGGCCATATACTATTTATTTATTCAATATCTGCTGCAATTTGGAGTTCCTGAGGCAGCACATATATTAAAACTGCTAACACCGGTAACCAATCCAGCAAAAAAAGACAATCTGAAGGTGCAGCAGTATACAACTAAAAACTAGTTAAGTTAGGGAGTTGGAGCACATATTCAAAGGTTTAAAAGGATCTCAGAAAAGGTGTTGAATAGAATTTTTTTTAAAAATCAACCAAATAACTACCAACAAAAGGCTGGGCAAAAGGAAAAGTTTTAACATGGAGCCAAAAGATTTAGTTCAAGGCAGACAGTTACGGGAAGACTTCACCCTTCCTAGTCAGCCAGTTTCCCCTTTGAGGACAAGAGGACACAAATGCAAATCTTATTCATTGATCAGACATAGGGAAGCAGGCAGGCCCATACATGGCCCATCTCTTTGCACACAAATGCTGTCCCAATTGTGAACAGATAAACTCTTGAAAGAAGAGAGAAGGTGAATTTATCCCTCCCCCCCTTCTCCTTCGTGTCAAATAGTCTCCAAATAGTCTCTGAATACCCCGATGTTTGCCAAATACCCATTGAATGTTTGATATCTTCTTTGGATATCTTGCGGAATTTGATTTGAAAATTTGTTATGATAAGCTGACAAGTGGTGGTTTTTAATACTTGATAAGTGGTATGCAGAGGCACTAGTCATTGACAGCTTACAGTTTCTACAGACTGCATCCACACATCTCTGCAAAGTGAAAATAAACGGATACTTAGCAGCACGAATGCAGCCTGGCTGGCTCTCCTTTCACCTTCCCCATCACCCTTTGTGCAAGGAGCCTAATTCAGAACTTTCTGGTTTGATCAAGAACCAGTTCAACTGGATGCCTGAATGCAGGACCTCAGCAAGTTAACTTCCTAGAAAATGCAATTCTAAAACTCAGTGTAATGCAAGGTTAGTACATATGTATATGTTAAAACATGTATACCATGATTTCCCCATGGCCCAAGGTAATTTGTAATATGTAATTTAAAACACTGAAGTAACAATAAAACTCTAATTTACCCCAAACTTCGGTTCACTGAGGTGCCTGCACCCAGATGTCATTCTGGTTGCATTTTTTGCATCTTTTTCAATGCTACAGTATCCTCTTTGAGGTTCAGCAACCAAAGCTGTACACAGTATCCCAAATGCAGCAGCACCATAGATCTACACACAGGCATTTTCATATTACCTATTTTGTTTCCAATCCCTTTCGAAATAATCCACAGCATACATTTTGCTTTGTTTCACAGTGGCTGCAATCCGAAACAGAATTAGAGCCCCTTCTGCTGAAGTTAATGTGCTCAGAAGGGTGTAACTGTGCTTAGGGCTGTAAGTAGGGATTTTCACTGGATTACCTCTTACCTGGTCAGTCAATGCTCGTTCAGACCCCATCAGCATATGGAAAAGTTTTACCGCTTTATTTTATACTTACATTGAACCTCATTTGCCACATCGTCACCAAGGGTCAAACTAGACATGCAGGTTTTTAAAGAGTTAGGTCCAGGCTCCCCAGACCCAACTCAGGTTCCCTGCACCCACACGGCAGCCGCAGGAAATGGCTGTTAAAGACTAAAGGAGAGCCCAAACAGCCTCAGAACACCACCACAGGGGAAGGAAGAGCTCCTGCCTTCTGCCTCCGCCTCCCGTGCCATTTCCCCACGTCAAAATAGAGCAGGGGAGGGTATTTCTCTGTTTTTACTGCTCCACATGCACAAAATGCTGCACTCGGAACAGCAAAAACAGAGGCACCCCCTCTCACTTGCTATTTTGTGAAACGGCTTGAGGGGGAGGCAGGAGCCCTTCCTCCCCTGCGCTGGCATTCCGAGGCCATTTGGTTCTCCTTTATTGTTTAACAGCCATTCCCCAAACCCGACTCTTTAAAGACCTGCACATCTAGTTTGACCCAGAGTCACCCCGTTTGGAGAGGTCCTTAGCTCTTCATAATCTACCATCACCCCAAGTACTTTGGTGTCGTTTTAAAACGTCGTCATCATGCTGCTCACCCCCTATTCCAGATCATTGATGAAGCAATTAAACAGTACCAGTTTCAGTATTGATTCTTACCTCTCTCCATTGTGAGAACCGCCCATTTACATTCTACTTCCTGCCATTTGGTGGTGGAGAGTGCCCTCAAGTCATAGCTGACTTATGGCGACCCCTAGTGGCAAGAGTCTGACAAAGGGGATTTGCCATTGCCTGCCTCTGCAACCCTCAGCTTTTTGCCATGGTTGAACTTGGCTGAACTTAACTTATCTTGATATAAAAGGAAATAGAAAGTAACGCTTGCCTTCTCCATGCACAATTGTTTCATTAGCTTACCTCTTGCCCTTCCCTAGGAGTTCCAGGGCTGGAGCTCTCTCAGTCGCTGAGGTGGGGCTTGTGGGGCTCCACATGCCCGAGGAGGTGGGAGGAATGAGGGGAGCCTGCTGGCCTGGCAAGAAGCTGCGTTTGTGCCAAGTCTCCATTTACTCTCAACGGGGCATGGCACGTGAATGGCATCCTACAAGATTTCACATCTGATGTGCATCCAAATAAACAAGAGTTGCCAACTAGTCTTTAGACGCCACCCCCTGCCCCCCCCCCCCGGGGGAACCTCCTGAATGGAATGCTTTGTCTCAAAATGTTGGTGTGTCCAGTGATAAATAACTTGTACCATCAGGATTTCAACTGCATGTTGGAGGGGGGATTGGCAGCATTTATTTACTTAATTAAGATGTTTAAACTCATTTATTTTTGAAGAAGTTAGTGCACTCTTAAATGACTTGCCTGTCTCTTGGAATCTGACTGATAGTCAATGGAAATGGACCCTCCATGCTCTTACAGTTGCTAAAAGGTTTATACTTTAACACTGGGAAGACAAAAGCCCACTTCCTGTAATTCACTGGACTGAAGATCTTATACACTGATCAACATCTGAATGTATTGCATATGGAAGGCAACTGTGCATAGACTTATTTTTAGACATTTGGAAACCTTTTATAAATAACTACTTGCCAATAGTGTTTTTGTAGCCATCACTGTTTTCTTTCTTTTTCCTTTTTCTGCCATTTTTTCTCATTTGCTTTTTTATTTTTGTTGTTTTTGCACTAATAAATAAAAACATTAAAAAAATTAAAAAGATATTTATATCTAATTTTTCTATTAACAACCCCCCCAAAGGGATTTTAAAGGCCCAAAGCACAAGAAGAAAAAGAAAGAAAACTCACATAAAACTCCACAGTAAAGCAGACAAAGAGTAAAAAAAAAACCGGCATCAAACCAGCAGTCATGAGAATAAAAACATTTTGCCTAGTTCCTGAAAGAATGTCAAGTTTTCCAGGAATGCTGGTGTCTTCCACAACCAAGGCTCTACCATAGAACAGGCCCTTCTGCAGCCTAATTTCAGAAGCAGCTCCTGGAAAGACCCCAGGAACGGGCAGGCTCAATTCAGGACCAGCCCCCCCAACTATGCAAATGCGAATCCCCAAATCCTGATGGCAAATACTGTTTGTGTACTTGTCATGGATTGTCTTATGTGATAAAAGAAACCAGTACAGGAAATTAATCATACTGTGTGTCCAATCAGTAACAATTAAACTACAGTCAGAAGCTGTGAACCCCAGCTCCCTAAGAAGCAAATGTTTTGTGACGCTGATTTTGCAGCAAGATGCAGGATTCTCACGTTCCAGGAAACAGGTATGCATGTTTGTGTGATTTTAAACAGAACTGAAATGATGCACACGCTGTGGTTGCTTTGCTCTGAATGCAGCAGCACCCATTTCAATATTGCTCTGTGGCTTGTGCAATCAGGACTTGCCTTAACAGCTATTTCTTTCTTTAAAAGTTTTCATCCTTGAAAATTAGGCAGCTTGGGGTTTGCAAGCAGTACAGCCGCCTCCCCTGGGCCGTAGCCCGATCTCTGGGCTAAGCTAGGTACGCCCCCTTCATTTGCCATTTCACAAGTGCACAGCCACAACTGGATCCTAACAGCAACATCATAAATAGAGAAGTGTTTTGAATGGTCAGCTTACACATTCAGAACTCCCTCCTGGAGACTCTCAGATGTTCAAAACAGGGTGTTTCCCACAAATGCTTTTACGGATGGGTTGTCTTTTGGAAGCCTTTAGGGATGTGACATTTCAGAATATACTTTGTGGGGGAGAAAGACCCATTTCAGGGGATGAAGAAAATCCATTCTTAGCATTGCACAGTATGGTGAGGAAGTGCATGAGCAGCCCTAGGTTTGTATGCCAGACCTCTGGGGAACTCCTCCATTTACACTGCTATGATGGAAGGAAACTGGGACAGAAGTAATACATAACCCCCAAATTCTTAAAACAGGATCTATATTAAAGAATAAACACTAGTGCACCAAATCATGATGAATATCTACGGCTTAGTTAGTACTGCTGAAAGAGCTCCAGTCCTTCACAGGTCTCTCGTCTAATTGGCCCCAAACTTTCTTTCAGAGGAAAGGAGAGGGGAATACAGTTCCCCAAGCCCAGAGGCTCATTTACAAAACTCTACCATAGCTAGGCAACTGCAGTAAACATCCTTGTTGTTGCTGCAAGCTTCCCCTTACTTAAGTTAATTTTCCAAAGATTTCAAGACTTTTCCTGCCATTTCTGATAACTAGTTTTGTTAGAATGGGATTAGTGTTAGAACAACTCAAGCTAGAAAATGAACTCTTTGCTTTTGACAGAAAAACTCTATCAATGCTCTTGTGATTGAGGTTCAAAGTGGCCACAGATTCACCGCCAGGGTTCTGAAGGGGGTTAATCGGATGTGCAGCCTCTGAAATCAATACCCTGCATAACCAGTCAATAGCACCGCTGAATCCCTTCAGTCTCTTTCAAGAAACTACTGTCTGAATGCAGACCTTGTGACTCCTTGGGGAGTATTAGCTTTCCTTCTTTCAGTGGCAGATGGTCTATTTCTGTTCTCCTGTCAAAAACTGTAAGATTGCATGCTGTGCTGGCTAAAAGAAAAAGTGGCATTTTTTAAAAAGCACAAACCAGTTACCTTCCATTCATCGTCAGCAGGACTGGTGAAACTAACCCTCCAGACACCTGCGTGGGACCTTGAGGTTATTGCAAATGGTCCTAGAAGCATCCCTTCCACAAGACACGCACTTGCGAAGAGGGAGCTGCCGTTCTGCTGCTTGAGCCGAGAGATCTGGCTTTCCAAACAGCAGGCAGCCAGCGTGCTCTTTCTTCCCGTCTCATTCGGAAGTCAAGGCTTTGCATTGCGACAGGCAGAGATGCTGCTTAATTCTCAGATACCAGTTGGCAGTCTGGGGTTCACGTTGCTGGTTGTTTTCCTTCGCCGGCAGCAAGGAGGGGAGGCAAATCCATACATCTCGTGGGGAGCTGAACGGAGCAGGCTCTGCGCGCTGGTGCTCTTCTCTCACTTGGAGAGGCAACAGACACGCTGGGCAGCGAAAGGGACCTCTCCGGCACGGCTATGCTTCATCAGAAGGGAGAGGAGAATGAGAGAGACGCAGAAAGAGGCAGGCTGTGAGCCGTACTACCAGCAAAGTTTCTGCTCGCCTGTTAACACCTTCCATGCCACGAGCTGCAAAGAATTCCTTTCCCTGCCAGCAAAGCCAGGCGCAGAGCAACGGCTTAGATGAGACATGCCAAAGGCGGCGTCCACATGATGTCAGCTGTTGTGACACTGCCATGGCCATTTGCGGCTGGATTTATTTATTTGTTTATTTATTTATTCCATTTCTAGTCCGCCATCCTCGCAGGCAGGCTCAGGGTGGGTCACAGCAATAACAATCATGTTACAATACAGATTAAACAGATTTAAAATCAAAATTCATAAATAAAATAGATAAAATATAGATCAATAACATCAACCGAGTCATGATACGGGTCACGTAAACCACTCAAACCACTGCCAGGCCAGACAACAGATAAAATCAGCTGGAATATAAGCAGCCGAAAACAAGCAGAGCCAAAGCAAGAGCAAGGGCGAGAGCAAGAGGGCCGGCAGGGCGATTCGCCAGCGCCTCCTCCACCACCATAGGCCTGGCGGAACAGCTCTGTCTTACAGGCCCGGTGGAACTGCCACAGATCCCGCAGAGCCTGGATTTCAACAGGAATAGCGTTCCACCAGGCTGGCGCCAGAGCTGAAAAGGCCCTGGCTCTAGTCAAGGCCAGGTGAACGTCTTTTGGGCTGGGGGGTCACCAACAGTTATTGACTGGCCGAACATAAGGCTCTCCAGGGGACATATGGTGAGAGGCGGTCCCGCACGTTTGTTGGTTCCAGTTCACTCAGGGCTTTAAATACCGAAACCAGGACTTTGAACTTGATCCAGAATTCAACTGTAAGCCAATTTAGCTGGCACAGCACTTAACATATATGAGATCTAAACGGTGTTCCTGTAAGAGCATCTGCTACCACGTTTTGAACCAGTTGCAATTTCTGGGTCAACCACATGAGCAGCCATGCATAGAGTGGACAAGACAATCCAGTTGCAAACTGTTGCTGAGAATAGCATCATGTCTCATTGGATACTGTGTGGCAGCAGCTTCATTCTGCTGTATCATCACGTGGTACAGAGTTTATAGTGTCAGACTCAGATCTGAGACACCCAGGTCCAACTCTCCACTCTGTCATAGAAGCCTGCTGGGCGACCTCTGGTCTGTCACATGCCCACAGCCTAACCTACCTCACAGGGTTGTTGCAAGGATAAAATGGAAGAGCCGAGAATGATGTAAGCTGCTTTAGGTATCTATCAGGGAGAAAGGCAGGGTACAAATGAAGTAAATAAATAAACACCACCTAGCAAGTATTCTGTCTCTTACAGGAGATAGAAAAGTCCCACCCCACCCTAGGAGAGCTAATATGGTGTGCTGTATTATCTCTGGTGAAACAGGTTGGACTGGATTTTGTCTCTGCTTAAAACCCCCACAAGGCCTTTTTGATGAGAGTGAAATGAAAGAAATTGATGTGCATATCACAAGCGTTTTTGCCTCTATCATTCCATCTTCATCAGTTCTAAGATCGTGCAACGAGACCTTGCTGAGGGCTAAAATACACAATACAAAATCCAGAAGTTAGGACGTAAATTCCCTGCCCAACTCCTGGTTATACATCCAAGTGGGGACTTGCCTTTTTAAAGCTCCCAGTTACTCTGTTCAGCTGTAAATGGGGTGTGGGTGAGGGAGGAACTTTGGTCTTCCCTTCTGCAGGATTTTGCCACTGGAATTGGTGCTGTAGAGTTTGTTTGCCATTTATCCTGGCTTTATGAGCCACAGACACATGGTGGCAGAGGAAGAGGGAAACAGCCCCCCCCCAGTCATTTCTGGTGGCAAAACTGCTGTGGGAGGGAAACCTGAAAAGCCTTCCCTCCCCCATGCCCATTTGCAACTGAATGAAGGAATGGAGAGTTTTTTAAAGGTGAGCCGCTGCTTGAACATATAACTGTAAGTCAGGTCAGGGACTGAATTGTGGAATTTGTAATGTGTATTTTGGCCCTTAGAGTATCATCTTTTGCAGATATGGCTTTGGCAACTACAAAGGGCTGGGATGCTCAGGAATGTCCTCTCCTAGGCAGCACATCAAGCTCTTTTTAGAGGCAGTTTTCAGGCTTCTCAGAATTGAGACTTGAGCCTTTTGAGATGTTCTGTGGCAAACAGATGTGCCAGGAAAGTTGAATGTGCCATACAGGTCTTTCCACTAGACATGGGCACCAATGGGAAAAAAACCCAAACAAGCTCTTCGTTGTTCGTTGCCATCCACGAACAACTAACAATGAACAGTAACAAACATGACCCTGTTCACAAACATGTTCGTTGTTCGTGGCCCCTCAAAGATCCCTTTAAACTATCAGCTGGCAGGTGGCAAGGGGAATTCCCTTTCCTGCCACGTGCAAGGGGCAGGGACCTTTAAACACCCCACAAACTGACCTTCCCAATGTCCAATACCCACCAAATTTGCAGGGGACATAGTCCTCACTGTCCTCCGAAGACCCCCTTCCCAAGTTTCAGAGCGATTGCACCCTGGAAACGGCATGATCCATGGTCCCTTTGTTGTCATTTTCTCTTCACAGTGGCAAAAACGGGACTCTCTGGTGGAAGCTACTTTGAGGGGTTACAAACTGATCTTCCCAATGTTCAATACCCACCAAATTTGCAGGGGACATAGTCCCCACTGTCCTCCGAAGATCCCCCAAGTTTCAGAGAGATTGCACCCCAGGAAAGGCATGATCCATGTGTCCTCCCCCCTTTGCTGTTATTTTCCATTCACAGTGGCAAAAACGGGACTCTCTGCTGGAAGTACTTTGAAGGGTTAAAGCCAGAAGGAAAGCCAGAAGGAGTTCAGACAGAGTTCAGTCCCTGTTGTTGCCAGGGGAATTTATTGAAAGGCCCCAGACTGTCTGGCTTGACGAATGGCTGACGAAGGCAACGAACGAGGCTTGCAGTGACCACTTGTTCGTTTAGAATGGAGCCTCACGAACAGCTTGTTTGCAAACAGACGAAAGGGCCGTTTGTGGGTTTTTTCCGTTCCTAATGCTGTTCATGCTCATGTCTCTTTCCACGTCTCTTAGAAACCATTTGGCATTTACAAGATTGATTTGTTTACTTCATTTAGCTCCCACACTTCTACAAATTACTCAGGGGACATACAAATGTAAACATTAATAATAAAAAATCAAAACAGGCTTAAGACTACAAAAACTAGGAGCAATCTAAAAGTGATAAAATGTTAAGACCCATGTAAAATCAGCAAAACACAGTAATAAAAACCAAACAGATAAAACTTTACAATCTAATAAAACTTCAGATGCAGAAAACCCCGATAAAACTGTGTGACGTGACAATAATTTTTTTAAAGCAGAAAAAATGATACAGACAAGAGTCTGACACTAAATCCATCCTGGATCATCCCCTCATCAAAGACCCTCTGAAAAAAGAATTGTTGCAATAAATGGGGAAAATACGTAAGGATATCCTGAGCTGAACCATAAATATTAGGGAGAATGGCTTGAAACTGCTGTTCAGGTGGCATTATACCCCAGCCAAATTGGGGAAGATGTTCAACACTTCAAGTCAATGCCATCAATAGAAGGGCTCCTTGTATAATGGACCTGCCCCATTATAAGACAATTTCAGTACAAAATTTGTACGGTTGTGAGTGCAATTGTAACTCATGAAGTGAAATGTACTCCAATGTTAATTCTATTTGGTCACATAGAAGAAATATTTGGAGAAATTTGATAATAGCTGCAAGGCTATTCATCTCAAGGTATTGGAAACAAAGAAATGTTCCATCTATTGAAATTTGCTTCAGGAAGTGATTATGGATAAAATAATGGTCTGTGAACAACCAAGAGGAGGGAAAAGACATATACAGATGCTTTTTGTTCAAATATGGTCTTTATTTATTAATTACGGGGACAATGTCAAACTGGAACTGACTCTCAACTTGCAGTTCTTAGTTGTATCTAATTGCTTATAAAGGATGGCCTCATAAAATTCAGTGGATAAATATGTTGCTGTTAAGGAAATATTGGGTTATATTGTGTTGGAAGTAAGGATGACTGTTGGTTTTATTAAGATTTCCATCTAAATTCATTTTCTGTTTAACTTTGGTGCTTTAATCTACAAGGTCCAGTTTTGCAATACAGTTGTGCTTGTTCTGTTATTCTCTGGTTTGAAGTAATTAATTTTTTAAAAAAATTAGAAAAAAAAGGTTATTGTCATTAACTTCCCAGAAACCAACAGTGAGGAGCCTGATCAGATCTCTTGGGGCAGGGATGCTCAAAGCACCAGCTGAAAATGTTCCCTTCCACATGCCCAGCACAGGTCATGATTTTGGACATGAGATGTATTGAAAGGAGAGCCCAATGCTCAAGAGTCAAGAAGAAGCATGCAAAGGAACCAAGAGGGGTAACAAAGGAAGATGCACACAGGCACTGTGGTTCCATCTGTCTTGCAATCTGAATATCTATGACTTTCCTGCCCTACCCCCTCTGATTGCTGAAGAGGTGTATAGTCTTAACATACAGTTTGCAGGAGTTGGATATGTTTTTAATGGTTTTAAAACTGAGTTTTATACCTGTATTTATACTGTATTTATTGTTGTTATTTAATAACGTTACCTGCCCTGAGCCCATTCATGAGGAAGGCGGATTAGAATGGTAATCAATTAAATTAATTATGTCAATTCTGTCTATCTACAGCAACTGGCCCAAGGTGACCTCGTGAGTATCATGGTTGAACATGGATTAAAATCAGGATTTCCTCTGTCTAAGACCAACACTCACTGTGAACACTAAAAATTGATGTTTGAACAATTGAAATATTTAGTTCACAGTAGGCAAGGGTTCAGATATGGGAAATAGCTGTGCTATAGATCTTAAAAGAAGAACATTCTAATGGGTAAACTGGAAGATTGTGGACTGGACTAGAGGACAGTTCGGTGGACAGGGAACTGGTTAGAGGACCGCACCCAAAGAATGGTGGTCAATTGCGTTTCATCAGATTGGAGGGAGGTGTCCAGTGGGGTGCCAGAGGGCTCAGTTTTGGGCCCGGTACTTTTCAATATTTTTATCAATGATCTGGATGAAGGGGTAAACATGCTACTCATTAAATTTGCTGATGATACCAAATTGGGAGGAGTGGCAAACACCCAAGAAGATAAAGTTAAAATTCAACAAGACCTGAAAACTCTGGAGAAGTGGGCGGTTGTGAACAGGATGCAATTCAACCTAGATAAGTGCGCAGTATTACATCTGGGTCACAAAAATGGGAAGCACAAATACTGGATGGGGGATACACTTCTGGGCAGTAGTATATGTGAAAGGGATCTTGGGGTAAGAGTGAACTGTAAACTGAATATGAGCAGTCAGTGTGATGTGGTGGCAAAAAAGGCTAATTCAATCCTGGGTTGTATCAAAGGGGCCATAGCATCGAAATCGCAGGAGGTCATAGCCCCTCTCTATACTGTCTAAGAGATCTTAGCATAAGAGTGGACTGTAAAGTAAATTCAGTGTGATGTGGTGGCAAAAAAGGCAAACTCAGTCTTGGGTTGTATCAAAAGGGCTATTGCATTGAAATTGCATGAGGTCATAGTCCCTCTCTATACTGTCTTGGTCAGGCTGCACCTGGAGTACTGTGTGCAGTTCTGGAGGCCTCAGTTCAAAAAGGATGTGGACAAAATCGAGAGGGTGCAGAGGAGAGCAACGAGGATGATCAGGGGTCTGGAGACTGAGCCCTACGAGGAAAGGCTGAGGGCCTTGGGAATGTTTAGTTTGGAGAAAAGGAGGTTGAGGGGGGACATGATTGCTCTCTTTAAATATTTGAAAGGCTGTCATTTGGAGGAGGGCAAGGAGCTGTTCCAGTTGGCAGCAAAGGATAGGACTTGAAGCAATGAGCTTAAATTACATGCAGAAAGGTACCGGCTGGTTTGACACTGAAAGATCTCTGTCTTTCGGTGCTACTCCTCTGAAGATGCTAGTCACAGCTGCTGGCGAAACATCAGGAACTACAATGCCAAGACCACAGCGATACAGCCTGGAAAATCCACAACAACCATTGTTCTCCGGCCATGAAAGCCTTCAACAATATATCGTACCGGCTGGTTATTAGGAAAAACTTTTTCACAGTCCAGAGTAGTTCAAAGGTGGAATCAGCTGCCTAGGGAGATGGTGAGCTCCCCTTCACTGGCAGTTTTCAAGAAGAGGTTGGCTGAATCTTTGTCAAGGATGCTTTAGGCTCATCCTACATTGGGCAGGGGATTGGACTAGAAGGTCTGTATGGCCCCTTCCAACTCTGTGATTCTGTGATGTCCTTATCAGAAGTTTTTGGTAATAATGAAGCAAGTAGACCTCGCTATTCAACATAGAAGAGAGGAGACCCTCATTGCAAGGACGACTGGCCATCTTTTCTTTATGTATGTTGAGATATTTTTGATGTTTTATGCCCCCACATTTAAATCAAATTATCTTCATGATGTTTAAAAGAGTGAAACAATACTAAGCTGTGGGTTATGGACAGGGCCAAAGGCCAGATTGCAGTCCCTATAGCTGCTTTCAGCTTAAAAAAATTGGGTGGGGGGATCACATGAGAGCTCATCATGTATAATCTGGGGGCTGTGCTACACTTTCTTCCCTCTCCAGATTCTATTCAGTTACGGCTCCCTGCAAGAGGGCAAGAGGGATTTGAACCCACAGCATAAGCTGGATGCAGTTAACTTAATTTGCTGTAAGCCACTGCACCCTAGCAGCTTTAGCTACATCTTGTCCTGGCATGTTCTGGATAATAAAGCAAAGAAGAATAGCCAGATGTAAACATGGTGTTCCTGCAAACTGTTTTCTATTCTTCAAGAATTAAACTGTACTGTACCCCCCTCGCAGCTCACCCACTGGGTCTGATGTGTTTCAGTGCAGTGTTTCAGCATGACAGCATTTAACCAAAGGAGACCACACGGCCAGTCTTGATCTTCCTCTCTCTGGCTCATCTGCTCTCCAGGCTGCTGTCTGAAGCTCTTGTGCCAAAACTGACCTGGAAGTGGGGGAAGCCTCTTTTGCTCATAAGAACCCTTTCCCTTGCTCTCAAGTGCGAATCACAAGATGCGGCAGCACTTATATCCTCAGAGCTATAAATGTGTCAAGATCTGTACTGTAAACAAGAAGATTTGTCATTTGGCAAGGAAGCGTTGGAGACTCTCGGAAAATATGTTAGATTTTCTGTTCTTTTCCCTTTGAAGATTCTTTGTTTTGCTTATCAATTGCCTGTCCAAACATGGATGATCACATTGTGAGGTGAATATGATTTGTATTATTTAAAAATACTAGAGGGAGATTAAAAATGATTGATAAGATTTTTATCTCATCCATCCTTCAAGAAGTTCAAGATGACGTAGGTAGTTTCTCCACTTTACTCCCACAACAACCCTGTGAGGTAGGTTAGACACAGAGAGTCATCTGCCTGATGAATCTCTGGCTGATGTTGCCAGAAGCTCCCCCACCCGGATGGCCCCACAAACTGCTAGGGGGAAAGCCACTCTGATGGCCCCATCTTGAAGGAGGAGTGACCTACCTCCGGGAGGTGCCCTAGAGTACTCAGCAAGATGCTCGCTGTAGTTGGCTGTGGGGAGTCCTTGCAGGGTGGTTCCTTACTGGCCCAGCCCGCGAGGCACGCCATGCTAGGAAGCTGTTGGTAGGGTCTTTCCTTCTCGTTGCCATGTAGAAGAATGAAATGGCTGCCCCTTGTGTTCTTATGGTCTTGGGCGTATACCTGCTTCCATCCAGCCCAGCCAAGTATTCACGGATCACCTCCTCTGCAGCCTCACCCTCAACCCGGCCAAGCCAGTTGGCGAGGGAAGCCAAGAACACCGAGGCAGCTGTTGAATATGCCCGCCTGGTGGATGATGCCCGTGGGTTCAGGGCTCCTTCGATGATCTGACGATCCCAAGCTCCCCACTCTCCCAGGAAGGGTCTGGACGTAGCTTGGCGTTTTATGCCATTCTTCCTGGAATCTGTCCTCTAGAAAGCGAGAAAGGGCGTCTGCTATGCCATTCTTCACCCCATATAAGTGGCGAGTTCTGAACACGATGTTATGTTGCAAGCAGAGGAGGACTGATTTGCGAACCAGCTGCATGACCCACTCCAATTGTGGGGAATGCCTGTTCACCACCCGCACTACTGCTTAGTTGTCGTGCTAGAAGAGGACCTTCTTGTCCAGGTACCGGTCAGTCCAGAGGACCACCATGTCCAGGATGGGAAATAGCTCTAGGAACAGGTGGATACTGCTGCCCCTCCAGGCTTCTGGCCACCTCTTGTACACCAGGGCCCTTCCCAGCATACTCCAAGACCCACACCCCATGCGGCGCCAGAGTGCACTTGGAAGGCCATCCCCAGCCCCATCTTCAGCCACCCAGCCTTACAGATTGATCCCTTTAAAATCTGTTCTAATATCTTCCCAGCGACAGAAGTTAGACTGACCGGCCTGTAGTTTCCCGGGTCATCCTTCTTCCCTTTCTTAAAGATTGGGATAACATTTGCTCTTCTCCAATCTTGTGGCACATCCCCAGTCCTCCAGGAGGCCTTGAAGATGATGGACAGGGGTTCTGCAAGTTCTCTGGAAAGTTCTTTCAGCACTCTTGGGTGCACCCCATCCGGCCCAGGGGATTTGTATCCATCCAATGCAGCCAGATGCCTCTCCACAACCTCTCTGTCAATGTCAATTAGCCACTCAGGTGTCCTGCCACATTTTCTACTATCTCTAGATGTGCCTGAGTTCTTCAAGGAGAAAACAGAGGCAAAAAAGTCATTAAGCCTGTCTGCTTTTTCTCTATCCTGCATCACAGTTTCTCCATCTACTCCCAACAGCGGTCCAATTGCCTCTTTTACCTTGCGTTTGTTTCTCATATATCTGTAGAAGTTTTTCTTATTGTAGCTAGCCCTCCTTGCCAGACCCAGTTCGTACTGAGCTTTGGCCTCTCTGATGGCTGATCTGCAGTGCCTAGTAACCCTCCTATACTCCTCTTTAGAGGTCTGTCCTCTCCATTTCCTGAACATTTCCTTTTTCTCTCTTAGCTTATTCTGGAGCTCTCTGTACATCCACATCGGTTTCTTGGAGCCCTTACCATGTTTCCGTCTTGCTGGGATAGTGAGGGCTTGAGCTTGCAAAAGCTCATGTTTGAGAAGGGCCCACCCTTCACTCGCTCCTTTCCCTTCCGGCATACTCCCCCACGGAATGACTCTCATCAAGCCTCTGAGTTCATCGAAGTTGGCCCTACGAAAATCTAACCTACGAGTCTGGCTACAAACTTCCTTGGCTCCCCACAGCAACTGGAATTCAAGGAGGACATGGTCACTTCCCCCTAAGGTCCCCACCACCTTCATCTCATCTACCACTAGCACATTCCAGTCATGGGAATCATCCCACCAAGTCTCAGTAATTCCTACTATATCGTAGCCCTCTGTTTGCAATAGAAGCATTGGTATATATCCTGATAAACCTGTCTCGTGAAAGGAGGGGCCATCTTTGGGGAGGCAGAAATGTCATGTCTGTGCCCCATCCATGCCATTAATTAATGCTGACCTGTTATTCTGAACCAGTGTTTAATGCTGTATCGATGTCATATTGCCAATGCCATAACTACCTTGCCTTCACAGGCATACTGATGCTGCAGGTGCCTTATCAAACAGCTTTGGAACTCTCAGTGCTTCTAACCTTATACACTGCTTGCTCCCATGAATTACTGTGTTTCAGCTCTAATCTCCTGCTTTCTCAGTGTCTAGACTTGATAGTTAAAATATGTGAGAAGTTCTCAGGACTGGTTTGCGCCAAAAGTTATGCTGATGGGAGGGGGAAAGGAGTAATTGTGTTCTTTAAGAGGAATGATTTTCACACGTTTCTATTCCCGTCAACCTGTTTTTACTGCTTCATTGCTTACCTTGCTTCTGAGTAATCCTATGGACATATCTGTGGAAATGATTTGATTCCTGAATAAAAGCTCTTAACCAAGAGCCTGGATTCTTGCTGTGATGGTACAGGGGTCTATCTGCCGTAGTCTGTCGTCCGTAGCCTGACAATATGTAGTTTCTTCACTTTACTCCCACAACAACCCTGTGAAGTAGGTTAGATTCAGAGAGTCATTGGCCCATGGAAAAGGGGATTTCTATGTTTTCATCCCTGCTTTTTCAACTCACTCAATCTCTATTACAGTTTTGTTCCTTCCTTGTGCAAATCAAACTCGGGATTATTTAGTTTCATACCATTTTTTGTTTCCCTCATGCTTGATTTTGCACATGAAATTTATGCATTTTTCAGTGTGTATCAATAGATCAGCATTATATATGATGCATATATACATTAATTATGTATGCTACAAGTATACCTGTATAAATTACATATAAATACCACACCATGTGCACACACAATACAAACCAAGGTACAAAGCCAACAGGAAAGACTTGAAGAATTTAAACTGCCAATAAAGAAATAACTAAAAAGATAAAGAGAATGGTAAGGGAATGTTTGCTCAACCCTAGCCAAGTCAAACCAGGGTTTGTTTACATATGAATGAGCCTGGGATATGCTCACACATCTGTTCCCTTCTCCCCATGTCTGGCAAGGTAACAAAAGAGCTTACATCAAACCATTGGCAAAAACTGGAAGTAGCAGCAAAAACTGCAATTGTGGCAAACCACAGTCGTTGTGATGTCTTAAGCATAACATTTGGGATCTTCTCCATATGTCAGGGTTCCAAAGCCAGGTTTAAACCAGATTTTGGATGCTAGGGAGAGCACAAACTGTTGTGGTTCAGATGTAATGCAAACCAAAACCTCCTAATGACAGAGATGGTTTAGCATGTAGGTGGATGTTTTCACTAGCTTGGCTGTGGTTGTGAGAAGGGAGGAGGAAGAATACAAACCCAAGCTTAGTGACAAACCAAAGTTCGTCATAACATCTGAATCATACCATCATACCATCAAGATGTGTTTACAATTCCATTTCGAAGAGGAGTGCTTTGGCAAAAGATGCCTACAGATCCCCAGAGAAAGCAGCTTAATTTTAAAGTTACATATTTCTGGTCCTAGTGTTGTTCTGAATATGTCACTAAAAATAAAAATGCTAAAATTGAAACTCCACAGCTCTCCATCTTGCTGGCTTAAGGCTGCCATTGTCACTTTTCATGACAGACCCAGGCCAACGTCACTCTTCATTGTCCTCGTTCTTGCACTGAACACACTCCTCAATCCACCCGGTGCATAACCTCCTGGACTTCTTTGCTTAAACAATTTTGTCCTCTCAACCATTCAAACATCTCTTGTAACAATGGAAAACAACAACAGTAAATTGCAACTGATAACAATAAAAGCCATTATGAATGTGAAGCAAAAATAATGTTTAAACAGAAGTGACATATATCTCCCCCCCACCCATTATGGAGCTCAAGGAGGCATTCAGGCCAGGGTTTCTAGGGGTTTTCCATTCAAACAGTAGCCAGACTTTTAAATAGCTGCATGACATCAGCAAGATGGCTGCATAAGGTGCCCTCCAGCCACGGCTTAGGGCTATGAACAATCATAATGGTGGCTTGGTGGTTGGAAGATGAGGAGTTTAACTTTTGTGATTATTATTTTTACTGATATAGACAGCCCAGGTCTAGAATAAGAAACATGCAACTTTAAAATGCTGTTACTTTCTCAAAGAATAAATAAAATAATAAATAAAATGTGCAGTATTTTGCCATTCCATCTTGTATGTATGCCATGCGGCCATTTCAGTAGCAGAACCATTGCAACAAGCTCCATTAGGAAAGACATCCAAATCTCCCCAAAGGCCAGCCGAAACAGCAGGGTCCTAGAAATACAGAGGCTCCTCAAATTCTTAGGCAAGAGAGGGAGCTATCACCTTTATGCCAGACCATGGAAGCAGTCAGATCAAAGTCTCTAGCGATGAGTACTTGGAAAAGTTCAAAGGTGTGAGCAAAACCACAGCCATTTTTTTTTTGTTGCTAGCTTGAAATACAAAGCTGCTTTTGCTTGGCCTTGAGTGTAACTGTACAGAGAAACTCTTTTCCTCTTCAAAGTTCTCCAAGTCCTTGCTAATTTTGCAACAAAGGTATTATTTGGGATCCTCTGAAGCAAGACATCTAGGGGTCAAAACTAGCCCTTTTGATCATGCCTGGATAGGAAAGGAAATCCTGTGGAGCCCACCATTTTGGATCGTCACCAGAGCCCTTTTTAAAAGATGCTGCCAAGGTCAGAAATGAGGCCGATGTCTGCTGGAGAAACTCAGGCCTTCTCTGTGGTTCGGTCCCACTCTTAAAATTGTCTCCCAATGCCAGTTTGATATCCTGGCTATATTTTGTGTGGCCAATAATAACAACACTGACTTTGTTCACCACTCTGATTGGGGCGCTAATCTGTCTAAAAGAACAGTATATAATCACAGTTGTTATTAATGTTAAAACATTTCATAGTCCCTTAGGCTTTTGAGGGTTAATTTTTTTTTTATTTGGCACTGTTGTATTGTTTTAATAATTGCTGTTCTTATTTCATTTTTACTTCATGGCTGCTGCTGATCATTGTGGGTTGGTATTGTTTTACATTATTGGGTGGGGTGGGGGTTGTGTGTCCTGGAAACCCCCTTAAAGGCTATTTAGAATAGAAAATACCATGGAGTGTTTTTTAAGAAAATGAACAAATGCTGGGTCCTGGAGTAGCGCAAGTCAGTGCCCTCGGTTTCTTCTGGAGTGAGGACACCACTGTGAAAAATGGCAAACACGGATTGGAGTAGTTGCCTGGACTGAGTTCCTCTTTAGTCTCTTCACACACACACACACCCATTTCCTTTCCCTCTTCCACTGGTTCCGATAAAAAGGAAAAACAGAGCTGAGTATCATTGCCTTTTGGATACAACCTTCCTCTGAAATTATTTATTTTGTTTCTTTGATACTCTGCCTTTTGATTTCCAATGAGGCTTACAGTCAAAGAGAACAAGACAAAAAAATCTAAGCTACAAGAGACAAATTACACGAGGACGCGCACGTGAAGGGAGTCGCAATGTTAGCCGGGAAGGAAGGCTTCGTCAATTTCCCCTCTCTACAGAGCCAGCAAGGATTGCTCCTCAGAGGGTTTGTTAATTTCCTTTTTGCCTCCCAAAGGCTCTGTCAGTTTCACCTCCCATTCTAGGAGGCAAAGAGGAAATTAACAAACCCTCTGAGGAGCAACCTTCCCTGGCTCTGTAGAGAAGGGAAATTGACGAAAGCTTCCTTCCTGGCTAACATTGCAACTCCCTTCAGGTGCATGTCCTTGTGAAATTTGTTGCTTGTAGCTTGGCTTGAAGTTTCTGATGGAACATGGCTTCTGGTTCATCTCTTGGTGGAGGAGCAGTTATGACAGGCTGGGGCACAGCACCCTCCTGCCCAGCTCTCTGGAGTTCTGGCTACTCCTGTCCTTATGGGGGCTGCAGTGCGCTGGGGGAGAGGGGAGCCCATCCAGGAAGGGTGCTGCCAAGTCAAGGTTGTGCCTCTACCTCAGATCTCCAGAAAATCTCTCCCAGTGATTTCAGAGAGATGTTCAAGGGTGGGGGAGGCCAGAAAGAACCTTGCAGTACCCCACAGGGCACATTTTATATGGAGAAGCAACACTCCCACCACATCACTTCCTTGACAGTCTGTTAACTAACCCATCCATGTATTAATGTTGAACTTTTATATTCCACCCCTCTTTCAGGAACTTAACCCCAGGGGTCCTCACAAATAATTTAAAAAGAGGTCCAATAAAATATACTTATCTTAAAAAACCCAAATCTCCATGCCTAAAACAAATAAAAAAATTAAAAATTCAAATAGCTAAAAGGAGTTAAAATCAATCTTAACACAAATCATTAGAACACCCAGTCAATGGAATTAAAATGTTTAGCAAAAATGAAAATTGAATAAACCAGAATTCAAAATTTCAAAAGTAGGGTGTATGTGGAACCCCATGCCTAAAAGCCTGTGGCGGTAGAGAGTGCCATCAATTCTGGCTTATGGCAAACCCTAGTGGGGTTTTCATGGCAAGAGACTAACATAGATGGTTTGCCATCACCTGCTTCTACAACCCCAGTCTTTGTTGGAGGTCTCCCATCCAATTACTAAACCAAGCCTGACCCTGCTGAGCTTTTGAGATCTGACAAAATCAGACTTGCTTGGGTTATCCAGGTCAGAGCACCTAACAAACTAAACAGGCCTTTATCTGATGTCAGAAAGATAATCAATCCAGTGCTAGGCTTACATTCAAGGGGAGGAGCAAGTTTCAAGTCCAGTAGCACCTTAAAGACCAACAAGATTTCCAATCTGTAAGCTTTGAGAATTAAAGGTTCTTTCGGAGGCAGTCATCATTCTCAAACCAGGCCTGAAGTGAGATTGGCGAGGCTCTAGACTTCACTCAGGGCTGGATCTAGGGGGGGGGCAGGGGGGTAGTCTGCCCCTGGGCGTCACGAAGGAGGGGGCGCCGGGAGCAGCTCCCAGCTGCCGAAGCGTGCAGGCGGCAGCATGGGCAGCCGCACTGTCTTTTGCTTGCCCCGCAGGACAGGAGGTGGCCGGCTTGCAGCCCACCCCCTGTCCTGCAGGGCAGGCAAAGGGCAGTGCAGGCACCCACGCCATTCGCTTGCCCCGCAGGAGAGGGGGCAGCCGGCCGCCCCCTGTCCCGCGGGGCAGGTGCATGGCGCGGGCAGCCTCACAGGCTCCCGTGCTGCCTTTCGCTTGCCCCATGGGACAGGGGGCAGCCGGCTTGCTGCGCACCCCGTCCCGCAGGGCAGGCAAAGGGCAGCACAGGCGCCCACGCCATTTGCTTGCCTCGCAGGAGAGGGGGCAGCCGGCCGCCCCCTGTCCCACGGGGCAGGCGAAAGACAGTGTGGGGGGCTGCAAAGCCGACTGCGCCATTTGCCTGTGGAGAAGCGAATGGCGCGGGCGGCTTCCCAGCCCCGCATGCTGCCTCCGGCGCCGGCGCGATGATGTCACCAAAATGACATCATCACGCCGCGTCGGGAGCACGCGCACGCTGCACACGTGCGCAAGGACCTACAAGCGTTGCCCTCGGCGCCGGGAACGCTAGATCCGGCCCTGACTTCACTTTCATCCAGAAGTTATCAAAGTTGGACAGCCACTATATATTCAATTGCCTGGTCCAAGAAATCCATTTGATACTGCCCAATAATTGTGCAAGTCTAACTGATGCAAATATTTGCCTCAAATGTATGTGATTTTTTCCTCTCAAATGGAATTATTTGCTACTGGTTGGGCCATACTGGCTAGACTTCCTTGCCAAAATGGGTACGGGTTGGACAATCACATGATTACATAATGAACCCCTCCAAAGAATCTGCCTCCCACACAAGTCTGCTAACCAATGTTTTCATCTACAGTGTGATTTATGGGTGCTCTGTTTTTGAAGATCAGCCTTTCAGCCTGTGGTAGTACCACTATGTTGTCACATGGACATCAAGCCACACAATTTTAACTTTCTGGAAATTATGGGGCTCTTTGTTTCAAATTTGTTCTGCCTGGTTTCACACAACTTTCTTTCATCTCCTGCTTGTTATTATTAGATTTAAACAACATCCTACCCCTAACCATAGCAAATGCCAACCAGAATCTTCAGGTTTTGACTAGTTTCAGAAATAGGTTTCCTGTGACCTCTAATGCAACCTATAGATCAACCCAGACTTGACAGGAAATGAAGCCAGAAGCATCTCAGATGCCAGCTGGGCCTTGACTGTCTCATTGTCTTGCAGTCATGAGGCTGAATTGACTTGGAACAAAGCTTATAGTCATCCTTTCTCCAGCTGAGTAATTCTTGGCTAGCAGTATATGATTTCATTTGGAACCCTTTATATCCAATTTGCTAGAGGGAAAAATGACTTCAAAACATGCTGCTGTGTGAACAAAATGGTGCTCTATTTGGAGGATATGTTAAACATCTATCATTCTCTTCTTCCTAACAGGAGATGTTCTAAAAGCAAGTGATGCAGATCTCTTTCTGATACGGATTAAGCCTGAGTCCTGTCAGTTGTGTCAAGCAACTCTCTGGAGAGGCAGTGTAATGATTTACTAGGAGGGAGGATTTTAACTGTTTCCTTTAGACCTTTAATTGAGCTCCTCTTTATGGTGCCTTAAACTTTTACCGAAGGGGGCCTAGATCACAGCCAACAATCTGTTTTCCTCTACCCAGAGCTTCAGGAGTTCTCTACTTTACCCAGGTTTTTAACTTGAGAACACCTTCTCTTTGGAGTTTTTTTAATCCCACCACTACCACCATCTATGGCATTTTGCCTTGTTGGTGTGACTTATATATTACTGCTTCCCAAAAGGTTTTCACTGCCACCAAAGACTTTCACCTTAGATACCTTTGGTTTAATTGATATTATAGGAAGGCTTTGTTATAGATGGTAGTATGACAGAATGGTCAGAGTGTAGGGGTGGCTGTGAGGTAAAAAGGGAGTAGAATTTATTTATAAGTAGATAAGTGTGATGGTTGCAGAGTACTGATAAGTGTATTGGTTTCAAAATAATTATTAAACTTGGTATTTTCAAAAACAGTTATCCAGCCGGTCCCTTTGTGCATGTAGTTTTAGCCCATTGCTTCGGTCCTACCCTCTGCTGCCAACTGGAACAGCTCCTTGCCCTCCTCCAAATGGAACCCTTTCAAATATTTAAAGAGAGCAATCAAGTCCCTCCTCAATCTCCTTTTCTCCAAACTAAACATTCCCAAGGCCCTCAGCCTTTCCTCGTAGGGCTCAGTCTCCAGACCCCTGATCATCCTCGTTGCTCTCCTCTGCACCCTCTCGATTTTGTCCGCATCCTTTTTGAAGTGAGGCCTCCAGAACTGCACACAGTACTCCAGGTGCAGCCTGACCAAGACAGTATAGAGAGGGACTATGACCTCATGCAATTTCAATGCAATAGCCCTTTTGATACAACCTGTCACGGGCTGGGCCAGCCCCAGCAGGGTGGTTCAAGTCCAAACCTTAATGGCAGAGTCTGAGGGGAGTTCCAAGAGCAAAAGCCAGGTCAAACCGGTGGTCAGAGCACAAGATAACGCCAGGAGTGAGTCCAGAGTCCAAGAGCAAGGTCAGGTGCAATCCAAGGTCATTTACCGGTAGTGTCAGGTCCAAAAGCAGGCACAGGCACAGGCAAGGTTCACAGAACACGGAGTGGTTGCAGGCAATAGACACGTTGCTTCCACGCCCGGCAGTTCCTCCAGACTGGCTCTTATAGCCAGGCGTGGTTTTCAGCCAGCTGCTGGGGCTCCATCCTGACACTACTCATCATCACTCTCCAGCAGCTGGCGTTGGCTCAAGAGGCGAGCACTGCGCCGTCTCTCCTGCAGTTCCAGTCTCTGGCGCTGCCTGCGGCGTTCCTTGGGCGTGGGTGAGCCTGGGGGGGTGGAGGCTCTTGGCTGCGCTGCACCTGTAGAAGTCCCTGGCTGAGCTTCCCCTGTGGTGTAGGGGCTAGAGGGTGCTGGTGTCTCAGCTGCTGGCTGCAAGCTCTGATCAGCCAGCAGCTGTTGCTCCTGATTGCTGGCTTCTGCTGAATCAGGGCTAGGGCTGGCTACACAGGGCTCCTCTTCTCCTGAGGAGTCCTGGCTGGCTACACGAGGCTCCTCTCCTCCAGAGGAGACCTCACTCTCAGACTGGGCCATGACACCATCCCCCCTCCCAAGGCCCCCCCTCCTCTGTGGTCCAGGCAGCCCCGGTTTCTGCGGATAGGCCTGATGGAATTGTCGGACTAGGCGGGGGGCATGGATGTTCACAGCAGGCTCCCAAGAGCGGTCCTCCGGCCCATACCCCTTCCAGTCCACCAAGTACTGTACTTGCCCCCGCCGGCGACGGGAGTCTAGAATCTGGGCAACCCCATATTCTTCGTGCCCCTCGATGGTAATTGGAGGCGGAGGGGGCGGTGGCCCGGGATGGTGCGGGTCTGGCGGTGAAGCTGGGACTAGAAGGGACCGGTGAAACACAGGATGGATTGGGAGGGTTGGTGGTAGTTGCAGGCGATAGGCCACAGGATTCACCTGGTCTGTGATTACGAAGGGTCCGAGGAACCGGGCATCCAGCTTTTTGGAGGGCCGTTGGCTGCGGATATGGCGGGTGGATAACCAGACCTGATCGCCCACGGACAGGGGAACACCAGGTTGCCGTTTCCGATCCGCAGCCTCCTTGTAGCTTTCCTTGGCAAGCTGGAGTTGCTCCCGTAACAGCTCATGCATGGATTGGAGTTCTTGGAGGTGATCATCAGCGGCTGGGATTCCCGACAAGGTTGCTGCGGTAGGGAAGAAACGAGGGTGGTGACCATAGTTTGCCATGAAGGGGGTCTGCTGGGTGGAGGAATGCACTGCATTATTATATGCAAACTCGGCCAAAGGCAGTAGAGCTAGCCAGTCATCCTGTTGATGGTTTGTGTAGCATCTCAGATACTGCTCCAGGGTCGCATTGGTGCGCTCTGTCTGCCCGTCAGATTGGGGGTGGTGTGCTGAGGATAGGTGAACTTGGGTGCCAAGGAGGGAGTGCAGGGCCCGCCAGAACCGAGAGGTGAATTGAACTCCCCGATCAGAAATTATATGATCCGGACGTCCGTGGAGTCGAAAGACATGCTGAAGGTACAGGTGTGCTGTTTCCTGAGCAGTGGGGGGTCCAGAACAGGGAATGAAATGAGCCATCTTTGTGAACAAGTCCACCACCACTAGGATGCAGGTGTGGCCTTTGGAGCAGGGCAGGTCTGTAATGAAATCCATGGAAATAGTCCTCCATGGGCCAGTGGGTGTGGGGAGTGGATGCAAGAGACCAGAAGGTTTGCCGGGGACGTCTTTGGCCCGTCTACATGTTTCACAGGCTGCCACATACCGGGCCACATCCGATTGCACCCGGGGCCACCAGAAGTCACGGGTCAAGAGGTGGGTTGTCTTGTGGCGGCCGAAGTGCCCGGCAGGTCTAGAATCGTGGACCAGCTGCAGTACCTTTGTTCGTAATGAGCCTGGGGGTACATAAATCCGGCCTCGGTGGGTCAGTAGCCCCTCTTCCTCTGCAAATTCATCTGCCTGGGGCTGGGGAGACCCCCGGACGTTCTGGAGATATTTCTGGGCAACTGGGTCCAGTAACTGTTGAGTCTGTATCTCCTCCACCAGCCCCGGAGGGGGTTGCGTGGCGGCGAAAGTTTCTGGAGCCAGGATGGTCATTGGAGGTGGTTCCAGGTCGGGGGATGTGTTGTACTCCGGCTTCCGGGACAGAGCATCGGCCTTCTTATTCTGGGAGCTGGGAACGTAGGTGATCCTGAAATCAAAACGGGAGAAGAACAACGACCAGCGAATCTGTCTCTGGTTGAGGCGGCGGGCAGTTTGGAGGTGTTCAAGGTTCCGGTGGTCAGTGAGCACTTGGACTGGGTACCGAGCCCCCTCCAGATGATGCCGCCAAACCTCGAAGGCTGCCTTTATTGCCAGCAGCTCCCGCTCCCAGATGGTGTAGTTCCTTTCGGCGGGGGTCAGCTGGCGAGAGTAGTAAGCGCAAGGCTGTGGAGTGCTGGAGGGGGTTGCCCGTTGGGAGAGCACTGCTCCGATGGCAGTGCTGGAGGCATCTGCTTCGACTAGAAAGGGTAGCTGGGGATCCGGGTATCGCAGGACTGGTTGCGTGGTGAAGCGAGTCTTTAGGGTCAGGAATGCCTCGCTGGCTTCCGGTGTCCAACGGAAAGGTTCTCGAGGCCGGAGAAGTCGAGTGAGAGGGACGGCTATGGATGCAAACTGGGGGATGAATTGCCGGTAGTAATTGGCAAACCCCAGAAACCGCTGTACATCCTTCCGAGAACGGGGGGCTTGCCAAGTCTGTACAGCCTCGACTTTAGCTGGGTCCATTCGGATTCCGTGGGGTGATAATACATGGCCAAGGAATTCCACAGTAGGCCGGTGGAATGCACACTTTTCCAATTTGGCGAACAGGCCATGCTGCCGGAGTCTTTGCAGCACCGTGCGCACATGCCGAGTATGTTGCGACGCGTCACGTGAATAAATTAATATGTCATCCAGATAAACGATGACGAACTGATCCAGGATATCTCGAAAGATGTCGTTCATCAGTCTCTGGAACACAGCTGGTGCATTAGTCAGGCCAAAGGGCATTACCAGATACTCGTATTGCCCATATCTGGTACTGAAGGCGGTTTTCCATTCATCACCTTCCCGGATGCGCACTAGGTTGTAGGCTCCCCTGAGATCCAGCTTGGTGTAGATCTGGGCTCCTTTGACTTGCTCCAAGAGGTCAGGGATCAGAGGCAGCGGATACCGGTCTCGGATGGAGATTTTGTTCAGGGCCCGGTAATCATTACACAGCCGGAGTTCCCCGTTTTTCTTTTTAACGAAGAGGACTGGGGCAGAGGTAGGTGAGGTAGAGGGGCGGATGAACCCTCGCCGCAGGTTGGTGGTGAGAAAGTCCCGGAGTGCTGCCAACTCTGGCTCAGACAACGAGTACAGGCGTCCCACCGGCAGAGGGGCGCCGGGAATCAAGTCAATGGTGCAGTCATATGGCCGATGAGGGGGGAGTTGGTCTGCTCCTTTTTCCTCGAACACATCTCTCAGATCCACGTATTCCTCTGGCAGTGCCGAAACCTCCGGTGCAGCGGCCACCATAGGCCTTGGGCACGGATTTTCATGTGGGCATGGTTCCCGGAAACGAAGGTCTAACTGGCCCCACCGAACAATCGGATCATGGCGGCAGAGCCAGGAAAGTCCCAAGACCAGCGGAAACTGGGGAATGCCCACCACATCAAAACAGAGCCGCTCCTGGTGCCGCTGGATCTGCAACAGGAGGTCCTGGGTTTCCTCAACCACTGGCCCAGAACGCAGGGGCCGCCCATCGATGGCCTCAACAACAGTGGGATTCTTCTTTGCCCGCAAGGGAATCTGGTGTTGTGCAGCGAACTTGGCGTCCATGAAGCAGCGGGAGGCCCCCGAGTCTATCATGGCATACACGAATAGCCAACGTCCATCAGGCAGGCACAACTTGACTGGCACGAGGAATGGTTCTGGGGGGTCACCGGAGGCACTGGCTGTTCCCACAAGTGGTTTAGGGTGCGCCGACTCCAGGCTTATGGCTAGGGTCCTTCTTTTGGCAGGGCAGCCATCAGCATAATGGCCCACCCCACCACAATACCAGCAGAGGTTGTGGTTTCGGCGCCTCTCCTTTTCCTCTGGGGGCAAGCGGTTACAAGGTACCCCCACTGGCGTGGGCTCAGCCGGCTTTTCAGGCAAGGACCAGGGTGGGGGTGGATGCCTTAGCGCACGCGCTTGTCTCCGGCTCTCCAGCCGTCCATCTATGCGGAGACATAGAAGAATGAGCGCTTGCAGTCCTCCTGGCCGTTCGGATCGGGCCACTTCATCCAACACTTCATCAGACAGCCCTTCCAGGTACTGGTCAACCAGGGCCGCTTCATTCCAGTCCAAGTCCTGTGCCAGTAACTGAAATTCGGTGGTATATTGGGCTACAGTCCCATCCCCCTGGGTGAGGGCACGGATCCTCTGGTTAGCTTTGATGGCTTTCAGGGGGTTAGCAAAGGCAGCAGTGATGTGAGCCACAAAGCTTGGAAAATCCCCTAGCAGAGGGGATTTGGCCAGTAACAAGGGTGTGGCCCATCTTGCTGCCTGCCCCTTTAACAGACTGAGGATGAAGCAGACTTTGACTTTATCCGTGGGGAAGTCTCTGGCCCGGAGTTCAATATATAGCTGGCATTGGGCGAGAAATGCTGGGAATTCCTCCACATCACCCTCAAGCTGTCAGGAGGCTTCACTGGGCACTTTACAGGCAGAGGTGCAGCAGGTGCAGCAATCTGCTGCTGCAGAGTCACCAGTGCTTGAGTTAGTTGCAGTACCTGGTCCTGCAGCAGTGCCAGGCTCCCCGGGGTGGGCGTTGCCGCATCCATGCCGGGAAGTTTGGGTGGAAGCAATCTGTCACGGGCTGGGCCAGCCCCAGCAGGGTGGTTCAAGTCCAAACCTTAATGGCAGAGTCTGAGGGGAGTTCC
Source organism: Eublepharis macularius (assembly GCF_028583425.1). Lineage (NCBI taxonomy): Eukaryota > Metazoa > Chordata > Lepidosauria > Squamata > Eublepharidae > Eublepharis > Eublepharis macularius. The sequence goes on from NC_072802.1 coordinate 11,857,635, forward strand.
AAGAGCAAAAGCCAGGTCAAACCGGTGGTCAGAGCACAAGATAACGCCAGGAGTGAGTCCAGAGTCCAAGAGCAAGGTCAGGTGCAATCCAAGGTCATTTACCGGTAGTGTCAGGTCCAAAAGCAGGCACAGGCACGGGCAAGGTTCACAGAACACGGAGTGGTTGCAGGCAATAGACACGTTGCTTCCACGCCCGGCAGTTCCTCCAGACTGGCTCTTATAGCCAGGCGTGGTTTTCAGCCAGCTGCTGGGGCTCCATCCTGACACTACTCATCATCACTCTCCAGCAGCTGGCGTTGGCTCAAGAGGCGAGCACTGCGCCGTCTCTCCTGCAGTTCCAGTCTCTGGCGCTGCCTGCGGCGTTCCTTGGGCGTGGGTGAGCCTGGGGGGGTGGAGGCTCTTGGCTGCGCTGCACCTGTAGAAGTCCCTGGCTGAGCTTCCCCTGTGGTGTAGGGGCTAGAGGGTGCTGGTGTCTCAGCTGCTGGCTGCAAGCTCTGATCAGCCAGCAGCTGTTGCTCCTGATTGCTGGCTTCTGCTGAATCAGGGCTAGGGCTGGCTACACAGGGCTCCTCTTCTCCTGAGGAGTCCTGGCTGGCTACACGAGGCTCCTCTCCTCCAGAGGAGACCTCACTCTCAGACTGGGCCATGACACAACCCAAGACTGAGTTTGCCTTTTTTGCCACCACATCACACTGAATTTACTTTACAGTCCACTCTTATGCCAAGATCTCTTTCGCATACACTACTACCCAGAAGTGTATCCCCCATCCTGTATTTGTATTTCACATTTTTGTGGCCCAGATGTAATACTGTGCACTTATCTAGGTTGAATTGCATCCTGCTCACAACCGCCCTCTTCTCCAGAGTATTCAGGTCTTGTTGAATTTTAACTCTATCTTCTTGGGTGTTTGCCACTCCTCCCAATTTGGTATCATCAGCAAATTTAATGAGTAGCCCGTTTACCCCTTCATCCAGATCATTGATAAAAATACTGAAAAGTTCTGGGCCCAAAACCGAGCCCTGTGGCACCCCACTGGACACCTCCCTCAAATCTGATGAAATGCCATTGACCACTACTCTTTGGGTGCGGTCCTCTAACCAGTTCCCTATCCACCCAACTGGCTGATAGTCCAGTCCACAGTCTTCCAGTTTATCCATTAGAATGTCAGGGGGAACCTTATCAAAAGCTTTACTGAAATCCAGGTAAATCACGTCAACAGAGTTCCCACGATCCAGTAAGCTCGTCACTCTATCAAAGAAGGAAACCAGGTTGGTCTGACAAGATCTGTTGGGGACAAAACCATGCTGACTTCCCCGGATCACTGAGTGGTCCTTCAGATGCTTACAGATCGATCCCTTTAAAATCTGCTCTAATATCTTCCCAGCAACAGAAATCAGACTGATCGGCCTGTAGTTTCCCAGGTCATCTTTCTTCCCTTTCTTAAAGATTGGGATAACATTCACTCTTGTCCAATCTTGTGGCACATCCCGAGTCCTCCAGGAGGCCTTGAAGATGATGGACAGAGGCTCTGCAAGTTCTCTAGAAAGTTCTTTCAGCACTCTTGGGTGCACCCCATCCAGCCCAGGGGATTTGTATTCATCCAGTGCAGCCAGGTGCCTCTCCACTACCTCTCTGTCAATGTCAATTAGCCACTCAGGTGTCCTGCCACATTTTCTACTATCTCTAGATGTGCCTGAGTTCTTCAGGGAGAAAACAGAGGCAAAAAAGTCATTAAGCCTGTCTGCTTTTTCTCTGTCCTGCATCAGAGTTTCTCCATCTACTCCCAACAGCGGTCCAATTGCCTCTTTTACCTTGCGTTTGCTTCTCACATATCTGTAGAAGTTTTTCTTATTGTAGCGAGCCCTCCTGGCCAGACCCAGTTTGTACTGAGCTTTGGCCTCTCTGATGGCTGATCTGCAGTACCTAGTAACCCTCATATCTTCCTCTTTAGAGGTCTGTCCTTCTCTCCATTTCCTGAACATTTCCCTTTTTCTCCCTTAGCTTATTCTGGAGGTCTCTGTTGATCCACGTCTGTTTCTTGGGAACCCTTACCATGTTTCCGTCTTGCTGGGATAGTGAGGGCTTGAGCTTGCAAAAGCTCATGTTTGAGAAGGGCCCACCCTTCACTCACTCCTTTCCCTTCCAGCACACTCCCCCACGGAATGACTCTCATCAAGCCTCTGAGTTTATTAAAGTCAGCCCTATGAAAATCTAACCTACGAGTCTGGCTATGAACTTCCTTGGGCCCCAAAGCAACTGGAATTCAAGGAGGACATGGTCACTTCCCCCTAAGGTCCCCACCACCTTCTCCTCCTCTACCAATTCTTCCTTGTTGGTTAAAATTAAGTCTAATATGGCCGAGCCCCTTGTAGCTTCCTCCACCATTTGAAAAAGGAAGTTATCGGCCAAGCAGATTAGGAAGTTGCATGATTCTTGTCGCTTTACTGAGCCTGTCTCCCAGCACACATCGGGGAAGTTGAAGTCACCCATAATTATAAGGTTCTGATGTCTGGTTACTCTACCAATCTGTTCAAGGAGGGCAGCATCCATTTCCTCTCCCTGGTCAGGCGGTCTCTAGCAGACTCCAACTACAATACCCTTTGTCCTTCCCCCCCTTATTTCCACCCACATACTTTCCACTGGGCTGTCAACCACATTCTCTAGAACTTGCTGACAATCAAGCCCTCTCCTCACATAAGAGAGGTAAATATATCTATAATATCCTGCTTACAGCAATGCTCAATATATCATTAAACATTCTTAATAATAAAATATACTATTAATGATAAAACATTTGATTCCTTTTACATTCTTGGCAAATTCAAGTCTTTATATTTATTAGTAACCCAGTTATAGAACGGTGTCGAGGATCCAGCGAATTCTTCTTCCATTTTCCCTTTTAATATCATTGTCAATGTATCCATTTCCACTGTTTCCATTATCTTTCCCAGTAGTTCTTCTTGAGTTGGTATTATTTGTTGTTTCCAGTGAGATGCTAATAAAATTCTAGCTGCTGTCACTGCTTGTATTATAAAATGTTTCTGACCTTTATTAAATTCGTTTGGGATGCAGTTTAATAGAAACAATTCCAGTGTAAAAGGTATTGGTATCTGTAATATTGTATGGAATACTGTATGCATCGTTCTCCAAAATCTACATAACACTTTACAAGTCCACCACATAGGATAAAAAGTTCCTGTACATTCTCCACATTTCCAACATTTACTTGGTGTATTTTGTACATTTTAGCCAGTCTATCTGGAGTTAGGTACCATCTATAAAACATTTTATATAAATTCTCTTTAAAATTGACTGATTTGGTTATTTTCATATTAACCTTCCATACTTTAGTCCATTTTTTCTGAATCAACATCATATCCCAAGTTTTGCACTCATTCAATCTTCCAGTTTTTCTTGAATGACTCGTCCCCATCCACTACCACATTCCAGTCATGGGAATCATCCCATGAAGTCTCAGTAATTCCTACTATATCGTAGCCCTCTGTTTGCAAGGGAAGCTCAAGTTCTTCCTTCTTTTGTCGAAGGCTTTCACGGCCGGAGAACGATGGTTGTTGTGGGTTTTCCGAGCTGTATTGCCGTGGTCTTGGCATTGTAGTTCCTGACTAGGGGTGTGCAAAGGCACCCTGATTCGTGTTTTCCGAATCTGCTAAACCCGAATCGAGAGGCCGATTCGGGTTCAGCAGAAACCCGAATCGCCCAGCCGATTCGGGTTTACCGATTCGGATTGATTTGGATTGACTCGGGTTGATTCGGGTTTTTTTCAATGGGAAAAAGCCTCCCCAGGCTTCTCTGAAGCCTGGGGGAGGCATTTTCCCACCAAATCACCCCGAATTTGGTGGAGGCCTTCCCCTAACTCCCCTCTAACAACCCCCCAAGTTTCAGAACGATTGGACTTTCGGGGGCCATGTTATGGCCCCCCAAACCAGGTCCCCCTATCCTCGCCTTAAAAAAGGGCATAGCTTTAGGTTGCTGCTGCTGATCTTCATTCATTTTTTCCTATGGGGAAAAAATGAAGAGGCAGGCTTCCTTTGCCAGGGGTGGCATTTCGCATGCAAAATGCCCCCCAACCCTCAGGGGCCCTTCTTCCACCTTTCCTCCCACCCCCCACCAAGGCTCAGCCTGCTCCCACTTGGGGGGGCCATTCCATGGCCTCCCCAAGTAGGTGCTCTTTTCTCTACTACTTACAGCCGGGGGAGGCTTGTCTTGCCAGGGGTGGCATTTTGCATGCAAAATGCCCCACTACCCTCAGGGGCCCTTCTCCCACCTTTCCTCCCACCCCCCACCAAGGCTCAGCCTGCTCCCACTTGGGGGGGGCATTTCATGGCCTCCCCAAGTAGGTGCTCTCAGCCCCCAAAGTCCACCCCTTACAGCCCCACACAAACCCAATTCCCCCCCCAGCTGCCACACACAGACCCAAATCCCCACATTAGCCCCTCACAGACCCAAATCCACCCCCAGCAGCCCCACATCCATAACCCCAGGAACAGGCTGGCAAAGGCCAGCCCTCTCCCTTTGTTCCCTATGCTGGGAACTTCTAAACTCTCTTTCCCTGGGCAATTCTGCACAGCCCAGGGGTGCCACAATGGTGGGCACACTTCTGAGTGCCAGCTGGTCCCTGTGAAAGAGCACCTGAACCACAGACACCCTCCCTCAAATTCCCCCACCACCTATAGAGATGGCTGGCCAGCCAGCCCCATTGTTCCCTATGATGGGAACCAACTGCACAACAAAGAATAAAACACGAACAACACAAAATAAAGTTTTTAAAAAATTATTTTCTCCCTTTCAAAGTACAAGTAGGCAAAGCATTATGACACATTACACCAGCAGTCCCCCACACAGAAAAATAACACAACTCTCACTTAACATCAGAGAATCACAAAAGCACAATTCCTGTCAAAAACACTTTATTTCTTGAACAGCTTTAGGTTACACAGCAGGGGGGCACACCAAAGGGCATTCCAGCATTCCACCTCACAAAAATAACACAACTCACTTAACATCAGAGAATCACAAAAACACAATTCCTGTCAAAAACACTTTATTTCTTGAACAGCTTTAGGTTAGACAGCAGGGGGGCACACCAAAGGGCATGGCAGCAGTATCTTACACAAAAATAACACAACTCACTTAACATCAGAGAATCACAAAAACCCAATTCCTGTCAAAAACACTTTATTTCTTGAACAGCTTTAGGATACACAGCAGGGGGGGCACACCAAAGGGCATTCCAGCATCCCACCTCACAAAGAGATGAGGTGAGATTATTCAAAAACCCCATCAATTCTTCCTCCCCATGGCTCCAAATGATAAATGTATCATCCACAAACCGGAACCATACACTAGGTTTGTGGGGTGCTGATTCTAGAGCTGTTTTTTCAAAATGTTCCATGTAGACGTTTGCTATAACTGGGCTGAGAGGGCTCCCCATGGCCACCCCATCCATCTGTTCATAGAATTTGTTATCCCATTGGAAGTAACTGGTTGTCAGACAATGATGGAATAAGGCTGTTACATCCTCTTGGAAAATCTGATTAATAAGTGCAATAGTGTCTTTTACTGGAACCTTGGTAAACAGGGATACAACATCAAAACAGACAAGTTGTCAGGATCCGAATACTCTCTTGTGTACTTTTGCTTAACCGACTCCATGTTTAATCCTTTCAGTGTTCAGTGCTTTCTTCCCCAGGTGCAGAGGTTCCCAGGCAGCTATCTCACAGACCTGCATTGTTTTGGCTACCGACGTTCCACCAAGAACCGGCCTTGGGGAAGCTTTCGCTCTCGCAGCTTCAAAGGGAATGTTTTGAGAACTATGTGGGGAGGATGGGTCAGCTATGGTATTTACTATGTATCTCTTGCTTTGCCTGGCATTGGTAACAATGCATATGTACCAACCTGGATATTGCATCCAGGCCAGTGGACTATAATAATCTTTTTCTTCATTAAATGCTTTTTGGAAACAATGGACTTTTGTCTAATTGCAGAAGGCAGACTGGAGTAAGGATTTTATCTAGCCACAGTTCTGACATTTTGTTACCAGTCACTTCTCCAATGCCTCAACCAGATCAAACGGACTGAAAAGCTGTCCCACCCCGGGACCCTTTGTTCGACCCGTATGCCTCTCCCGGTCCTCGAGGTTCGGAATCTTCTCAAGTTGTACCAAGGAGACAAGGATCTACGGTTACAACCATTTTTACCCTCGCTCCCAGTACGGAGAGAACGAGGCCCAGCGCGTCAACCGTTCCACTATTCAGCATGCCGACCCCGACGCAGTGGGGGGCCCGGCCCAGAGAGACGAGAGAGCGGAGGATCAGCGCGATGTTTACCCAAATACAGTTGGATAGCCGGCGTAGTCTGGGATCTATACCGGAGCAAGCTGAGGGCCGTCCGTGGCTGTTCTGGAATCGGACGGCCGAACAAATGGAAGGGGACACTTCCCAGCGAGGGGCTCTGAGCTGGGACTATGCCGAAGTCACCCCGAGGGTGGGGGAACCCGATGTTGAAGAGCATCATTGGGCACAGCTCCAGAGCAGAACAATTGCCATTGATTCTGGAATTTCAGCAATCACTGGATTAACCAAAGGTGTACTTGCTGCGTGGTCGCAGGAAGAACTAGGGCTGGAAGCACCCCTGCCGTGGCAACAGACGCTGAGCACGGACCACCCGCCAACCCCTCCAACTACCGGGGATATGGGGGACCCGCAGCAGTCTACAGACAGAGTACAGAGGTTGGAGAATAGACTACAGAGTATGGAAGAGAGTCTAGCCAACGCAGTACATCTGCTTTCAGTTTTAGTGGCGGGGGACAAAGACAGGGCCCCGCCAACGGGCCTGCCTGGCATTAGCCAGAGTCTGGCTAACTTGCAGGACCAGATATGGCCGCAGCACCCATCGGAAATGGGTGAGGAGATTGGGGCCACTGGAGGGGGGTCCCTCATGGCGGGAGAAGGAGGAGAACCGGTACCCAGACCAGCCCGCAACCACAGGTACCAGCAGCAGCGAGGAAACGGAGGAAGAGGAGGAAGAACCGCCGGCCCAACCACGCGGACCAGCTTCCCCTATGATTCCTCCACCAACCACCCAAGCGAGCCAGCCAACCACACTGAGGGTGGTTCCAGGAACTTTACCGGCACAACCACAAGGGCCGACTTCCCCTATAATTCAACCGCCGACAACCCAAGCGAACCATCCAATTACGCCGCGGGTGGTTCAAGGAACTCAGACCTCGCCGAGGGAACCTCGCCCCACCCGACCAGCACCAACCCGGCCGACGCCGAGACAGCCGACACCGAGGGGACCCCTGCCGATTCCTGGGTCGATACCGTCAACGGGGCCGGTGGCCCCTCCACCCCTGCAACCTCTACACCCGCAGCCGACGCCGAGACAACCTGTCCCCCAACCTCAACTGTATTCCCATCCGCGTCAGCCACCGCTGCAACTGGGACCCCTGGACGCCTATCCCATGCCAGTCCAGACCCCCAGACAGGATCTACCCATGGGATGGGTCAAACTGGACGCAACTTTTGATGGAGACCCGTCCAAGTTGGGATTTTTCCTGGTACAAGTGGTGCAATTTTTTAATCGTTGGGGACACCTGTTTGGAAGTGAAGCCAGCCAGATAGAGCATCTGGGATCGCGTCTCCAAGGTAAAGCGGCCGACTGGTATGTGGGACTTTATAATGTGGGGGCCCCCGAACTGGAAACTCTCCAAGGGTTAGTGGATGCTATCCGGGCGCAATATGAGGATCCCTTGGAGGAAACCAGGGCTAGAACAGAGTTGCAAGCAATTAGGCAAGGCAGTATGTTGGCTAGAGACTATGCTACACAATTCCGACAGCTTGCTGCCAAATGCCCGAGGTGCGAGGAGTCCACCAAGATCATTTTGTATAAACAAGGGTTGAACCCGAAATTACTAGACCGAGCACTCATGCAAGACAACCCGCCTACACTGCTAGGGTGGATACAGTTGACTTGCGAAGTCGAAAATCGACTCCTAGAAGTTCACCTAGCGGAACAACATCAACAATCCCCGAGCCAAAGATGCTCCTCCACACCTTTGTCTTTGAGAGGGAGCAGGGGAACTGGGTATGCCACCCGTGGAGCGAGAGATGCTAGATGGCAACAGGGATTGTGCTTACAGTGCGGCCAGGGTGGCCATTTTGCAGCGCAATGCCCATATCGGCCTGTGCAAAGACCTCCGCTCCAATTACGACGCCCAGCTCCCCTAACTAGCCCGGCGCTGCCGCGCCCTTCTCCGGTACCCAGAGCTGCCCCGAGGAGTAGGGGAGCGCCAAGAAAAAGTTTCCCAGATAGAGTACTGGAGTTGGAGGAGATCACCGAAGACGATCAAACAGCCCTGATCGGGGAAGGAAATCCCGTGAGCCCGGAGTCGGGAAACGAAATGGATCTGTCGTAAAAGGACCCAAACGGCAGATCACACGTAAGTCTGGTCCGGTGTTAAACCGACCCCCGGGGTCCATACTGTTCATTCCTGTAACATTAGTAAATGCTGACAAGAAGATGCACATCCGTGTGCAAGCCCTTATTGATTCGGGCTGCTCTAGAGACATTATTGCACCTGCCTTAGTTAATGGACTAGTGCTCCCAGCGAAAGATTTGGATATACCTGTCATTTTTGAACAAATGGATGGCACTAACATGAATCCGGTTACCACAGAAACTGCTCCGATTATAACCGGTATGGGGTCACATTGGGAAACCAGATCCTTCGTCATTAGTGCCACGGCTAAATATCCCCTGATACTGGGAAGCCGATGGTTGTGCGATCACAACCCCCATATCGACTGGGCAGAAGGAAGTATTACTTTCACCCATGAATCTTGCAAAAATCATCGTTGGGATCAGAACTGGGGAAGAAATCCCATTATGTCTGAGTCAGCTCTACTCACCCAAGAAGAAATTAACCAAATACCTAAACAATATAGAGCATTCACTCAAGCCTTCACAGAAGAAGAGGCCAATACCCTCCCTCCGCATAGGAGGACAGACTGTGCTGTGGAGATTTTACCAGGGGCCTCGCTGCCCAAGGGTCGGTTATACCCTATGAGCCCCAACGAAAGAGACGAACTGCGAAAGTTCATCGATCTCAATTTGCAAAGGGGGTTCATCCGCCCAGCTAATAGTCCCCATGCAGCCCCAGTATTATTCGTGAAAAAGAAGGATGGGGGCCTGAGACTGTGTACCAATTTTCGGGGACTAAACGCGGTGTCCGCTAGCAATGCCTACCCCATTCCACTCATCAAAGATCTACTCAACGTCGTGGCCCAAGGTAAGATCTTTACAAAATTGGATTTAAAAGATGCTTACTTCCATGTTCGTATTTGAGAAGGGGATGAATGGAAAACCGCGTTCAATACCCCACTTGGACAGTATGAATATTTAGTAATGCCTTTCGGCTTGACTGGCGCCCCCTCGGTTTTCATGTCCATGATCAATGAAGTCCTGCATGAATTTCTGTATCAGGGGGTAGTGGTGTATCTTGATGATGTGTTGATTTACTCAGAAACGGAGGAAGAACATGTGGAACTTGTACAAAAGGTCCTAACCACACTCATGAATAACAAACTACCTATTAAACTTTCGAAATGTGAGTTCCACAAACCTAAACTCACCTATCTGGGCTATTGTATATCGTCAGAGGGTTTAAAAATGGACCCAGAAAAAATACAAGCAGTGTTAAATTGGCAGGTCCCCTCAACTCGTAAAGAATTGCAGTCGTTTCTAGGGTTTGCCAATTTCTATAGAGAATTCATTGCTAATTTCGCCCAGACCATGCTCCCCTTGACTGAACTGTTAAAAACGAAAGACAAGGGGGAGCAAGCAAAGAAACCTGGTGCGAAGCTGTCATGGACACCCGAATGCGAGGCAGCATTCAACCAGCTAAAAGAGCAGTTTGTCTCAGAACCCATGCTACAACACCCCGATGAAAACCGCCCATTCATAGTACAGGTCGATGCCAGCGATACGGCAATTGGGGGTGTGTTATTGCAGCGAGGGGAGGACGGAAATCTCAAACCTTGCGCCTTCCTTTCCAGAAAGTTTTCTGAGGCAGAGAGGAATTGGAATGTGTGGGAAAAGGAGGCTTTCGCTGTTAAGGCGGCGCTCACAAATTGGAGGCATTGGCTAGAAGGAGCCAGACATCCGTTTGAAGTCTGGACGGATCACAAAAATTTGGAGGCCCTGCGCAGCCCTCGCAGACTAAACGCCAAGCAATTGCGGTGGGCGGAGTTCTTCTCGAAATTCGATTTTACCTTAAACTTCCTCCCAGGCAAAACTAATTTCCTCGCTGACGCTCTATCACGCATGCCTCAACATAAGAGCAAAAGGGAGGAGACCATCGACACAGTGTTTTCGCCTACGCAGTTAGGAGGTGTGGTGACTACGCGCAGCCGCGTTAAGCCCTCCCCTTCACCCGATCAGGGCTGGAGGGAAAAGCTGAAAGCCGAAGTGGAGAAGGAGGGGGGGGCGGCGCCCAAAGACAAACTGCAACAATCCGCCAACGGGGAATGGCTTTGGGGAGACCGGTTTTATGTGCCCAAATGTATGAGGAAGGAAGTTTTACAACGTTGTCATGATGCCCCCACAGCGGGACACTACGGCTACTTGAAAACGCTCCACCTAGTGCAACGCCAATTTTGGTGGCCAGGCATGCGCAAGGATATCTCCCAATACGTAGCCTCTTGCCCCATCTGTCTCAGCGCCAAATCCAGAAAGGGCAAACCTCCAGGGCTCTTGCAACCATTAGAAATGCCAAGTCGACCGTGGGAGATTATTTCCATGGACTTTATTACCGACTTACCCCCCTCTAGGGGACATAACTGTATTTTGGTTGTGGTTGACCTGTTTTCCAAACAAGCACACTTCATACCGTGCACCACTATCCCCTCCGCTAGAAAGCTAGCTGATTTTTTTTGAAGAACATTGTGAAAATACATTCTTTTCCATCCAAGGTGATTTTGGATCGCGGCGGGCAATTCGTTGCCAACTTCTGGCGGGAGCTTTTACACCTACTGGGGATTGAACAAGGGCTCAGTTCAAGCCATCACCCAGAAACAGACGGACAGTCCGAAAAAACTAACCAGATATTAGAACAATTTCTACGCTGTTACATCAACTTCCAACAAGACAATTGGGTTGATTTGCTTCCGAGTTTTCCTATAATAACAGTGTACACGCGTCTACAGGGGAAACCCCTTTCAAAGTAGTTTATGGCTTCCACTTCAAGCCGTTCCCGTTTGAAGCGCTTCAGTTAGGTCACAAGGTCTACAGGAAACCAACTCACACTGATCGGTACTTACACAAAAACTCCAATCACCACCCCCGACAGAAAAGAGGCATAATGAAAACATTAGTAGATCGCGCAAGACGGATATGTGAGCCGCACTTTCTCAATGAGGAAATTAATCATCTAAACCACGCACTTCAGGCAAATGGCTACTCCAGAAATGAAATCCGAAGAGCAATCAAACCCAGGATGAATCAAACAACCAAGGAAAAACAGTCTCCTACAGGAAAAGTGTTTTTGCCATATATCAAAGGAATTACTGATCAGATGGGAAAGCTTATGAAAAAGCATAACCTTCAAGCAGTATTCAGACCCACCCGAAAAATACAACAGATGCTACGATCAGCAAAAGACAGTAGAGACCCCCTCACCTCTGCAGGAGTATACCGTATACCCTGCAGCTGTGGACAAGTTTACCTCGGGACCACAAAGCGTAGCATCGAGACAAGAATAAAAGAACACGAAAGACACTGCAGACTTGGACAACCTGAAAAATCAGCAGTGGCTGAACATAGCCTAACTCAAACAGGGCACAGTATCTTATTCCAAGACACCAAAATACTGGACAACACTTGCAACTACTTTGCAACTACTTTGTCAGACTGCACAGGGAAGCCATTGAAATTCACAAGCATATAAAGAAATAACAATGGAGGCATGGGAATACTTGTGGAAAACTACAATGAAGACAACGACATGTATCAATATTAAAGAGAACATTTTCAAAATGATCTATCGTTGGTACATGACACCAAAGAAGATTGCGCTAGGGAATTTGAATACTTCTAATAAATGCTGGAAATGTAAGAAACATGAGGGCTCCCTCTATCATATGTGGTGGTCGTGTGAGGTAGCTAGGCAGTTCTGGGGGGAAATAATAAGAGAAATGAGTGAAATTTTACAGTTTCAAATAAATAAGAACCCAGAACTCCTGCTGCTAAACTTGGGAATGGAGGGAATTCCAGCCCATCATAGGACGTTGATTTTTTATATGACTGCAGCAGCTAGACTTTTGTATGCGCAGAAATGGAAAGTACAAGAAGTACCAACTATTGAAGATTGGATCTACAAATTGCTGTATATGGCTGAAATGGACAAGATGACAAGAAAATTGAGAGATCTGGACTCAGGGCAGTTTAACACAGACTGGGAGAAGCTGAAACAATATTTGGAGAAGAAATGGGAGGTGGGAGGAAAACTGTGGCAGTTTGAGAACTACTGAAATATAATAAAAGTATAAAAGAGAGGGGTGACTTTACCGGGGGAGGAAGAGAAATGTGAATTTATAAGCAGTTAGATTAATTGATTGAGATATATATAGATATGTATAGGTCAACTGATAGAGAATAATTAATGATAAGGTTTAAACATGAGGATTGACTAACTAACAATATTTTCTTTCTTTGACAAGATTTATATGCACCAAACTGAATGTATAGAAGAGTTAAATTGATTGAGTATCTGAGGAGTTATATAGAATTACCATAAAAAGTTGAAATGAGTAATATATAGAGAACAAATCAAATTGTTTGATTTAAATGTGGGAAATTTTTATGGTTTATGATATATAGGTTTATATAGAATTATTCAAAACTGGAAAATGGGATAAATTGTTTATCTAAAGACGTATAGTTTGGGTGTATAATAATTAAAGGAGTTAATGATGCACTGCTTAATATAATGGAGAATGTATATCTGTTTTAGACAGAGGAATTTAATAGAAGTAAGGGAAAAGGGACAGAGGGTGGGAAAGCTGTTGGAAGTCAACAAAAGGGGGGGAAAGGGAGGGGGTTAGAAACGAAAAATTAGGGGAAAATTGATTGTAATGTAAAAATAAAAATGTTCTAACCCAATAAAAAATTTTTCAAAAAAAAAAGAAATTCACAAGCATAAGCAAAACTTCAACAGGAAAGAAGAAACCTTAAAAATGAACAGAGCATGGTTTCCAGTTCTGAAAAACACCAGGCTAACAAAACACTCTATACTCGACAATAGCCCTGTAGAGAAGATTAGCACATCAAGCACCAATCCATATGCAAAAGAACCTCCTCAGGATACAGTGAAGCCTCCCGCCATTAGCATTCCACACACCCTGGGAAACTCTTACAGGATGACTCAGCTCAACCCCACCCCTCCTGAGTAGATACAAATGACCTGCCAACATCTTTTCCACACTGTGACACTGAGAGATCTCTGTCTTTTGGTGCTACACCTCTGAAGATGCCAGCCACAGCTGCTGGCGAAACGTCAGGAACTACAATGCCAAGACCACGGCAATACAGCCCGGAAAACCCACAACAACCATTCTTCCTTCTTATTACCCATACTTCAGGCACTGGTATATAGGCACTTGTAGCCTTGTACCTTTGTTTGATCTGTCCTACCCAGCTGGGCTCCTGCTGTTATCATTTCTTCATTGAAATCCTCATGTTGATCATCCCTTTCCCCTTGCGGCATTAGTTCAAAGCTCTCCTGATGAAGCTCTCCAGGTTCTTTCCAAACATTTTCTTCCCTGACCTTGAGAGGTGAAGCCCATCATGTGCTAGAAGACCTTCTGTAAGAAAACTTATCCCGTGGTCCCAGAACCCAAAGCGCTTCTGCCGGCACCACCACCTGAGCCAACAATTCACCTCGAGTATAGTCTGCTCCCTTTGCATTCCTCTTCCTTTGACAGGAAGGATAGAAGAGAATACCACCTGTGCCCCCGCTGTCTTCAACTGCCTTCCAAGAGCATCATAGTCCTCTTTAATTCTTGTGATGGTATTTGCAGCCATGTCATTCATTCCCACATGAACCAGCACAAACGAGTACCGATCAGTTGGTCTGATCAGTTTCAGCAGTCGGTCTGTAATATCCTGAATTCTGGCTCCCAGCAAACAACACCTCTCTCGGAGTAGGGGATCTGGCCTGGACACATGACGTTCCATACCCCTGAGCAGAGAGTCCCCGATGACCACAACCTTCCATTTTCTTCCACTTCCGTGTGGCCTCATGCCCTCTTCACTCCCTCCTCCAGGTTTTTGTGGTTCTCCTTCCACTCTCGTCTCTGTCACCATCTCAAGCACCCCAAAACGATTCTTGAGCTCCAGTGGACCAGAGCATTGCCTTAATCCACGTCTTCCAGTTTGTATTGCAGAACTGAGAGGAGGCTCTCAGGCTCACACCGGGGCTCTCAGGCTCACACAGGAATGAAACAAATTATAGACCACCGAACAAAATTGTCTTCATTTTACAGCAGCACTGAGATCCCCAAATTGTGTGCTGAGGAATACTAATGTCCAACAAGAGACGTGCCTGTGTACACAATAGGAAATAAATGACATAATGAGCGTTGAAAGAGGAGGATTCAGTGTTGTCCCTTTCTTCAGGTTTCAGAGGGGGACAAACCAAAGAGTTAGAAAGATAGAGAGGTCAGGGCATTCTGTTTACTGCTCTGACTGTCCTTTCATATGTAGATTGCTATTCTCAGGATTTCCTCCTCCGGACTTCTTCCCTCTCACCTCTTCTCTTCCTGGCTTTGTTCCAGGCAACACCTCTCTCCTTCTCCTCCTTCCATCTTGGCAGCATGGATGCAGGCCTTGTCTGGCATCCATGTCCATCCTTAGACTAGATAGATAGTAAGGATCTGTCTCTCCTCCTTTCCTATCAGAGTATGAGTTCCTACAATAAAAAACTCTTATTTCTTTTGTAAATGTAATGCAAGTGTATGCTTTTTAAAATTTTCTCTCCTGCACACACACCAGCCAGCAGAACCAGCTCACAACCACCCATAATCACACTTCCTGTGCCAGATAATAGACTCTGCTAATGGCCCAAACATGGAATCCTCTAATTAGGTTTCTGGGGCCTACATAACGATTTATTTATCAGGTCATGGAAAAGAGCAAAACTAAAGCTGTGCTGAGTGCTTTACTAATTAAGCAGAGAAAGTACAATTTACAGAAAACGATAGGAAAAGATGAGCTCAGGAAACGAAGGAGCTGGGCCTGCATCTTCTAGCAGCTCCCAGCCAAACTCCAGTTCCACTCCCTCGGATGATAGGTCAAGCTGGAAGGATCTCCCACCTGGAGCCTGGCATCCACAGGAGCATCTACAAAATGGCAACTTTGAGTCCTGGAGGGAAGTGTTTGAACCCCCCTTGAAACTTCATGGCATTCTGGAGGTAATTAATGATGAACCCCCAACTCCTACAAATCCCCAGTGGGAATTTAAAGATCAAAAAGCAATCTATCTATTGATGTATTGTCGAAAGCTTTCACGGCCAGAGAACGATGGTTGTTGTGGGTTTTCCGGGCTGTATTGCCGTGGTCTTGGCATTGTAGTTCCTGACGTTTTGCCAGCAGCTGTGGCTGGCATCTTCAGAGGTGTAGCACCAAAAGACAGAGATCTCTTTGGTCTTTTGGTGCTACACCTCTGAAGATGCCAGCCACAGTTGCTGGCGAAATGTCAGGAACTACAATGCCAAGACCACGGCAATACAGCCCGGAAAACACACAACAACAATCTATCTATTGATTGGCACACCTAATGAGCAGCAAAAGGCAGTAATCCAAAGTGCCAAAACTGCCAAAGAGAAATTTGATTTATTAGGCAGCACTTACCCAGCTGCTGCTTGCAGCTTAGCTGGGTGCTGGGGTTTGCACGCACGGCTGTAGGTGGAGACAGACCTTTTCCCGGGCATCCGGGTCATTGTCTGGTGGGCGGAGACAAAAGCCTTAGTCGGCGTCTCCGCCCTACAGCACCAGTCCCTTCCACGCGATCGGCTGGGAAGGACGTGCATCGCACACTCCCAGCGATCGGTGGAGGGGGTGAAGAGGAGCAGTCAGCCCGGCTGGAGTGCGGAGGTTTCGACGGCGGCGCGTTTCTCCGCCCGTCTCCTGCGGCTGCGGCCTGTTGTGTGCCAGGGCCAGCTTCAGCGGCGTCTCCTTGCCCAGCGTGGGGCGTTTGTCTTGCCGCTTGTCCGGCAGCTCGGTTTGCGCCGCGTTTCCGCGGCTTTTATTTCTCTACCGGGGGGTGGTATTTTCGGCCGCTTCTCTTGTGGCGGCCTGCTGGGGGGACTGGGGGGGCTTGGGTCTCCGCGGCTGCTGCCCTTAGGAGACTCCTCCTGTCCTTCTGTGGGGGCGCCATTTTCCCTGCCCGCGCGGCCGCCATTTTGCGCTTGCCTGTGTGGCCTGTCGCAACGCCCCCCCCTCCTCTGCTTGCATATTGTGAGTGAGTTCTGGCTGGCCGTTGGGGAGGGCAGAGCTTCCTGTTCCTTTTACCTTTTGGCATTTCTAGGCTAGCTTGGGGCCTGGGTGGCTTTACCATTGTGAACTTGGTTCCCACACCGCCCATTTGGATGGCTTCTAGAAAAGGCAAGGGCCCCGCCAAGGGCAAGCAGCCTGCTAAGAGACAGCCCCCTAAACGGGTTCCAATTGCTGTCTCTTCTTCGGATGAGGAGGGGGAAGACCATTTCCATTTTGAGATCCTGAAACGCCTTGAAGCATTAGAAAAGGCTAAGGGCGGTGATGCGGGCGCTGTAGCAGCGCAGAAGCGTGCGAGGCCAGTAAGAGCTGCTTCCAAGTCAGCGTTTAGGATGGAGGTTTTAAAGCGAATTTCTGCCCTTGAGTCTGCAGCTGGAGACGTTGGAGCCGGACCCAGTCAAGAGACCGAAGCCGAGCCTTCTGCGGATGCTGCCGGAGCGGTGTTGGAACAGGGTGATTTGGGTGAAGTTGAGCAAGTGGCTGTGGCCGTACAGCCTGCCAGCATGGAGGGTAAGTCATCCATGCCTGCTCAGGCATACACATGGCCATGGGGGCCCTGGGGTCAGGCCGCTGCCTCCGGGTCCCCAGGTCTTGCTACACCTTCACTTACACAGACTGCACCCACTCAACCTACGGCAAGTTATCTGGGTTGGCCTGGGCTGCCCCCAGTTAGTGCAGCCCCTGCGGCAGACAGGGGTTGTCCTCAAGTACCTTGGGGGGTTAGCGAGGGGCAATATGCTGGTGTCCCGGCTGCGGTTAGTCAGTTTGCACCTTATCCATCTTGGGGGTTCCCCCCCTACGGTATGTCCCCTTATGGCCTGGTTCCTTACCGTGCTTTGCCCTTTGGCGACACGGCGCTTCCATTGGGTGACCATCTCACCCAGGCAACTAGGGACAAGATAGTTAAAGGGGAATACGTCGACGTCTTCAGCCTTCTCTTCAGGGAACTGGAGACGAAGGACAAGGAAGACTTGGACGAGCGGGATAAGGAAAAGATTAAGCGGAGAAAAGTGGACCGCAACTGGCACAACTGGCTGCCAGGTTTTCTTATTTACGTGGGGGTGCTGGGTAGAGCCCAGCCTTTACGGGCTGTCTCTCTATTTCAGTATCTGAATATAATTTACCGCGGGTACACAGACTTCGTCGGTGCTGCATGGTTGCAGTATGACGAAGAGTTTAGGATGCGCGCGGCCCTCCATCCCCAGTTGCCGTGGGACCAAATCCATCAGCAACTGTGGCTGCAGGTCATGTCCCCGGCAAAGCCGAACGCGGGTGACAGGGCCGACAGCGGCCATCTGATTCACCGGCCTCAGGCAACGTCCTTGACCTGCTCCCAGGCGGGGCAACAGGTTCAACCCCGGTTGCTTTGCTGGGACTTCACGTCCAAGGGAGTGTGTACTCGCAGGTCCTGCAAGTATAGGCACGAATGCCCTTCTTGCTCGGGCCCCCATCCCTACTCAGCCTGTCCGAAACCCAAACCTGGAGGTGGGGGACGTAAGCCCGGTGGCGGGGGATCCCACCAGTTTCCTAGTAAAGGGCCCCAGCCCGGTAAGGGTGAGAGTGCTTGAGAGACTGCTGGAAGGTTACCCTAGGCGGCAGGATGCTTTGTATTTGCTTGAAGGTTTTCAGTTTGGTTTTAGAATACCGTTCCAGGGGGCTAGAGCCCCCTTCATGTCTAATAACCTGCGCTCCGTGGTTGGCATGGAGGACATAGTTCGGGAGAAAATTCGGAAGGAATGTTCTGAGGGCCGAGTTCTAGGCCCATTTCCCTCGCCTCCTGTGCCTTGTCTCAGGGTTTCCCCGTTGGGAGTAGTTCCCAAAAAGGCCGCTGGTGAATTCCGTTTGATTCACCACTTGTCTTTCCCTAAGGGAGCTTCAGTGAATGATTTCATCCCCGGGGAGCTGTGTTCCGTGCGTTATACCTCTTTTGACCAGGCCGTCAAGGTGGTGCGCCGGTGTAGATTGGGAGCGGAGATGGCGAAATGTGACATTAAGTCAGCGTTTCGCCTTCTCCCTGTGCACCCACAGGATTTTGAGTTGCTGGGGTTTTGTTTTGAGGGGGGATATTACATGGATCGTTCCCTGCCTATGGGTTGCTCCATATCATGCTCAGCTTTTGAATGCTTTAGTTCGTTCCTGGAGTGGGAGTTGCGTCGGCGGCTTCATTGCCGCGACACGGCGCATTATCTCGATGATTTTTTATTCGTTGGGCCGCCGGGCACTGCCCAATGTACCAGGCTCTTGTTGGGTTTCCAATCCCTAGCAAAGGAGTTGGGTGTTCCGCTAGCAGAGGAGAAAGGCCCTGCCCAGGTCTTGATCTTTTTGGGCATTGAGATCGACTCCATCAATCAGACTTTTCGTCTGCCAGATGATAAGGTGGGAAAGCTTAGGGATCGTCTGCATGATATCAGGGGCAGAAAGAAGGTTTCCTTGCTTGAGCTGCAGCAACTTGTTGGTTATTTGAACTTCGCTTGTAGGGCCGTTGCCCTGGGCCGTCCCTTTTTGCGCAGGATGTGTGATGCAATTGCATCTCTCCGTGCGCCTCACCATCGGCTTCGACTTAACAGGGGCATGCAGGCCGATATTGAGACTTGGTACGAGTTTCTGGAATCATTTAATGGGGTCACTTTTTGGAGGGGTGACCTCTTATTAGGGGATGGTTTACAAGTTTCTTCGGATGCTGCGGGAACCATTGGTTTCGGCGTTTATTTTAGAGGACACTGGTGCGCTGACCGCTGGCCTAGTGAGTGGATGTCTTTGGGATTTGACAGGGATCTTACATTTCTCGAGTTTTTTCCCATCCTGGTGGCGGTTTTTGTATGGGGTCAGGAATTATCTAACCATGTGGTGCACTTCTGGTGCGGCAACATGGCTGTGGTCCAGGTAGTAAATTCCCTTACCTCTAGATCAGCTAGGGTTATGCACTTGGTACGGGCATTTACACTGAGATGCCTTCGGCTTAACATTTTGTTTCGTGCCAGGCATGTCCCGGGTGTTGACAACGGTCTGGCAGATGCTTTGTCTCGCCAACAGATCGACCGTTTTCGTCAGCTAGCCCCCGACGCCGACAGGTTTCCTTGCAGAGTCCCCCCAGAGGTGTGGCGGCTTGGGAATCTGAAGTGAACAGAGCTATTCTGTTGGCCATTGCCCCCAGCACCCGAAAATCGTATGGATGCGCGGTAGGACAGCTGCAGGTTTTTCGGTCCCGTGTCGGGTTGCAGGATCTCTGGCCCATCCCGGTCGAGCACATGTTGCAATTTTGTGTCGCTCAGCATCAGCGCGGTATGGCCGTCAGGTCCATTAGGGGACAGCTCGCGGCTCTTGCCTTTATTAGTAAGGCCCGTGGTTTTGCTGACTTTACCGGCGATTTCCGTCTAAAAAAAAATGCTCGAGGGCTGGGCCAGGGAGTGTTCGGTTCCCAGGGATAAGCGTCAGCCTATTTCCCCTGCAATTCTCAGGGGTCTTCGTTCCGTCTGGAAGTGTGTCTGTTCTTCGGATTTTGAAGTACGGCTCTTTCATGCAGCCTCCCTGACGGCGTTTTTTGGTGCCCTTAGGGTGGGTGAGCTGGTTGCCCAGTCGCGGCTAGATGAGTCTGAGCGGGCCCTTCGGGCCCAGGATCTTACCTTCACGGGTGGGCACGTTTCTATTAGAGTGAGGCGGTCAAAGACAGACCAGTTGGGACGGGGGTCTGATATTGTTTTGGGCCCCTGCAGTGAAAACAGTTTGTGCCCTGTAAAGGCACTGCGGCGCTATTTGGCCGTACGGGGTAGTGGCCCGGGGTTGCTTTTTCGTCATGAGGACCTTTCCCCACTGACACGCTATCAATTTTGGGCTGTCACCAGTAGCGCCTTGCAGCGTTTGGGTTTACAGGGAGTTCGGTTTGGCACCCACTCTTTCCGAATTGGGGCTGCCTCCATGGCAGCTGTAATGGGGTACGCGAGTGACGCAATTCAGAGGGTGGGCAGATGGCGTTCTTCTGCCTATCGTTCATATGTGCGGCCGTTGCCGATGTGTGAATCATCTACTGACTGATTATTTTCTTTAGGTCTGGCGGGGCATCGAGATCGGAAGCGGATACTTATTGTGGGACACAGTATGGTGTTTTGGGCCGCAGTCCACGCCAGAAAATCCCCGATTGGATCTCAGCTGGGGCTGAGCAATGGTGCCGTCATCGAATGGTGTGGCCGCCGGGGTCTCCGATGGTCAGAGTTGTTACCACTTCTGTTTAGGGGGAGGAAGGGTCCTCCCCCACACATTGTTCTTATTCATTTGGGCAGCAATGACCTTGGCCTTTTGAAAGGTCGGGCCCTCTCGCTGCAGGTAGTTGCCGATTTTAAGGTTATCAAGACTCGGTGGCCACGTACCCATATATTTTGGTCTGCGATGCTTCCTCGAAGGGCATGGAGGGAGACCCTCGAGCCTAGAGGCATGGCACGGGCCTTGCGCCGGGCCAATAGGGCCATTCAGAAGGCTTTAGCTGGGGGGTTAGGGATTTTTCTCCCACACCCTAGGATTCGGGCCGCTTCTGCCAACCTTTACAGGTCTGACGGGGTTCACCTGTCTGCGGCAGGTACTGATATCTTTTTAGATGACCTGCGGCAAGGCCTCAGGTTGGCACTAGGCCACCTGTGGGGCACGGGGGCCTAAGCAGAGGCTTGGCCATCCGCGTTGGCAGGAGAATAGTCGGGGAGTAGGGAGCGGGCCACTGAGCACCCCCTTTGGCAATTCCCCATAGGTGGGGAAAGGGGTCTGTCAGGAAGGAGGGCATGCTTCATGGCTGTCACCACCTGGCTAGACCACCTACAGGGAACCCCAGGTGCAAGTCCTTTCCTCATGCTTTATGGCTGAGGCTTTAGGATCTTGAGGGGGGACCCTTTGCCTGGCCGGCCAGGTCTAGGCCATTCTGCGAATGGCTCAAGCCCGGGGCAGCAGGGCTCGCCCATGCAGGTCAAGGCGGAGGTCCTGGTTGGACCCCGTGGCTTGACCTGTACCGCCAGTTTGCCTTGCCGCAGTTGGTTGTTAATGTTATGTTTAATAAAGCAGCCCTTAGTTCCAGATGCTGTGTCTGTCTCTTTCTTCCGACTGTGGGTGCAAACTTCTATGCATAAGAGATCTGTGTCAGGGCTAGCAGCGGCCACCGCTGGGCGGGGCACTGGGCGGTCTGCTCCTGACATCAAAGGGGGGCCAGGGATTCTGCAGGACCCTGCTCTGTGGAAGGAGGGGCGGTATACCTCACCCAGACTCCCTCTCAGTCCACTCACTGGCCTGCTCAACCTGTGCCACTCACCCACTTTGGCCTCTGCCATCTCCTCCATCCACTCTCCTCCTAGCCTTTGCTCTCACACTGCTCTGCTTCCACTCCACACCATCATTCCTTACTCACACCCAACCACCCCAGAGCTCTTCCCAGCCAGCTTTTATAGCACCTTCTCTCAGCACCCCGCCCTCCTTGCAGGTCCTGCCTGCCAGGCCACACCCCTCCTTGGCCTCCCAGCATTGACCTGGGCTCTCTCGAGTTGCTGCAGCTGGGGTAGCTGGCTGGGCTGCCTGGATCAGCAACAGCTGCATTAGGTTGGCTGGCTGCCAGGCCTCTCTGGCTGAGCCGATTACTGAAGGTAGGCCCAGCTGTGGCCCCTTGGCTGGCTGCCCAGCTCTTCCCACAGAATGCCTTCAGCAGCTCCACCTGGAGGGGCTTGGTTGTGAGCATCTCCTGAGCCAGGCTGCTGACTTCAAGCTGAGGTGGAGGCTGGGGCGTGGCTCTGAGCTGCTGTGGCTGCTTCTCTTCCCTGCCAGGTAAGAGCTCTGTTTGGGCTGCTGCTGGGCCCCTATTCCCCCTGCCTTGGCCCTTTTCTTCTGGCCTGCTTAGCCCCCTCTCCTCCCCCTGGAGGGTGGGACTAGCTGGTCTCTCCCTGCTCCCTCCAGCCCTCTGAGGCTCTGGCCTTTCCCCCCTTCCCCCTGGAGTAGGCAGGTTCTGGACCTGGTTGCTGGCTGGGGCGGCAGGGCTCCTGCCTCCCAGTTGCCTCCCACTGTTCCCTCCTGGTAAGTCTGGGGGCTGGGGCTCAGACCCCGGACAATCTGGTTGGGCTTTTGTGAGTCAATTGAGAAGAGAACTGGCAGATATAAAATATAAAGAGACACAATCATTTGATGACCATCCTGGGAAGTTAATGCATGTCTTCAACCAGTTAAGTGATGCTGGAAAACATGTCTCAGATGAGGATAACCTGTCTGAATTATATATTTCCTTACCAAGCAACTTTGCTAACCTGATCTGTCAATTGGAAACGACAGCTGGGACGGGGGCTGCCAGATGTTGGGATCCAGCTCCCTGCCCTGGATGGGACACCACTGGCAACTTTGCCAGTGGTAAAGAGTCTGGGTGTGCTCCTGGATGCCTCCCTATCGATGGAGGCCCAGGTCACGGCGGTTGCCAAGTCTGCATTTTTGCATCTTTGTCAGAACTTGCCCCCTACCTGACGCCCCAGGACCTGGCTACAGTGATCCATGCAACGGTCACCTCCAGGCTAGATTACTGTAACTCACTCTACACTGGGCTACCCCTGGGCCTGATCCGGAAACTACAACTGGTCCAGAATGCGGCGGTACGGGTCCTGACTGGTATACCTTACCAGTCACACATCACACCTGTCCTGCGCCAGCTGCACTGGCTTCTGGTTGAATTCTGAATCAGGTTCAAAGTGTTGGTTCTTACCTTTAAAGCCCTGAGTGGGTTGGGACTGGCATATCTTCGGGACCGCCTCTCCCTGTACATTCCCCAGAGATCGCTCTGATCAGCGAATAAATATTTACTTGTGGTCCCCGGCCCTAAGGAAGCCCGCCTCGCTCCAACCAGGGCCAGGGCCTTTTCAGTCCTGGCCCCAGCCTGGTGGAATGCTCTGTCAATGGAAACCCGGGCCCAGCGGGACATATTATTGTTCCGCTGGGCCAGTAAGACAGAGCTGTTTCGCCAGGCGTTTGGTGATTGAAGGGGGCGGTGCCATGTCGGCCTCCCACCTTTGGGGTGGGGAAGGTTCTCCCCACCACTACACCTTGTTAATTTGTTTTATTATTTGTATATTGATTTTAGTTTTTGTTTTTATCGATTTTAACTGTTCACCGCCCAGAGCCCCTGGGGATGGGCGGTATATAAATTGAATAAATAAATAAATAAAAATAAATAATATTACTTTATTTTCCCAAGCAGTTAATTTTCTGAGGCAAGAATGCAATAAAAGGTGAATTTTGGATGATTTTGATAAAAGTATGCCTGTTGAATTTGCAAAAAAGCTCCATTTTGGGAGCAGGAGAGGAAATGGTCATTTAACAGAGACAAAGAGGATGGATCAAATTTCAAGCGAGCTCAACCCTTCATTGCCACAGAGGCAGAGGAAAGGACTAAATCATAGTTCAATTTGCAAGCAAATTGGTCACAGAGCCAGTGAGTGCTGTGCAAATCGCCAGCCTGTCAGAGGCAAGATTCAGAGACAGACACAGAGATTTTGCAAGAGGACAGAAAAGAGAAAGAGAAGAATGTTATTGCGAGAAAGCAATATATTGCTGAGGAAAACAGATTTAAAGGGAGATCCTACTATTCCTACAATGTTGTTACTACTGATGAATTTAAAAGTAACAAATTTCTTTTGGACTTGGGATCAAGATCTCATTTCATAAAAGATGTGCGCAGAGTGGTAAGCTGCAGTACTGAAGCCCAAGCTTTGCTCATGACCTGAGTTCAATCCTGATGGATACTGGGTTCAGGTAGCTGGCTCAAGGTTGACTCGGCCTTCCATCCTTCCGAGGTCACTAAAATGAGTACCCAGTTCCCTGGGGTAATGTATAGATGACTGGGGAAGGCAATGGCAAACCACCCCGTAACAAAAGTCTGCCAAGAAAATATCATGATGTGACATCCCCCATGGGTCGGTAATGACTCGGTGCTTGCACAGGGGACTACCTTTACCCTTTTTTGTATGAGGAATGGAATAATGTTGCTGATGAGATTCCTGTTGAAATTGCTGAAGGGAAAACTTGCCTAGCTTCTAAAATAGGGAATGTTGTTTTGAATTGTAAACTCCCAGAAGGGGGAACATGTGAACTACTCCTGAAGGATATACTTTATGTACCTGATCTGAATTCGAATCTAATATCCCAATGAAAGCTTGATTTGGAATATGTACAATCTCCCTAGATGGAGAAGTTTATGGTATGGCTACATTAGACAGAGGTCTCTATAAAGTGCAAGAAGGAGACAGCAGTAATTCAGGACTTGCCAAGGAACAGGCCAATTTTATTCAGCCCTGTACAGGGAAACTTTGTCTTCATCAATGGCATAAAAGCTTTTCACGTGCAAGTTATGAACATATTTTGCAAATGCAAAGGGAAGGCCTATCAAATGGACTTGACATAGAAAATTGTCATGTACCTAACCAGAAATGTGAATGCTGTATAATTTCTAAATCTGTTAAGCTACCTTTTCCAAATTCATTCAGATACTGAGGCCCTTTATCTGTACAAACTCTGGAAAAGACTAAATATTTTGTTACATTCCTTGATGACTTTTCAAGATACACAGTAGTATATCTCCTCAGAGAGAAATCCCAGATGTTGAAGTGCCTTAAAGACTTTGTAGCTATGGTTCAGAATAAATTTAGAAGGAAACCACAGATCCTGCTGTCATGTATGCCTGCATACCTGCCATTAATGTGTTTTGCATTTTGTGCTGATCATAACTGTTTGCTGGAGATCTGGGGGGTGGAGCCAGGAGAGGGTGGGGTTTGGAGAGGGGAGGGACCTCAGGTAGGTATAATGCCATAGAGCCTACCTTCCAAGGCAGCCATTTTCTCCAGGGGAACTGAGCTCTGTCGCCGGGAGATGAGTGTGCACACACCCATACCATCGATGTATTCTCTGAACTGATATATTGATCTGATCTGCTTACTGTATTGATCTACTGTATGATTTTATACCATGCTCACTTTGTGCTTTGTAAGGTATCCACATGTCATGCCATTCTTGGTTTGCCTGAAAACGAAAGTACTAATGCTGATTTCACAGAGGAAGTAACCAGCCTGTTATCTCTGAAAATATGTGGTGCTGGCCTTGCAACAGGAACCAACAATGTAGCCGTTTTCCAGGGGAGAGAGAAAGACTTTGATTTCTTTGTAATCTTCTGCAATTTCTATCCAGACTAAGCCTATTGTGTTCTCACACAATGTCTTAGATTTTTGCGCCTAAATGCAAACTGCTCCAAGGGAGGGGGGAATAGTACTCCCTATATCAATAGTGCATTTGCTTTTCTACTCATTCCTGCCAACCTTCCCCATCTATAGATGTACCCATGAATTTAATGGATCTCTGAATAAAGACCTTTTCAACCAATGCACTAGAGTGCTTGCTGTGAGGGGTCCGGGGGTCTATCTGCCATGGACTAAGTTCCTTAGAACTGACATTTTGGCAGGAATCCCCTTTTTCCCTCTGTATCTGACACTTCTGGAGTTTGGCTACCGGCATCATGTCATTTGAGCTGAATCCGAGGACCACGGACCCAGAGGACTCAACTAACCACCCAGACTTTTGGCTGGGACCAAGTGTGAATCCTGGAGGACTTTCTAAAGCAATGATGCCAGCACCTCAACCGAGGCTGGAATATCTAATGGATGTAAATGTAGCAGAAATGCGTGGACTTGGAGCTTTTGGGACCCTCCTGAGATACCAGAAGCTGGGAGCCATCCCTAAGGCTGGGGTGGTCTATTGCCATTGGAACCAACCAACCACCCAGGAATGGGCCCCTCGCCGATCCATATCCGCTGATGATAAAATACAAAGGAAAAGATGGACAATGTACTGCCGCTGTTCCCTCACAATGGAGGAATACATCAGTGAGGAAGAAGTTGACCCGCCAAGGCTGGGGCCCATAGACTCCCTGAGAGCGCTGGAGATAGGTGCAACAGGGGTTGTACCGATAGACCTCATGAGGTCTAGGACCAGCAAATATAAACTCATACGTGAGATACTGGAGGATATACAAATACCGGGGCCCCAAGGAATACACCCTGGCACCGAAAAGGAGTTAGACCCCTGGGACTTGTGTGAAATGGGCGCTGCGGCCAGGCTAACAAACCCATCAGGGGGCCAGATGTCGCAACTGCCCACACCAGAAGGGACAATGGGTCCAGCTAATACCCCGCCATGGAGACCCCCTGCGGAGGCTGTGCAGAACAGTTACCTGTCTGAGGAATTTTGATCCATTGAAGCCCAGTGAAGACCACACTGGGTGTGGTCGGGCTGTAAGAATGGAGAACCTTTATAGCTGTAATGGGAGGGGAGAATTCCCCTCGGGTCACGGCATGGCCATGGAGAAAGGGTGGAGCCTGAGGGGGCGGTTCCAGCTCCTGGCCAGCAAGAGCCATTGTCCTGAAAAGTCCGGATAGGTGGCAGACTATGGAGTTGGAGGAAGGGAGTCCAGCATTGGGAAGTGAGGGAAGTTTCAGAGTATCACCCAGAAGTGACTTCACATTCTCCAAACATCTACCTGGAAGTGATGTCATGTCCTCTATGATGCACTAGGAATTTTCCCTAGGTTTTTTACCATAGAGATTGGGGAAATTCCTAAAACATTCTGGAGGATGTGACACCACATCTCTGGAAACTCTATCCTGCCCCCTGATCTAGAATTTGTTGGCACAGGGCTGGCAATTCTAGTCAACATTGTATTGTAATCTGATCAACACAAATCCATACACAACAGCCAGAACACCAGAAAACAGGAATGGTTTTACTTCTCAGTGAGCAATTTAGTAGAGTATAGCCTCTGTGCTCTTCCTTCTGTCTTTTCTCTTAAAAAATTAAAGCTGATCATTCAGGGAAAGGGAAAGTGTGAGAAAGACAGAAGATGTTCTCTGAGCATCCTTGAAGTGTTGAGCAATGTGAATTAAGAAAGTGTGCACATTGTGATAAGGCTTAGAATTGTTCTGCCAATGTGAGACAGTCAGACCATTGGCATGGTCATTTGCTTGACCAATGTAGTTTCAAGGCTGAAGGGAACAACTTATGCCACTGGACCAAAAGGTATAAATTCTTATGCTGTAGCATCAGTGCTCCAAAAAACTAATCAGCCCAAGGAGCTTTTCTTTACCTGGTAACTGTATTGTTCTTCCTTGCTTATAAGCAATGAATAAAAAGGCCTGTACTTATCTCTCTCATGGGACTCCAGTGTATTCTCCTTTACTAATTGAGCCAAAATAAGATAAGGTACAGAATTTTGTGCAACACCACCATGCAACTTTCTGTGCTAAAGGCCGGGTGAACCAGGATTTTTGCTCTAAGTTCCCTGGAGGAAGACCAGATGTGCTAGCAGGGGCAGAGTGGGATGTTAAAACAGCCCTTGAGAAAGCTGGGCCACAGGCTTAAGCTGTGGCAATATGATAACCGGTGTAGGATTGCCTGCCCTGCCAGGAATTTTCCCAGTAAGTTAAATGACCACTCCAGCTCTATGTGAAAACTAGCTAGCTAGACAGACAGACAGAGAAACAAGGTCAAAAAGATGAGCTGCATTAAGCATATATTCAAAAACAAATCTTTCCTGTTGATAGCACATCTGGCCCTTCAATCTTACTTTACGATAAAACCTTTGATCAGCTGACCAACCTAACAAAATTATAAAACATGGGGCAGCGTTCCGGCAAAGCAAACTGTGAGATGGTTGGCTGGGCGGGGGGGGGGGGGGTGGAATGTAATAACAAAATACAGCATTTGCTCAAGGAGTGGAGGCCCAATTTGGGTTGGCATCTTTAGTGACAAACTCTCAGAGCTTGGGGTGAGAAGCACATGCCTCGACTGCATGTCCCACTTCCCCTCTTGCCTGTGGGAGAAGCGGAGGAATAAACAAGTTTTCTGATCAACACCAACAAGTTACGTTTTGTTCCTTCTGGTGGGTCAAGAAAGGAGTTGGCAGGATGCTGTGCATGTGTATTGAAGGGCCTTTGGGAATATGCAGCTTTGGTTCATGCTTCTTCTCCCTTCTGCAGCCCCTCTCACTCCCCGGCCCCCTGCCCCCGGCCCCAGCCACCTTCCCCAGAACTGATTGCTAGGAAATGGAGAAGCAATTTGGACAAACAGCTGACAGAACAGCCAAACCAGTCTTTGTTTTTCCCACTCAAAACATTTGACTCTCTGTTTTGCTTTTATTTTTAGCTTCTTTTTCACAAAGCTTTCCTTGTCAGATTCGCTATGGAACATATATAAAAACGAAACAGAAGGGGATTGTTGCATGTGGGACTTTCCTCTCATGCATGAGGTTCCTTTTTTTAGATCAAGGACACAACGTAAGAACGGACACAATGACCTGCTGGATCAAACCAAGGGTCCCTCTAGGGTGGCATCCTGCCTCACACAGTAGCCAGCCCATTACCCTGGAGGACCTGCAAGAAATAGGACAGAGAAGCCCAGATGCCGCCCCCCCCCCCCAGCACAGGTATTCAGAGGTTTGCTACTTCTGGCTGTGCAGGTTCCCGTAAGTCACCAAGGTTAGTAGCCGTTAATGGCCTATCCTCCATGGGTCTTTCTAACCCACTCTTAAACTCTTAAACACTGGCCATTTCCACACATCCTTAAAGGGATGGCCCACTCAGCGAACACCGCCAGCTTTGCCCTTCACTCCACATGTCTCCCATATTTCTGCTGGAAAATGCGTTCTCAGAAAAGGCACTGAAAAAACAGAAGCCAAACAGCCTGCTACTGTTTTGAAATCGGAGACTTGTGGAGTGAAGGGGGAAAGCCAGCAGCGTTTGGTGGGTGGGCCGTCCCTTAAGGATGTGTGGAAATGGCCACTATGTCTACTGAATTCCACAATTTGATTGCTGATTGGATTTTTAAAAAATCCTTCTGTCTTGAACCTACTACCCATCAACTAGGGTTCCCATTCTCTTGGAGTTGGAGGATCCCCTGCTCCCAGCCTCCACCCCACCACCTCTCACCTGGCCAGCATTTACATTGCTTGGGAAATGAGGCCATTCCAGGCACAATGCAGAAGTGCTCTGGAACGCATATGTGCTGCACGTGCAGGGTAAGTCTCTGGATTGGGCCCCCACCCCACACATACCCCGTCCCCTGCTTTCATCACTCTGGGACTTGCCAATCCTACCATCAACTTCATTAGGTCCCCCCAGGTTCTAGTATTATGGGAGAAAGGGGGAAAAAACCCTCTAGCCACTTTTTCCACCCCATGCATAATTTTATAAACCTCTGTCATGACTTCCCTTGTTCATCTTTTTTCTAAATTGAAAAGTCCCAGACTCTTTCAGCTTTTCCTCTTATGAAAGGCACTCCAGCTCATTAGTCATCTTGGCTGCCCTCTTCTGCACTTTTTACAGCTCTACAATATCCTTTTTGAGATACAGCAACCAGAACGGTTGCTCCACGGTATTCCAAATGTGGCTGCACCATAGATCTATACAGGGTCATCGCTGTCTGTTTTATTTCCAGTCCTTTCCTTAACAGTAGCCAGCATGGGTTTACAAGTATTATTCACTTATGAATGCGCTTCCTTCCTACCTACTATTAATCCAATGCAAGAAGCTCAGGCCTCTGCTCAGTACAACAGATTCAAATGCCCATGTCGTAAGCCTATATTGGTTTTTGTTTTTGCTCTTGTATGTTACCCATACCTTGCATTGAGGTAGTCACCAGCAGAGGGGTAGCTACGTTAGTCCATTGAAGGAACCCACCGTTTCCTGGCATGTGGCTTGTTTTTGTGATCCTTAAACATAAAAGCTGACCTGTGTTCCCGACGACTCACTTTTTATCCTGGTGCAGGTACACTGATGGCTCTGCGGTGTGCCTGCACCAGGATTAAACGTGAGTCAGCAGCAGCAGGCCTTGGAGGGGCTGCAGAGCCAGTGGGCAGGTGGAACACAGGGAAACTCTCTCTGCATGGTCTTCCTGCTGCCTCAGGGGGGGCTGTGAACCCACGCTGCATCTCCCTGCCGACTCTGTGGCCCCTCAGAGGCCTGCCTGGGAACCAGCGTGGAGGTGAAGCATGGAGAAGCCCTCCTGCGTGGCCTCCCCGCTGGCTCCACAGCCCCTCTGAGGCCTGCCTGGGAGCCAGCGGGGAGGCACAGTGCGGGGGGAGCCGTGTCCCCTCACATTTCCTTCCTGCCGCCTCTGCAGTGGCTGCAGGGCCATGTTGCGCTTCCTTACCAGCTTCGGGACCCCTTCAGAGGAACCACGGTGTGGGGGAGCCCTCTGCACAGCCTTCCCGCCACCTCCATGGCAGCAGCGAGGCCTTGGCCCCACTGCTAGAGCCCGTTGTATTTATATTTACAACAGGCTCTGTTGCTAGTGGTATAATAAGTACAGAATTCTACTATGTCAAGATCAAGTGGAATGTGAGAGAGACACGGGAAAAGTTTCTGTTTTTAATACAGTTGGAGGCAGGGCTTTTTTCCTGGGAAAAGAGGTGGTGGAACTCAGTGGGTTGCCCTCAGAGAAAATGGTCACATGGGCTGGTGGCCCTGCCCCCTGATCTCTAGACAGAGGGGAGTTGAGATTGCCCTCCGTGCCATGTGGTGCAGAGGGCAATCTAAACTCCCCTCTGTCTGGAGATCAGGGGGCGGGGCCACCAGCCCATGTGACCATTTTCAAGAGGTTCCGGAAATCCGTTCCACCGCATTCCAGCTGAAAAAAAGCCCTGGTTGTAGGTGAGAGAAGAGTTTCGATTGATTGGATTTGCGATGATGCAGCAAAAAATCCTTGAGAAAGATGTCTTGTGGGCCCTTTGTCACGTCTGTTTGGCCTTCAGTCTACTGCTTCAGTCTGCAAAATGACCAAATGGCTCTTTATGTAGTACCTGAAATTGCTTTTTCTATGCCAGGCAGAACCAATATGTAGAGAGCTGACTTGTTGGCTGGCTTGGGAATTGTAACTGTGAGTTACATACTAGGTCGCTATGCAGCCGACCAAAACTCCCGAGGCTGCTGCCGGGTGCCCAAAGGGAGCCTTGAGTAAAAGACTGTGGCTGTCCCAATAAGTACCTCTGAGCATGAAGGGACCAGCCCAAATCCTCAGGGCTCCGTCCTGAACCGAAGTCTCAAGTCTGGATGCTGAAGCAGTGTTACAAGGAACACTTTCCCAAAGCTTAATGAAGGATGGTCTAAGAAACGTCCGTTGCCAAAAGGAAGCAAAGGGCATAATCGACTAGTACAAATGGGCTACTAACCCTTCCCAGACCCTCATGGCTCATCCTTCCATTGTGAATGTGCTTTATTCATTTAAAGAGCTGGAACGCTCAGCTGAGCTGTTTTCTTACGGCAAGGAGGCTGAGGAAATGCAGCTCTCCTTTCTTATGGCTAAATGGCAGCATCCAAAAGAAATCCCATCGCGTTGAGGGATCACGAGCAGAATGAGCCAAAGCCAAAGCCAAACCAAGGAGATTCCAGGGTTCCAGCGGCATTTTGAGGGGAAGCGGTTGCCACATCCACCTGTCCCTTCTCTAGGCCACAGAGTATACTTCTGGTCTTGGCTCCAGATCGCAAGCTCCTCCTGGGTAGGGAATTCCTGGATATTGGGGACGGTGGGGTTTGTCAAGCAGCAGGATCACCCTGGCATATAATGCTGTAGGCTCCACTCTCCAAAGTAGCCATTTTCTCCACGGCAGCTGATCTGTGTAGCCTGGAGATCATTTGTAATTCCAGATCTCCAAACACCAGCTGCAAGTTGGCAACCATAGAAAGAGCCCTTTCTGCCCCACCACAAAATCCATTTCTTAATTATCCTCAGGGCTCATTTTGAGGGGGAACGTACAGGAACACAGTACCGGTAGTTCTCTAAAGAGGTCACATGTCAGATGGCCCCGCCCACCTGATTTTTGGCCATTTGGGGCCCATTCCGGCCTGGATTTGGCCCAAAATGTCCAGGATTGGTCCCAAAACAGCCAGGATCGGGCCTCTGATAAGTGGTGGATCACTCTCCCGCTCAGCAGCAGCCCAATTCTGACCATTTTGGGCCCCTTTTGTCCATTTTTAGCCCCTTTTTGCCATTTTGGGCCCAATTTCAGGCCTGAATGGCCAGGATTGGGTCCAAAACAGCCAGGATAGGTGATGTCAGGGGGTGTGGCGTATACAAATCAGTTATGCTAATGACACAGTTCTGGTGATGTCAAGGGGTGTGGCACATGCTAATAAGTTGTGCTAATGAGTTATGCTAATGAGTTCCTGCAGCTCTTTTTCTACGAAATGACCCCTGATTATCCTGCATGACAGTAATGGCAGAATTTAGCCGCTCCCGTTCATATGGTTTTGTTTGTCAAAACTGACCTCTTCACAAGTTGTAATTTTATGTTATTTGCTCTGGAAAGGTAAGACTAGCCTACATGGAGGATGGTTGCTCCATTATCAGTAGTGTATAGGAATGGAAGGCCCTGAGCTGGGTAGCCCAGGTGAGCCAGATCTTGTCAGATCTCAGACACTAAAGGCCTTGTTTAGTAATTGGATGGGAGATCTCCAATGAAGTCCAGGGTTGTAAAGGAAGGCAATGGCAAACAACCTCTGTTAGTCTCTTGCCATGAAAACCCCACCAGGGGTCGCCATAAGTCAGCTGTGACTTGAGGGCACCACACACACACAGAAATGGAGGAGATATGGAGGGTGGGTAAATGGGAAGGGAGGTCAGTCCTTTGAACACTAGTCTTCATTCCAGGCTAATTTCCATCCAAGGGACCTTTAGTGGCCAAGTCCGTAACCTGTCTGATGCTCATTCATCCCAGTTTGGTCAAAGGTACATGTGGCAGGGCACACTCTCAGTTTCATTTTCTGTTATTGATAAGAAGATCACAATCTGGGAGTGGATCAAAGTGGTTCCTTTTTCCTGATCATATTGTTACCTGGTGAGATACAGACTATGGTGATTGAGCATTTAGTGGTCCTTCAGTCTGAGGGTTTCTTAGGTGAGATATTATTTGGGCCCTTTTCAATCTCTGTAGGTGCGGTTTATCCCAGAAGTGGTATTCTACCTGCTTTAGATGAGGCTACTG
This sequence comes from Eublepharis macularius, assembly GCF_028583425.1. Taxonomy (NCBI): domain Eukaryota; kingdom Metazoa; phylum Chordata; class Lepidosauria; order Squamata; family Eublepharidae; genus Eublepharis; species Eublepharis macularius. The sequence goes on from NC_072802.1 coordinate 11,891,231, forward strand.
TTCTCCTGAAGTCCCAAGTGTGATACGGGTTGTCCTCTTGGATCCAGGATATCCAGATGGCATCTGTGGCTAATATCATCTCTCCTCAGCTCATGTTGAAATACCAATTGCGATCTTTCTTGAAGAAATCAGGTGTGGCCACAGTTTTGCACATCTTGGTGACTTCCAGATTGGGCTACTGTTGACACACACTATGTGGAATAGCCTTTGAAAAGGTCTCAGAAATTCCGACGAGTTCAAAAGACAGCAGGCATTTTGAACACGCTCATTTTGGTTCTGGCGTATTATCTCCCAGTCCATTTTCAAAGTATTGTAGTTCAAAGTGCTGGTTTTGACAGCCTTAGTTTCAGACCAGGACACTTCAACGACAGCTTTGTCTATCATGAATTTACCCTGTTCTGATGTCATCACAGTCTTTCTCCATATTTCCTTACCTTCAGGGGTTTGAGTGGTTATATGGGATAGAGCGCTCTTAGGCAGTTTCCACATGCCCTTAAACACTGAAGACACACCATAACTCTAAGCAGCAAGCCTCAACTAATGCCCCCCCCCAATTCTCTCCCCTCTCCCCAATTTTACTATGTGCTCTTTTAAAAACGAGAGGAAATAGATGGTAGAGGTGGTAGCAGTGCAAAAGTCTAATGAAGAAAGAAAAGAGTATAATGAAGCAGATGGATACCTCTGAAGATATTTGGATGCATCTGAATCCCTGCTTCCAGTTGGCGAGCAGGACGTGAACTAACCTGGCAAGCGCTGGAGCATAATTCGTGTGAAGGGCTTTCACATACTGACACAAGTAATATTGTTATGTAATATGTAATATTAATTAATATGCAATATTATTACAGAAATAATATTAGAGCTGGGCACTAGTGTCAGGAACAGTTTTGATGCCTTAATTAATAGTTCATTAAAAAGATTTTGTTCTGCAATTAATTATATTTCATTTTAATCTTTCATCCATCCCACATTTCAAGTCCTCATGACTGATAAGACTAGGGCTGCACAGCACTGCCATCTGGTGGGAGCCTTTATCTGGACAAGCCCGGAAATACTTGTAGATTTACTAGAGAACACCGGGGGGGGGGGGGAGCAGCCAATCCATATGCCTAATAAATACATCTTGGACTTCCGGTAAAGATGGCGGAGTCATCAGAAGCTACTCTGTGCCATTCCTATCTCTTGTGTGTGTTATGCATTGATTTGGACCTGTCTTCTTTGATGCAATGGTAATTAGCCTTTATTTATTGTTTTGTAGTTTCTCTAGCTACCAACTTGAGATAATTGGACTTATTATTTATTATTATTTATGTCATTTATAGTCCGCCTTTCTCACTGAGACTCAAGGCAGATTACACAGTGTGATATTAGTACAGTCAGTTTCAAGGACATTTCCATAAACAAGGCCATAGGTTGAGTAGACACAATTTCACAAAGACAGAGCATTAGTAAGAATTCAATACAGGACTGAAGAAATGCTGAAACAGAACATAAACAGTTTTAGGGCTGACATTAGACCACATGAAGCACAAGTAGCTCATAGGAGCACATATTTAAGACAACAAGTAGTACGTAAGGCAACATAGTGCTGAAGTCTATGGTGGTCCTTATCTCATTAGCGAAGCATCTGAGAGCCCCTCCTTACAATACAAAAACCTTTTTGAATAATTTGGTTTTTCATCGTTTGCGGAAAGTGAGAGAGTGGGGTTCTCCTGACCTCCTCAGGCAGGCTGTTCCACAGGTAGGGGGCTCCACAGAGAAAGCCCGTGTATGGATTGCTGTTGTGACTTCCAACTATAAGCCATAAGGGGAAAGATACAAAGACAGCCCCCCCCCCTCCCTCCCCTGGAGCTAGTGCTCAGGGAGAAGTAATTTCTCTGTTGAAAAAATATGGGGGCTCAGCTGGAAAAACAGTCTGAGCAACTAAAAGAACTTTCCACTATGATAAGGCAATTGTTAAGTCAATTCAACAAATTTGGGAGTCAACTGAGGCTATTAGTATATGAGTTCAACAGGTGGAGACTAAAATTGTTGCCTTGGAAGACCGAACCATCGCTCATGATATGGCTGTCTCAGCTTCACATAATGTTCTCTCTAACGGAATCGTTCAGGTAGAGACTTTTATCCAGTGTCTAAATATTTGTGTTCTTGGATTATCAGAAGAATCTGGAAAGACAGGACAGAAGAGGTTAATTGAATTTATGGAGATATTACCTTGCTAATAGAAACTATGTAGTGGCTAAACACTAATGTTTAACATCTTTCCAAACACTTCCAACAAAGGAAAAAATCCTGCCTGCAGAACTATCATGAGGTTTACAAAGAAATGACGTCAGCCACACTCTGATCTGGCCGATGCAAAAATTCAATTTCTTTCACTTTTTATATAACCCTCATCCAGCAGCTAGCAGCTTCAGTGACACAAGACCTGAAACTGATTAGATTGGATGATGTCCTCCTCTGTAGGGTGAAATACCACTTTTATTGAGGAGGATTTTGGGGCAGCATCAATTAAACTAGTTTGGTACAGTACCACTTGTATGCTTATCCTTGGAAAGGGTTCTGTTCTGAAACATACAGCTATGCATGGATCTTAATCAAGCTAAAATGAGTCCTAGTTATATCCTGCTGAAAACTATGGGACCAAAGTTGGTTGCAACAAGGGCTTTTTTCTGGGAAAAGAGGTGGTGGAACTCAGTGGCAAAACGTGGGTTGCTAGCAACCAGGGCAACTCCCGGCAGGAGGTGATGCCCCTGGTACCACATGTGCATGCGCAAAGTGCGCACATGCTCCCAGAACCCCACAATGATGTCACTTCCTGGAAGTGCAGTGTTGTGAACCAGAAATCTACTTTGTGAGCAGCAACTTGCAAGTTTTGAGCATGCCTTTTCCAAAACCAGAATCCATTTGATTAAAAGACTTTTGAATTAGATTGTCTGAGGCATTGGTATTGGGTGCCATCAATATGTTGATGACACCCACTTATGCATGTGGTTCTCAAAAGCTTATTCCTCGATAAAGTTGGTTAGTCTTAAAGGTGTTACTGGACTTTTTACTATTTTGCAACAACAGACTAACACAGCTAACTCCTCTGGATATTAAAGAGTGCATCTGTAGTGTATGGAATTCACTGCCACATGATGTGGCAATTGTGAGAGGGTATAAGAGACTTTACAAATGATTAGAGAAATGTGTGGATGAAAAGTCTACTCACAGTTATTTTAGCATAAAAGTTAAATCAATACTCCATGTATAGGGGCAGTATACCACCTGAGCCCAGACCAGGACAACCCAGGCTAGCCTGATCTTAGATCTCGGAAGCTAAGTAGATAATCCCTCCAGAGTTGTTTCACAGAGGGAGGCAATGGCAAACCACCTCTGCACATCTCTTGCCTTAAAAACCTTGCAGGGTTGCTATTTATTTTATTTTGTTTGCACTATTTATAGTCAGCCTTTCTCCCTGAGACTCAAAGCACATTTCACAGTGTAAGTCAATACAATCAACAGAATGGGGCATTCAATAAACAATACAACAGGGAATGGGTTGCAGAAATTTGAACACAACCAGCAGTTGGATACAGCATTGAAAGTGTTAAGAAACAAGGACCAAACTTCTTTAACATTTATACCAGGGTAATAATGTGGGGCAGACTTGATGGGGGGGGGATACAGCTTAAATTTCAGGAGCTGGAAGCAGACACCTTCAACCTCCACCCTCTCCAGGTGCCAGCCCCCAAATCTTCAGGAATTTCTCTATCTGGAGCTGGCAACCCTAAAGCACACGAGCCAGCTGAGGCCAGGGTGCACCACGTAGCCGACTGCCTGCCCACACTTGGCTGCCTACCCACTGCCGCTGCCTGTAGCCACAGCAGAAAGGATGCTTGGCCACCCACCCACCGCCGCCGCCTCCTTCAGATCCCACACTGGGATGGAGAGGCTGCTCAGCAGGCCCAGCAGAGAGGCTGCATGGGTGCTCGTCCATTGCTGCCACCTCCTCCAGCTCCCAGCAACGAGAGGTGCCAGAACGGTGTTCCACCGTGTTCTGGCAGGAAAAAAGCCCCGGTTACAATTAACTTTTCCATTAATTTCTTTTTTTTTGAAAAATTTTTTATTGGGTTAGAATCCATTATTTTTTACATTACATTCAATTTTCCCCAAATTTTTCACTTCTAACCCCCTCCGTTCCCCCCCCCTTTTATTGACTTCCAACAGCTTTCCCACCCTTTGTCCCTTTTCCCTTACTTCTGTTAAATTCCTCTATCTAAAACAAATATACATTCTCTATTATACTAAGCAGTACATCCTTAACTACTTTTTTTGTTATATACCCAAACTGTAAATCTTTGTTTCCATCTTGGATAAACAATTTATCCCGTTTCCAGTTTTAAATATTTCTATATATCATAAACCATAAAAATCTTACATTTAAATCAAACAATTTGACTTATTCTCTATATATTACTCATTGTATCTTTTTATGGTAATTCTATATAACTCGTCCCATAGTCAATCAATTTAACTCTTCTGTACATTCAGTTTGGTGCATTATACAAATCTTATCAAAGAAAGAAAATATCGTTGGTTACTCAATACTTATATTTAAACCTTATCATTAATTATTTTCCATCAATATTCTGTCTATTAACCTATATATATCTATATATATATCAATCTGTTAATCTAACTGCTTATAAATTCACATTTATCTCTTCCCCCCCCGGTAAAATCACCCCCCCCTCTACATTCTATTATACTTCAGTAGTTCTCAAACTGCCACAGTTTCCCTCCAACCTCCCATTTCTTCTCCAGATATTGTTTCAGCTTCTCCCAATCTGTGTTAAACTGCCCTGAGTCCAGATTTCTCAGTTTTCTTGTCATCTTGTCCATTTCTGCCATGTACAGCAATTTGTAAATCCAATCTTCAATAGTTGGCACTTCTTGTACTTTCCATTTTTGCGCATACAAAAGTCTGGACTTTTCCATTAATTTCAATGGGACATGCAGCCAAACTACACAATCTGAATGACATGCGAATGACACGTGAACGGACTTACATGTGTCTCCGTTTTGCTTTCCTGTACATTCACCAGCGTGGCCAGACTGTACTTGATCCCGTGTCTGTGCTGGCACGGGTTTCGTCTGTGCACCTTCAAGATGCAGGAATGGTATCCCATCATGCACCACCAGTTTGTGCATGCTTAAACCGTCCCCTGTAACAGTCCCCTGTCCCCTATTGCCTTTCTGTGTGGGAAGAGGGAAGCAGAAGCAAAAGAGAATCACCACTCTGCAACGGCGACTCGATGATATGGTCCGCGGACACTCGCCAATGGAAACCACTTTTTTGCTGACATGTGCACAGAGCAGAACCATGGACACAAATTCATTGGGGGTAAAAGAGACATGGGAAGGTGAGGGAAAAAATGAATCTGGCCACTCGCATAGACTTGTGTAATTCTTCTCATCTAGTTCAGTCGTTGGTCATGGCTAACTTTACCTGGATGGGAGCTAATATGTGAATACCCTAAGCAAATGAATCACATGATACTGTCAGGTTAATGGTTCATGTAGTACAATATTGTCTACTCTGACTGCCAACAGCTGTCCATGGTGTCAGCAGAAATTTTTCCCAGCATTGTTGTTACTTGAAATGCTTTTAAATTGGAAGTCTGGGCATGGGCATGGGCATGGCAGGAAAGCCTGCTACATGCCTTCTTTGGACACGATGATCCAGTCATACCTAAAGTTTTGCCCATGCCTGATTAAGACTGAAAGAAGCAAGGACAGAACAAGAAAGCACGCAGAGCTACCGCAGTAGCTTCCTGGGTGGGTACAGTTTTAGGAAACATTAATTTTTAAATCTGTTTAAAAAATTAGTATGGTGCAGTACTACAGTTCTTCTGAGAGGGGCCATAGCTCAGTGCCGGAGGACAGACTTATGTGCAGAAAGTCCCAGGTTCAAATCCTGACATCCTGATAGTTGAGATCACCAGGCACTGGGTAAAGTCCTTTTGTTGCCTGTGTCTGGTGACACCATCCTTCTGCCCACCCACCCCACCAGCCCAGCAGCAGCAGACACCATCTTCAGGCCCTGCAGCACAGCCTCTGGCACTACCTCAGCTGCAGGAGCCTCTACAGGCCCCCAGGCCTCCCTCACCCTTAGGCCAGTCGCAGCCGACACACAGGCACAACTCTGGGGAACAGCCTGCAGCAACTCCGCAGGCTCACCTGTCTCCTGCAGTTTCCCAGGTGGCTCCACCTCATCCAGGCTCACAGGAGGTTGCCATCAGCACAAGCCAGGCAGGCGCAGGCCCCAAGATGCCAAAGGAGGCACTGGGGAGGGTTCAGAAGCAGCAGGGGCGAGCCAGGCAGAGAGCAGACCAAATGCCCCACCCTAGGTGGGGATGGAGTGGGTGGGGCCAGGAGACTGCAGAGTCTACCCAGCCCTCCTATCAGATAGGCTGGGAGCAGGGCCAGTCCGGGAGACTGGGTGGCGATTGGGGGCAGAGCCAGGGAGGTGGGGCCAGGGGAGGCCTTTAAATTCAGGTTCCTGTGAAGGCCGAGGAGGATTTTGCAGGGAGAGGCAGTTGGATCGTGCTGTTACTCCCAGGGCAGGAGAAGGAATAAGGCGGTGCAAATCCCTTCCCTGCCCACCTGAGGCTGGAGGACACCTGCCTGGAGAGCTGATAGGATGGCAGGCCGCCAGGTGGGGGCACCAGTGAGGGAGGAGCCTCACAGCCTGAAAGTCAATTTCAGTCCGGTCAGAACAGTGGATACTCCAAGCTGGCAGCCACTGCTGACACAATCTCAGAGATGATTTATGTTATCTCAACAGAGCTATCCTTGATTGAAGAAACTGACCCAAACTTTGAAAAAAGGATAATATAATTTACAAAACAATGGCCTGGTTCAGTCAATTTGACCTTGGAGTTCCAAGTCTGATAAAATCTCATACACCCAGGAAACAGCACACGCGTGATATAAATGGAAATCCAAGAACATGCGTGCCCTGACTAACATGGCTACCTACCTGAAACAAACCTGTGAAGAGTGGCAGATGTGTTGAGGTGTGTCGGTTACAACTCATGTAAATAGTTCTGCAATACTGGTGGGAATTAGCACAATAACTGTGGGTGTCACAAATGCATAAGAGGCTTTTTCTCATGTGAAATATTGCTAGCTCACCAGATACAGCCTATTCCTCCCTGCCCTGTTTTATGACTCTACATCTCTCATCTAAGCCTGCAAGGTTGACAGGCAGGTGAAGAGACCTGAAGATATTTGAGACATTAGTATAGATTAATATTGCTTGCAAGCCTGCAAGTCACCACGGTGTGGCACTACCTTCTTCTGTGTCGTTATTGCAATGGAAATGTACAAATCAGGCTCCATCCACACAGCGACGAATTCTCTGTCTAGCGATGGTTGTTGTGGATTTTCCGGGCTGTATTGCCGTGGTCTTGGCATTGTAGTTCCTGACGTTTCGCCAGCAGCTGTGGCTGGCATCTTCAGAGGTGTAGCAGCAAAAGACAGGGATCTCTCAGTGTCACAGTGTGGAAAAGATGTTGGCAGGTCAATATCTCTGTCTAGCTTTTGTTGCAGGTGCAAATGCAAAGACACTGCAATGGTGCGTCCGCATGGCAGCTTGTCCTGCGCTTTCCTTGTCTCAGCTCCCCATGACTGGCATTACCAACATCACCCTTCAGACCAGAGGCTTTTTCTAAAAAGACTGATGATACAACATCTGATGCAGAGAGCTGTGGTTCTTGAGAGCTTATGTTACAATAAAGTTGGTTAGTCTTAATGGACTCTCTACTATATTGCTACAACATAGTAACTTTAGCACTGTCTATTCACATGACCTGCTAGCCCCCTGAATCCCCTTGCTTCCACTTTGGAGGGGGAAAAGTGAGTCTCTGGCCCTTTTAACTGTGGAGATATGAGGAAATAATACCTGTCATGAACTATGCCTTTGCTACAGATGTACTGGGTGACCTCAAGAAAGCCACCTTGCAGCAGTTTGTTTATTTAATAACAGCTGCATTTATATACTGTCCTTCTAGTCAGATTAGTGCCCACTCCAAGTAGTGAACAAACTGTGTTATTATTATCCCCACAATACAGTTGGGGAGTTAGGGCTGAGAGGAGTGGCTTACCCAAGCCCACCTGCAGAACTCCTGAAATTACAACTGATCTCTAGACTACTGAGATGAGTTTCCCAGGAGAAAATGGCTGCTTTGGAGGATGGGGTCGATGGCATTATGCCCTACTGAGGTCTTTGCCCTTCCCAAACCCTGCCCTCTCCAGGCTCCACCCCCCAAATCTCGATGTCAGTCCCTGGCAGTTAGGTCCCTCAAGCTCCCCACAGTTAACACACAAGTGTTCCAGTTAAAGTAACTTTATTGAATGAATGAATGAATTTATTTGCAGTCAGAGACCATGGCCCTTTTCACACTACTTACTTGCTTCTGGAACATTGCGAAATGTAGCGCAAAAAACGTGGAAGATAGCATCTTCTTGCAAGAGTTTTGCGCAATGTCATGCAAAACTTTCACGAGAAGATGCTATCATCCACGTTTTTTGTGCTACATTTCACAATGTTCCGGAAGCAAGTAAGTAGTGTGAAAAAGGCCCATGACAATACATCCTTATCAGTCAATAAAATAATTAAATCCAGCGTAAAAATGTAAAGGATATTAAAAAATACATTTAGCATTTAAAATCTTATCTTAAAATGTATATAATTCTCTGGGAACTGCAGGAATTCTAATATTTAAAGCACTGACATTAAAATAGTTAAAATCGTGAAAAGAGCAGGAGACTATGTCGGGCTATTCCTTTTATTATGGAATTTAACCAAATAGAGACAGAATTTGGCTATTTGCCTGGAGATAGTTGGATTCTCATCAATTAGGAGCTTCTCCAGGCAGGCCTTATTTGCCTCTGCAACTGGTGTGTCTAAGAGTGGGGAAATAAATTTGTCCCTATAGACTTGATGGAAAGGACAACAGAAGAACATATGAATAAATGATTCCACTTCACCAATGGAGCAATGGCAGCGTCTATCCTCATATGGGATCTTTCTATATTTCCCTTCAATGACCATTGAAGGGATAACTTCACATCGGGCCAGGGTGAAAGCTCTTCTATAAGATGGGACATCCAAATGAGTGAGATATCTGGCCATACCCATAACATATCTAGATTCCCTAGGGGCCGTAGCAACTTTATTGAGATCCATTCAGTTCAGCGTGTTCACACAAAGGTGGCAATTGGCAGAAGTGACAATTCAAACAAAGGCATTACTAATTATAGGGAAACTTCCCGCCCTTCAGGGTCCGTTGACATTCTGGTGCGAAACCCCAAAGAAGTTACATGGGAACTGATTAGTTTAGACTAAATGAAATACACAGTGAAAATATCCCAGTCTCTGGGAAAAGATACAGCATTCGCTGCTAGCAGCTCACCTTCAAGGACACTTGCTGGAAAAGTGAAAGTACATATTTTCAACAGATAACGAAGAGGCCCCCACTGGCTCTCCTGCATTTTAGATTAGCAGTTTACACACGCTCAGATGCTATAACAGAATACAACTATAGCAAAACAGTAAAGATCTGCACAAAGTGCAGAATACAATAATGGCAGGTATGCTGGCATACATGACACTCAAGGTATTTCCCAACCCAAAGTTGGCAACTACTAGAGAGAGGCAAATGCCACCAGCTTCACCTCCACAGGGGAGACTAGCCTTACGGGAGGCCATCGAACTCCTCCTTCGGCATGATGCTTCTGAAATAATAACACCCAGCATGTACCAGAGATATTCCCTGCATGGTCTTTGCACTTCTGCTGCTGTTACCTTTCAGTAAAGGTACATGGTTCTGCTGCCTTATTCAGTAATGCTCAGTGGCAAACGTGGGTGGTATACCAGAGGGCTGCTCTGTAGGCTGTGGCTGATGCAACTAAAACCCTTACAATCGAAGCCCACCTCCACCTCCGCCTCTGAAACACAGGAGTTGTAGCTCAGGGTGGAACAAGAGGAAGAGTAAGTCTGGAGGAGGGAAGGGGCCAGCTATCATGGAAGGCAGCTGGGACTCTGTCAGGTTGAGTGGGCCTGCGAGGGGATTGAGAGGGTGCGAGGGTGAGGTATACCCCACTCCTTCCACAGAGCGGGAGCCCACATAATCCCTGATGGTATCCCTGGTCCAAAAGTCAGGCATGCCAGAGCCTCACAGGGCGACGCCCAAGGCAGAACCTGACACTACACTCCAGGGTCTCGGGCAAAGAGAGGACTTTCTCAGCACCCGCTATATTTTAACTGGAGATGGATAGGACTGAACCTGGGAATGACCTCTCCCGATTTGGCCATAGTATTATATCTCCAGGCATATAAGCACAACAGAGCCTTTTCAGTGGTGGCACCCCATCTCTGGAATGGAGAGAACCAAAAGGTCTTACCCCGCCTAGAGTTCAGAGTCACCAAGTGCTGACAGTGTTGTTCTATGGAGCTTTTGGTAGAATACTGCTGCTCCTTTGCTTGTTTTTTTGGATTTGACGGTCTTTAATTATAAGCAGGGCCCTGGATGTGTTAAACACTTTATAGAAACAAAGTTCTATGAATAACTAGTGGGGGACCTACTTGTAATTTGGGGAAAGCTCTAGGCCCCACCTGAAGGTTAACATCCTTACCTCCATCCCCAATGGCCACATTCAAGACTGCCCTCCCCGTCCACGTGTGACACAGCAGATGTTGGCAAGGAGGAGAAGGAAGCAGAATTCTTGCATGGAGATCTTTCAGAGGTAGGGTAACCAAAGAGGTTGGAACAAACAAAGTGAATTAAATATATCTAAACATGATACAAATGAATAAAACACTGGTATATACTTTAATTCCATAAGTAAAAGTGCAAAAATATGATTAAAAACATCAACAGTGTGGTTCAAGATCTAAGTATTATATCTTGTAAATACACATAGTAAGCTCACACATATCCAGGTATGTTGGTACATTTTATCTCCATATATGTAGAACTAGTCCTGGTTCCAACTTCTTTGGTTACCCTTCTTCTTCGGGGTTGTGTTTTTTCTCCTCCTCCTTTTTTGTTGCTGTCCTTATCAGCTCTTTCAGAGCTGGTTCTTCCGTCCACATTGGATGGAAACTATGTGGGCAGATTGGCTGTCTCTGTTTTATTTCCTGAGGTCATAATTGCAAAGCGCAAATGCCAAGCCTGGCTATGTTTTATGTTTTGCTTAATAAACGGAAGGCAAACCAAAGCTAAACGGCCTGTTGCATGATGTGTTAATGAAATGCAGAATAAAATCGCCACTTGTCTTGAGGGAGGGGCTCCTCCTGCAGTTGCCGGGGAGCGCCAAAGAAACGAATCAAGCTGACCTGTCTTTGCCGCAGTCTCTTAGAATGTAAGCAATGCATTTTACCCTTATGAAAAGCAGGATGCTGTTTCCAGTTAAGCTGCTGGCTTTTTGTTTTGTTCCAAGATGGCGGTTGGCGTGGTAAAGGAGCTTGTGAAATGGCTTCCAGAGCCCAGAGGCTCAGATCATGGGGGGAAATATTTCATCCTTATCCAGTGAATTAAATGTGAGCTTTCTAAGAGTGGTGCCTGTCAGAGACTGTCGCACTGGAACTGAATCCTGAGAAATTTTGATATTGAAATTCCTATCTGGAGATTTCCTACCTAAGATTTCTTCCAATATATTTGGTGAAGAACCTCCACATTTGCTTTGATTCAGGCAGAAAACTCAGTGGCAGCTCCACAATGAAGCAAAAATTTAGGACCTTTATATGAAACATCTGCAACTTGAAACCACTGGGCTCCTCGCTACTGACTGTCTTTCTCCCAGTTTCCAGCAAGAGGCAGGTTGGTAACAGTATATATGAAAGGCATGGTTTCGGTGGATAGCCATGCTGGTCTGCAGAAGAACAGCAGGATTTGACTCCAGTGGCACCTTAGAGAAATGAAATGAAACCCTGCCCTTAAGTCTTAGCTGTCTTATGGCAACCTCTGGTGGGGTTTTCATGGCAAGAGATGAACAGAGGTGGTTTGCCACTGCCTGCCTCTGCAACCTTGATCTTCATTGGAGGTCTCCCATCCAATTACTAACCAAGGCCGACCCTGCTTAGCTTCTGAGATCTGACGAGAGAGACCAATGAGATTTTCAGAAGGTAAGCTTTTAAGAGTCAGAGCTGCCTTCTTCAGACAGGAGTAAGAATTGAGATCCCTGAGCCTTTATATCCCAGCCAAAGGTGGGTAGGGTGTTACAAGGGAGGGCATTAGGATGTAAAAGTGCAACACAGCTTGATTAGATGAGAGGGACATAGCAAAGGAAGCAGTCAGGATGTAAAGGTACAATGGTACAATGCAGCTTGATTACAGCAGAAATTAACATCTGTAGAGAGTGCATCTGATGAAGAGACCTGTGGGTCTCGAAAGCTTATGCTACAATAAAGTTGGTTAGTCTTAAAGGTACTACTGGACTCTTTCCTATTTCGCAACTACAGACTAACTCGGCTCACTCCTCTGGATCTGCAGTGACATAAGAATCTTAAGTCTCCATTCAGCCCCCCACCCCGGGGGGTGGGGGTTGTCCATTGTTCTGAATTTGTGAATAAACTCCATTTCAGCAATCTCACATTCTAATCTCCCCTTCAAATTTCTCTGTTGGAGGACAGCCACTTTTAGTCAACGATGGAAAGTCTTGGAAAACATTCCCCCACTGGGTTTTAAGTGCTGTGATTTCTAATGTCAGATTTATGTCATTTATTGTTCTGCATAGGAACTGACCTGTTTGTCCAATGCAGAGAGCAGAAGGGCATTACTGACGCTTGATAGCATATATAACATTGGAAGGTGAACAAATAAATGATGGTGTTGTTAGGTCCAGTGATCTTGCTGTCGGAGTAAATATCGGGACAGAGCTGGCACCTTGGTTTGTTGCAGGCCCTGGTCCCAGAGTCTGTGTCAGTATTGGGAAGTATCAGGAATGCATACATCCCTGCCATTAATGTATATGGGTTTTACTGGCTATACTGAATTACTGCTGTTTTGGTTTGCAACTTCTACTGAGTTATTAATGTGTACTGTGCTGGACGGAGGAGGGTTTGGTTATCAGTTATAAATATGTACTTTCATTTCTAGCAGTGAATGGCCTTGGAGGCCAGATGTGTAAGGAAACATGTAGCTATTTTCACAGACAAAAATGACCAAATACTGTGCTGTGTCTAAAATGCTCTTATCAATTCTCATGAAGCTCTGGTATGTTCATGTCAGAATGCAACAGACCCCAGGGCAGGAAAATCTACCTATATCTAGTTAGTCTCTGTTTGAACGATCACTTCCGCCAATGACTATATTAGAGTAAAGACCTTGTAGTGATAGAGCCTTGATAAAGCTACCTTAACCAAGACACCTGCATGCTTGCTTGTAAGGGGCTTTGGGACTGAACTGCCAAGGACTGACAGGAAGTACATTATTATGAGTGAGAAGTTGTTTAAGGTTAGGGGGCTGTCTGTGGGCAGGAAAAGTTTGCCTCCCAATGCTTGTGACAGAAAAATATTGTTGTCTTGCATAGGTTGCAAGTCATTGATGATGCGCTGAACTGGTTTGAGCTGACAGCGGTATGTGACCCCCAGTGGAGTTCTATTGTTGTTTTGTTTGGGCCTGTCTTGTAGCAGGTTATCCCAAGGTATCATAATGGCTTTGTTGATCTGTTTCCTTGCGACCTCAAATGGGTACTGTAGTTCCAAAAATGTCTGTTGTAGATCCTGCATGTGAGAAACTCTCTCAGAGGGACTGGAACAGATACAGTTGTAATGTAGAGCTTGGCTGTAGACGATGGACTGTTTGGTGTGTTTAGGACGGTGACTGGAGGCATGTAGATATTTTTGCCTATTTGTAGGTTTCTGGTATAAGGTGGTTTTTAATAATTCATCATGCATTTGTACAGTGGTGTCTGGAAAACATGCTTCCTGTGTGGATTGATTCATGTTCAGGTTGATTGTAGGGTGGAAGTTGCTGAAGGCCCGATGAAATTCCTCCAGTGCTTCTTTCTCATGCATCCAGATAATGAAATGTCATCACTAAATCTCAAGTACAGGAGGGGTTTTAGCAGGTGGGAGCTGAGAAAACACTTTTCCAAGTCAGCCTTGAAAACACTGGCACATTGTGGTGCCATGCGAGTGCTCATGGCGGTGCCAATGATTTGAAGGAATAAATCATCACCAGGACTGAAGTAGTCATGAGTAAGTACAAACTGGCAGAGCTTGGTAGTGAGGTGTTGTCAGAGACAGTATTCCTAATGGCTTGTAATCCATCTTTGTGAGGGATGTTGGTGTATAGAGACTCAACATCCATAGGGTTACCTGGTAGATGGTCAACTAATTGTTATCTAGAGATAGTAGAAAATGTAGCAGGACACCTGAGTGGCTAATTGACATTGACAGAGAGGTTGTGAAGAGGCATCTGGCTGCACTGGATGAATACAAATCCCCTGGGCCCGATGGGGTGCACCCAAGAGTGCTGAAAGAACTTTCCAGAGAACTTGCAGAACCCCTGTCCATCATCTTCAAGGCCCCCTGGAGGACTGGGGATGTGCCACAAGACTGGAGAAGAGTGAATGCTATCCCAATCTTTAAGAAAGGGAAGAAGGATGACCCAGGAAACTACAGGCCGGTCAGTCTGACTTCTGTTGCTGGGAAGACATTCAAGCAGATTTTAAAGGGATCAATCTGTAAGCATCTGAAGGACTGCTCAGTGATCCGGGGAAGTCAGCATGGTTTTATTCCTAAAAGATGTTGCCAGACCAACCGGGTTTCCTTCTTTGATCGAGTGACCAGCTTACTGGATCGGGGGAACTCTGTTGACGTGATTTATCTGGATTTCAGTAAAGCTTTTGATAAGGTCCCCCATGACATTCTGATGGGCAAACTGGAAGACTGTGGAGTGGACTATAGGACAGTTCGGTGGATAGGGAACTGGTTAGAGGACCGCACTCAAAGAGTGGTGGTCAATGGCATTTCATCAGATTGGAGGGAGGTGTCCAGTGGGGTGCTGCAGGGCTCGGTTTTGGGCCCGGTACTTTTCAATATTTTTATCAGTGATCTGGATGAAGGAGTGGAAGGGCTGCTCATTACATTTGCTGATGATACCAAATTGGGAGGAGTAGCAAACACCCAAGAAGATAGAATTAAAATTCAACAAGACCTGAATACTCTGGAGAAGTGGGCAGCTGTGAATAGGATGCAATTCAACAGAAACAAGTGCACAGTATTACATCTGGGCCACAAAAATGGGAAGCACAAATACTGGATGGGGGATACACTTCTGGGCAGTAGTATATGTGAAAGGGATCTTGGGGTAAGAGTGGACTGTAAACTAAATATGAGCAGTCAGTGTGATGTGGTGGCAAAAAAGGCTAATTCAATCCTGGGTTGTATCAAAGGGGCCATAGCATCGAAATCGCAGGAGGTCATTTCCCCTCTCTATACTGCATTGGTCAGGCCGCACCTGGAGTACTGTGTGCACTTCTGGGGGCCTCACTTCAAAAAGGATGTGGACAAAATCGAGAGGGTGCAGAGGAGAGCGACAAGGATGATCAGGGGTCTGGAGACTGAGCCCTACGAGGAAAGGTTGAGGGCCTTGGGAATGTTTAGTTTGGAGAAGAGGAGGTTGAGGGGAGACATGATTGCTCTCTTTAAATATTTGAAAGGCTGTCATTTGGAGGAGGGCAAAGAGCTGTTCCAGTTGGCAGCAGCGGGTAGGACGCGAAGCAATGGACTTAAATTACATGCACAAAGGTACAAGCTGGATATTAGGAAAAAGTGTTTCACGGTCAGAGTAGTTCAAAAGTGGAATCACCTGCCTAGGGAGGTGGTGAGCTCCCCTTCACTGGCAGTTTTCAAGAAGAGGCTGGATGAATACTTGTCAGAGATGCTTTAGGCTGATCCTGCACTGGGCAGGGGGCTGGACTAGATGGTCTGTATGGCCCCTTCCAACTCTATGATTCTATGATTCTATTTTCTAAGGAAGTCTTTGGTGTCTTTCACATAGAATTGCAATATAACAGGAAAGCATCACATTTTTTACCTTCAGTGCCATTATCTTTAAGGAAACCTCATATTCATCTGAAAATCTTCTTGTCTCATCAATAATACTGTTAATGGAGACCATTTGCAGTTGGCTGAAGATGCTTTCACACTGGATGCCATTATTGTTGAAAATATTACTCAGTAAGCAAAGCTTGATGCACATACAACAGGCCAAGCCAAGGCTGTCTGTATTCATGAAAAAGCAAGTAATTAAGACCTTCCCTCTGATCAGCCCAGACCCGTTTTCTGCCTCAGTATGAGATGAGCATCTGCCTCAAACAATAAAGAGAATTTTAAAAAATAAGGAACAATGAACTTCCACTCACACACTTACTTGTACTGCTATACGCTGCGGAGGGGAAGCGACATCATTTGGGGTCCTGCATCACTGGGTGCTTGTGTCAAAAGTTGTGTACAACATCACAGGTAAACTTGAATGAGGGAATCTGCATTTGGATAACTAATCAACATGATTCCCCTCAAACATACCAGTATTAGTTAGTATAATTAACTGATAATGCAAACTGTAGACTCATGCAGGATTCAGACTCCTGTATGTCCGTTTTACAGGTTTTTTTTTAAAAAATGAACACGAGGGCACCCAGTTGCAGATCTCCCAGGGCACATCTGAATAGGTGTGCCTGACCCTGAATCTCCCGCCTCAAGGCCTCTTGGACGGGAATGGCTGAGAGACCTTGTGTCCGTGTTTGGATGCTTGCAGCACATTTGTTTCTTCCATTATCGACTAGCACTGAGCTGACTTAAAAAAAAAAAACAGACGATCACCATCATTTATTTATTATCATCATCATCAGATGTGCACCAGATGTACCTCATCAGATATATCCTCCAGTGCAAAGTCTGGGCTGAATGGCCACTTGCGCTGGGGGCCAATTTAGTGCAGGAGGGCAGTTCTGGTAGACTGCATTCTCGTCTTCCATCCGGGGGGGCCTCTGTGCTTCCGCTATTGATTCTGTATCTGTGAATGAGTTTGCAAGGCTGCTTCACTTTATGTTTCAACCGAGCCCCATTCTCCTCTTTGCTGTCTGTGTGAAGAAGATTTTCTAAAGGGAGGGGCTACAGATGGGAAGTTCATCTGTTGTTTAAGCCTCAGTCTTGTGAAATTGTGTCTGTGCTCTTTTTTCACATTGCAAATTCCCCGTGAGAAACAAACACACACATGCAGCCTTACGTTTGTGAGATGTGATAGGAATCGTTTTCGGGCACAATATTTTCACCTCTGAATTTTCTTGGAGAGACGGCAGGTTAGTTACTGCAAATCTTGATAAATGATCTGTATGTGAACACGTGTGAAAAAGGGAGGGAGGAGAGAGACACAGAAGGGGGGAGACTAGAACAATGGACTAAGGACAGAATGGTTACTTGCAGTTCTGGTAAAGAAATGCCATAATATCTACTGTACAGCAAATGGGAAATAAAGCGGGGGGGGGGGGGTTCCCAAGAGCATACACAAATTGTGAATGCAAACCTCCAGTCCCCCCCACCCCCTTCTCCCTAGATTCCTTTTCCAGAGCCTTTGGGAGCAATCTTTGTTTCTCAGCTGTTCTTGCCGGTAAAAGGAGGTTGGACTGCACACGCCAATGAATGGCAATTATTCCTAGTATGTAGCCTGACAGCCGGGTGTTTTGTGCAGAGCAGCTGAGCTCAGCCAGAATCCACACACTCACCCTCTCACTACTGATTACTCATCTCCTGCCAGCAGGCTGGTTTCTTCAGGGCCTCACTGCTTGCCTGGGGAATGTCGGGCTGGCATCCCTCTTCCCCAGCCTCAGGACATGCACTGAGACTTCATTACAAAAGGCATCTCCGGTGCAGGCTGTGCCCATGTCTTCCATCAAAACTTACAGTTTTGACTGCGTGTGCACTGTAAGGTATCCTATAATTCTACCCTGAATATATCCACAAAATTCTACAACTATTTGTTAATTTTATTTATAAAAAAATACATCTACCCCAATTTTTCCTTGTAACTCAAGGTGGTTTACAATTCCAAGATTAAAAGCATACAAAATAGAAGAAAGCTTAGTGCTGCCACACAGTGCCTGATAATCAGCAGGAGGCTCAGGGGTGAGGATTGGAGGAGGAGCCATGAAATTCTTTGTGCCACTATGGCACTTCCATGTATACCCATAGAGTTTCTGGTGATTCCTTGAGCTACCCTACACCACTTCTGGGTAGATGACACACCGGTGTTTAAAAAGTTTTTTTTTTCTCCTACCACTGCTCGGAGTGGTGGCAGGAAAAGAGGGCTGCTGGCAGGAGGCCTCCAGCCACCATAGGAGGCCTAGCAGCCCCAAGAAAGCCCCATTAACTTCTCTCCCCACCCCAAAACGTCTGCAACTTAAACACCATTAAAGGCCCTCACAAATAAAACAGATTTACAGTGCATTCTAAAAACTTCTAAAGATGGTATCATCCTCCACAAGGTGGGAGCCACTATTGAGAAGGAACAAGCTCTAATAGGGGCCAAGCAGGCCACCATAAAAGGGAGAGCAGCCATAGATGGAAGCAACCATGACAATAGTTGGTGCACAAGAATGTATGGGGAGAGATGGTCCTTCAGATATGTGGGTCCTAGGACACGAAGGACTTTGAAGGTCACAACCAGCGCCTTGAATTGAGCTTGAAAATGAACAAGCAGCCAATTGGACTGTTTTAAAATAGGCAAGCAAGTTGCACTGCCATTGGCTAGCCCGTACAGTAGTTGGACTGCTGCGTTCTGAACTGTTGGTAGTTTCTGAGTTGTCTTCAAGGGTAGGCCAACATAGAGCCTACCACAGTAGTCCAACTATGAGGTTACTAAAGCATGGTTTTACATGGCCTGTTCAGCTTAGTCCGAGAGAGCTGTGAGCCAAATTCAACTGACTCTTAGCCACTGCACTCACCTGCTTTTCCTGCAGCAAGGCTCCGTCTATGCGTACCACCAAGATCTTATCGGCTCTGCAAATCCTAACCTCTGCTCCATCCCCTCCATTCTCTCACGTTGTCTATGAGACAATCATTGTGAATGAACAAATAGTTCAGCTCTCCCTAATATGCAACTCCATTCACCTGTGAGAGTCGCCTCCCCCCCCCTTCTTGGACCAGGAAACTTGTGAAGACTAAAATATAAAAATCCAAGCTGCAGTTTCAGGGCAAGGAGTTCTGCCAGTTTGGATTTGCTTGCATACTCTGGTTCTGTTGGTCTTTGTTTGTTCTGGGTCAGTGGTTGCTCTTGTCTGTTTGGCTAAGGCTTCTTGTCTTGGAGAAAGCATGGGGTCCCTCCCTCCATAGGATGCGAAGGTGAGTAGCAGGGGGGACCTTGCTCAGGGAACTGTAGAACTGGACCCCTTGACCCGCTGTACTTGAAACTTACAGGGACTGTAGAGGACAAGCAGCCCTTACTCTGCTGCAATTTTGGTGTCATTTGCGCCAAAAACATCCCATCTAGCTCCAAGGAAGTTTCCCCCTTAAAGAATATTTTTGGAATGAACTGGGGAAGTCAATATTTGTATATTTGAGAATCCCTGATTTTATTGAGATTCCTAAATATAACTGAAAAACACTGATAAGGTATTTGGGGTGTGTGTGTATATTTTTAGACCAACTATATCGAATCACACCCCCTAGTGCTGTCTAAGGTTTATAAGTGCACACCCAGAGTCCCAGTGCAACAATCCCGGTTTCAAAACACACATATACAAGTACATCCATTAGACAGCTTTGCTTGTCTGTGGTTCTTTGTCTGTTGTACACTCACTGGGAAACATAATATATGAAAAGGCTCTCAATATGAACTTGATGTTGGAACAGTATCTGGGATAACATATTTTTGGGAGACATCTGTTCTCCATGCTAGGAATTGTTATGACTCAGGACTTTCATACTTTAAGTGGGTCATTTTATTGGTCGTTAGTGATGAATCATGACTGTTGGTGCTCAGAAATGTGCTAAAAATAAGAGCCTCGCCCAAGAGCTGCCAACAATACTTGTGGGTTAGCTGCTCAAAGTAATTTGATTTGCATCTTTGTTGGGAGGTCTCATATTCTTGTAGATACTCTTATGTCACCCAGGGCAATCTACCTGATCTCTGTCTCAGTTGCATAAAAGTAGACGGGCCCTAGGAAACATCATCCATAAGCAACTCTCAGCTCATGTCCTTACTAGAGATGGGCACAAACAGAAAAAAACCCCTAACATGATGTTCGTTGTTTGTTGCCATCCACGAACAGGGACTCACAAACAACCATGCACATGGCCCAGTTCATGAACATGTTCATGGTTGGCTGTTTGTGGGGACCAGCCAGCTCTCCTCCAGCCATCATCCAAGTCAAGATCCCTACTGCATCACTCCCAGAAATCTGACCTGAGCAGGCACTAGGAAAGGTACCAATAATAAATAATAGCTTGGCCCCAGAGCCTGGCAGCAGCCCTGGAACTTGAAGGGGTAGATCCCTATCCCACCACACACACAAAGAAAATTCAAGTTCCAATGCACTCTCTCTATCAAAATGCCAACAGCAACTGTCTCTACACTGTCTGCAAAGTCAGAGCAGGGAGTCCCCCTGGTCTTTGCTCCCTTGTTGTAACAAATTTGGAGCTCCACACTTGAAAGGAAGACCTGCCTATCAAGCTAAATTGGGCTTAGATTGGGGTTTCCAGGGCAACAGCAGGAGTTCAGACAGAGTTCAGACAATCCCTGCCTAAGTTGCCAAGGGAATTAATTACAGGTGCCAGACTGTTCGGCTTGATGAAAAGCAATGAACGAGGCTTGCAATGACCACCTGTTCGCTTAGAATGGGGCCTCATGAACAGCTTGTTCTCAAACAGCAGATTGAGCTGTTCGTGGCTTTTTGTTTGTTTGTATTGCTGTTCGTGCCCATCTCTAGTCCTTACACTGCAAGCCCTGTGAAGATTCTGAGTGCAGAAATGAATGTGTGGAGGAGAATGTCCGTGCATTAAATATTCTGCTTGCACAATGTACATGCCGTTGAAGTCACAGATCACTTCTTCAGACTCTTGCTCTTCACATGTTTTGCAAATTACCGTTTTTTGTAAAATTCAAACTCAAAAACTATGTAACTCCTTTTATTAAGACCTACCCAAATAACACAACACAATGTATAAGCTTTTTTGTTCTCTAGAACGCTTCATCAGTCTGGATTATAAAAGGGAGAAGGGAAATCTCTTAGACAATGACCTGAAGGCCTCTTGGTCAGCATCTTGTGTGGAATGCTTAGCAGACTTCATTGGGCATGGGATAGGCTAATAGGCTGCATATTTGGCATGCTGGAGTGGGGAGAGGAAGCAACAACAAAAAAAGCCACCCAACTGAGAACAAAATTCAAACTTGGTCAAATCTCCCTCTGACACCACATGGAATACACAAATTTCTTGAGAAGTTGAGAGCAAAGGAAAGCTGAAGTGGTCCTTATTAGGCTTCCCATTTGCCTGCTTATGTGAGGTCCTAGAGATGGCAAGTAGGGTTGCCAGGTCCCCTAACTCCCGGGAAGGGAGGTGGGAGACCTGGCACTTACCTTAGGGTTTCCCCTCCTTTCGGGAAGTGACATCATCATGCAGGTCACTTGCCACCCCTGGAAGTGCTCCTGCGCTCCACAGCAGGCCTGATTCAGCCTGGAGCAGGGCAATTTGGCCTGAATTGGGCCACTGGGGAGTGTGGGGGTGCTGCCAGGGCAGTGTGATGAGCCTTGGAGTTCTCCTGTGCTCTGCACTGGCCCAATTCACCCTGAACGTCGAACTGTGTTAGGACACTCTCTGATGACAAGATGTCCTTTACAGTGGTGAATGCTGTGGCTTCTTTTTGGCCCCAGGCCCAGGGTGTAGAAGACTCCAGGAGGTGATGCAGAGGCTCTGTGACAGATGCCTTTTTTGGCAAGAAGGCATGGTAGAAGTTCAGGAGCCCTAGGACGGACTGCAGTTCCTTCTTAGACCCAGGTGCTGGCATGCTGCAGATGGCACACACTTTGGCCGGGGTTGGGTGAATGCTGGCAGCATCTACAAGGAATCCCAGGAACTCAACTTGTGGAACTCCGAAGTGACACTTCTCCCTCTTAACTTTCAAGCCTGCGTCCTGTAGTTTGCTGAGGACGGTCCGTAGTTGCCCAGCCAGTTCAGTCTCAGAGCTTCCGGCAATCAAGATGTCATCAAAATAAGGAATGATGCCCGGAATTCCATGGAGAAGACCATCCATGATGCTCTGGAAGATCCCGGGAGCGATGTTAACACCTATCAGCAGGCGCTTGACTTTGAACACACCCCTGTGTCATGACCGTCTGTGCCTCTGCTGTGGCATCATCGACTGGCAGTTGCTGGTAGGCCTGGGCAAGGTCAAGTTTAAGCAAAGACCTTCCCACCATTCAGTGATGACAGAATGTGGCTCACGACCAGCACTGAGTAAGCATGCTGCTGCCATGCCTTGTTTACTGTGCATTTGTAGTCAGCACAGATTCTAACTGCTCCGTTGGGCTTGAGTGGTGTGACTATTGGCGTCTCCCATTTTGTATGTGGAACTGGCTCCAGGACTCCCTGCTCGATCAGCCGGTCCAGTTCCTCATCTATCTTCAGCTTGAGAGCAAAAGGAACTTGGCGGGGCTTCAGGCAAATGGGAGCCACTGCTGGGTTGAGGTCGAAGGATACTGGAGGGCTGGTATACTTCCCCAAGGAACTGTTGAACACTGTGAAGAACTCCTTACAGACAGCTGTGACGTTGACATGGCTGATCTGTTGGACACCCATCACTAGGATGCCCAATGGTTGGAACCATTCCAGGCCAAGTAGGCTCGGGTGGCAGCCCTGGACAACCAGCAATCGAAGTGGACCCTTAAAGTCTTTGTAGGCTACCTGGAACATGCCAATGCCCACGACTGGCTCTTGGCGGCCCTGGAAGTCTTTGAGGAGCAAATTGAATGATTCAAGGCAGCTGGATGATTTGGGACAGATGCGCTGGAATGTGCTGGATGAGATGATGGACAGTGCAGACCTGGAGCCGACCTCCATCTCACAGGGCACATCTTGTATCCTCACCGTCACCTTGATCTTGGGGCATGTCAGTGGTTGTAGCATTAAGACGGAAACGCTGTTGGTTCCAGCCAGCATGTACGTATTTCTGGATGCTGGCAGTGACATGTGACTCGCCAATGGCGATGAGTCATGGAGCTGAGCGGAGAGGCAGGTGCAGGCGATGTGTCCAGTTTTCCTGCAGTTCCTACATTGTATATTCCAGAACCTGCATGACCTTCTCTGGTGGGACCCCCCACAGCTGATGCAAAGGACCCCCTGGAATGACTATGTCCCCTCTTGCTTCAGGCTGGTGACCTTTGTGCGCAAGACCTCCTCATCCATAGAGGCAAAGTCCTCCATGTGCCCCTGGTGGACGGCTTCGGTCTTGCAGGAAGGAGGGGTGCTGTGCACCTGTCAGACCTCCTTTGTTGACTGCTCTGTGGCTTCTGTGGTGATGGCCTCCTTGTAGGCTGTCTTGAAGTCCAGGTTCCTCTTTGCGAAAAGCCCTCTCTGGAGCTTCTCATCCCGGAGGCCATGCACCAAGCAATCGCAGAGGGCGTCCTCGAGGTTGAAAAATTCACATAGGCGTGCAGCCTTTCTCAGTGCTGTGATGAAGGCAGCGATTGTCTCTCCTGGGGCCTGGTCTTGCTTATAGAAAGCATGGTGGCATCTGATTCTGGAAGGCTGTGGTGAGAAAAGCTCTCATAGCTTGGCCTTGATATCTGTGAATGGCACTGCCTCTAGTTCTTCTGGTTCCACGAGAGTGCAGGCAATCTCGAAGGTGGATCACCCACAGATGCTTAGGAACGTGGCCTTGGCATGCTCAGCGTTGGTGATGTCATTTGCCGTGAGGTAAAACTGGAATTGGCAGTTCTTGGCAGCAGCGTCAAACAGTTCGAAATGGCCCTCAGCGGCCATACTGACAGCTACCCCAAGTGCACGTGTACTGGTTGGCTGAGGCAACAATTCCTCCCCAGTAAATGATTCAGCTCTAGTCTCAAGACTGCCTACCTAAGCAGGATCCCATCCTCGTCACCAGTATTATATAGCGGGTATGACAGTTCAAGTGATTTCCAATAACTCTTTTATTAACAGGAACATCACCACTCAAAGCACAAACATCAAACAGCACTTATAGAACACTCAACTCCCCACCAAAACACAGCCACAATTACATTCAACCAATAGCAAACACCCGGTATCCAGAAACCCTATTTGCTAGTTCACTAGTCTGTAGGGGAATCCTGTTTGGCCGGCTCAATAACCCGGCCAATCGGAAAGCAGCTGTACAGAACCTTGCTTCTAAAGCCTTTTTCTTGAATCTCCCAGTACACTACACCTTTTGTTTAGGAACTCCACTTAGGATAGGAAAGAAGACAGATAGAATTGAATCTATTGAAGCCAGGATGCTGGTGGCCACTGGGAACAAGCCCTGTGTCCTCCATGGTGGCAAGATGAAGAGAGAGTGTGTGCATGTGAGGGAGATGAAGAAGAAGAAGGAAGGGTTCCCTAGCAATTTACACATCAAAGGGATTGCATTAGATAGAGCATTATTGTGTGTCTTCCTATCTGTCATAGAATCCTACAACTGGAAGGGTCTTTACAGATCATCTGGTCCAACCCCTGCCCAATGAGGAACAGCTTAAAGCGGACTTCCTGTTTGGGATCCATGGAGGTCTAACGCAGCTCCACTTGCGGAGCTGACCGGACTGCCGTTTTAACCGGCCGGCGGGGTGAAAATAGCCCGCGGCTGACTGCTCTCAGGCGGGGAGCAGGCAAAGAACGCTCAAGACCCTAGGGTGAGCTAGATCTCGGACGAGGGGGGGCTCTACACAACGAGTCTCCCCCCGATCCTTGAGGTCCCACCTTGCGACGGGTCGGCTATAATCTCTGCGGCAGTTTTGGGGCCAATTCGGCTGGCATAAGACCTACATACCCAAGCATCGATTGGGGGAAGAAGCTGAGAGGAGAACTTAAAATCGAAACAGCGATTACAACCCGAGAAAAGTGAAGAGAAGGTAAAGATCATTATCTTCTGAGACGGGACAGATTGATAAAAACAGAGAGGAAAAAAAGTAGATTTTTAAACTGCAACAGACTAGTGAAAAGGAGGGGAAGACTCGGCAGGAATCGAATTTAAAAAGAGACTAAGTTTAAAGAAGTTATTAAAGAAATGGGACTATTGTTTTGAATACCTGTGGCTTTGGAGCTGTGAGAAAAAGACACCATCGTGAGATCTGCTGTGGGAAGACGGGAGACAGGAAGTGCGTAATAACAATAGAGTGGCTGGAGAGAAGCGGCCCTTGCTGGAGGGCAGGAAGTAGGGAATCGCCATTTTTGAAAGGGGAAGGGTCGCGGCTTCAGCGGAAGAGGAAGTAGGCCATCTTGGATTACAAAATCATAGAGAAACCATAGAGAAAAGACGCCCGACATTTTAGACTCTTTAAAATTTAATTTCTATAAGAAGACCGGGACATTTAAAATAGAAAAACGTTAAATTTTACGCCACGGAGTTAAGGAAGAGAGCGGATTCGTGGGAGCGAGCTAAAGCAAGCCCCACGATGTCAAAAAAAGAGTGGCAATCGGCAATAGAAAACCTGGATAAAAACCTGGACAAAAAACTTTTAGATATGATTAAAGAACTTAAGGACACGAAATTGGAGCTGATAAAAGAGGTTAAAGAGGTTACACAGACAGTAAAATCGGAGCTGTCAGAAGTGAAAAAAGGTATGGAAACAATACGAAGTGAATTACAAGGAATGCAGCAGAGAGTTAAAACAGTAGAAGACGCGATGGAGAATTTAGCAGACACGCAACAAACAGAGATGAGATTGGTGAAGGGGAGAATGTCAGTTGCAGAAACTAAACATATGGAGAAGCAGCTACGTTTTCGTGGCTTGCCAGAAGTGGAAGGAAAGTCAGCGCAAGAACAGATGACTGAGGTGTTGGCTGAGTACCTGGGGAAGGAGGAGGAGGAAGTTGTGGCTATCCTAGATGTGGCATACCGTGTGAATTCGAGAATAGCAACCCAGAGGAAACTACCAAGAGATGTGATTGTGCAGTTTACAACACGAAATATGAAAGAGAGGATTGTGACAAAACAGTTTCAAGATCCATTGGAGATTGATGGCAAGACGATTATTATAATGAAGGAACTGCCCAGATCAGTGTTACTGGACCGGAAAAAATATAAAGTGCTAATTCAGATTTTGAAGGACATGAAAATCAGGTACAGATGGGAGTTACCGGAAGGAGTGTCCTTTGAGTTTGGAGGGGCCAAAAAACGCATCAGATCTGAGCGAGAGATGGAGCGATTTATTAAGGACAATGAAAAAGACTTACCAACAAGATTATGAGTATGGAGTGTAAAGTATTATCTTGGAATGTAAATGGACTAAACTCACCGAATAAGAGGAAAAATACTTTTCACTGGCTACTAAAACAAAAATGTGACATTGTTTGTTTGCAAGAGACCCATATCAGAAAGCAGGATGTAAAATATTTAAAATCTGGAAAATTGGGCAAAGAATATGTAGCGGCCTCCAACAAGAAAAAAAGAGGAGTGGTGTTGTACATAAAAGAGGAGCTACAGCCAAAATTTGTTATGAGAGATGTGGAAGCTAGATTTGTAGCAGTGGAATGTATTTGGAATTTAAAGAGAGTGTTGGTAGTCGGACTTTATGCACCTAACGGTGCAAAAGAAAGCTTCTTTGAGGATTTAAGGAAGCATTTAGACGATCTTGCATACGACCAGATAATTCTTGCTGGAGACTTCAATGGAGTGACAGACTTGGAACTAGACAAAAAGACTACAACGGCACAAAAGAAAAGAGGACTATTACCAAAGCTTTTTTTTGAGTTGATTCAACAAGAGACTCTTGAAGATGTATGGAGGAGAGAATATCCTAAAAGCAGACAGTTTACTTTTTATTCTGCAAGGCATTCTACATTATCAAGAATTGATATGATCTGGGCCTCAAAAGACTTAGCATTATGGACTAAGGAGGTAGAAATAATGCCTATGGTAGGCTCAGATCACAACCCAATTATGTGGAAATTTGGAAAAAAGAGAAAAAGGAAAGCATGGAGAATAAATGAGGACTTGTTACAGGAAAGAGAGAATATGGAAATACTGAGAAGAGAGACAAAGTTTTTTATACAATACAACGTGAATAAAGAAGTACCAACCAATAAAGTTTGGGATGCTTACAAGGCGGTTGTAAGGGGCATACTAATGGACTTAAATGGTAGAGCAAGAAAGAAGAAAGAGGAGAAAAGACAAGAGATTGAGGAGAAAATAAAAGCCAAAGAAATACAGCTAAAAAAGAGACCAGGGAAAAAGAAGGTATACCAGGAAATTAAAATACTTCAAGAACAGCTAACAGCAATGAGCAATAAAGAATTGGAGTGGAATCTCAAAAGACTGAATCAAAAAGCGTTTGAGGGTGCTAATAAACCTGGGAAGTACCTGGCATGGCAATTGAAGAAGAAAAGGGAAAAGAAGATAATAAATAAAATTTGCGAAGATAACAAAACGTATTTGGAGCAGGCTACCATTAGTAGAGCCTTTTATAAATTTTACGCTAAGCTGTATAATAAAAAAGAAGTAAACAAAGAATCAATAGCGTCATATTTGGAGAAAACCAAACTTCCAGAAATCTCGGAAGCTTGGAGAAATAAGTTGAATAGTGAAGTAACTGACGAGGAAATAAGTAAGGCAATACAATCTGCAAATCTAGGAAAGGCGCCAGGGCCAGATGGACTTACGGCTAAATTCTATAAGACAATGGCTAATGAACTGGCACCATTCCTAAAAGAGGTGATGAATGGGGTTTTAAGGGATCAAAGGATTCCAGAAACTTGGAGTGAAGCGAATATATCATTGATCCCAAAAGAGGGCCAAGACCTGACTAATGTGAAAAATTATAGACCTATATCGCTTCTCAACAATGACTATAAAATTTTTGCGAAGATATTGGCGGAGAGATTGAAGGGGTGGCTCTCGGAAGTCATAGAGGAGGAACAAGCAGGCTTTTTGCCAGACAGACAAATAAGAGACAACTTAAGGACAGTGATCAATGCTATTGAATATTATGACAAGCGTTGTGACAAAGAGGTTGGTTTCTTCTTTGTTGACGCTGAAAAAGCGTTTGACAATTTAAACTGGGACTTTATGTTTGCCACTATGGAAAAGCTACAATTGGGAGAAAGATTCATCAGAGCAATTAAGGAAATTTATAGAGACCAGACTGCAGCAATTGTGGTGAATGATGAATTGACCAAGAAATTGACGATAAGTAAAGGAACAAGACAAGGTTGCCCGTTATCTCCATTGTTGTTCATTTTAGTATTGGAGATTCTGATGATACAAATACGTCAAGATGATGAAATTCGTGGAATAAAAATAAAGGACTATTCATACAAGGTCAGAGCATTTGCGGATGACATAATGTTAATTGTAGAGGACCCATTGGAGAACATGCCAAGAGTGATAGATAAGATCAAGGAGTTTGGAGACTTGGCAGGTTTCTTCATTAACAAAAAGAAGTCAAAGATATTATGCAAAAATATGACTAAGCAGAAACAACAATTGTTAATGGAAACAACGGATTGTGAAGTAACAAGTAAAGTGAAATATTTGGGAGTCGAATTAACTGCAAAGAACATAGATCTATTCAAAAACAATTATGAAAAACTATGGACTCAGATAGAGAGAGACTTGATTAAATGGAATAGATTGAATTTGTCATGGTTGGGCAGGATTGCAGCAGTTAAGATGAATGTGTTACCAAGAGTAATGTTTTTGCTACAGACAATACCAATCATCAGAGACTCCAAACAATTTGAAAAATGGCAGAGGAAAATATCAGATTTTGTTTGGGCAGGCAAGAAGCCTCGAGTGAAAGTGAAAGTTTTACAAGATGCAAAGGAAAGAGGCGGAATGCAACTGCCCAATCTGAGACTTTATCATGATGCAATCTGCCTAGTTTGGTTGAAAGAATGGATGACATTAAAGAACAAGAAACTATTAGCCCTAGAGGGATATAAAAAAATATTTGGATGGCACGCATATTTATGGCATGACAAAGTAAGGGTCAACTCGATGTTCCTGCATCACTTTGTTCGGAGAAGTCTATACATAATCTGGAAGAAGTACAGAATTTATCTACAAGAAGGAACCCCTTTGTGGGTGGTTCCATATGAGGTGATAGACCCGAGAGCTGTTGATAATGAACAACAATGTTTAACGTATAAAGAAATAACTAAAACTGAAGCATCCAAACTTAGAATAAAGACACAAGAGGAACTATCACCTAATTACGATTGGTTCCAGTATAGACAGATCAGAGACTTATATAATTCGGACTCTGTAAAGGGAGGTATACGAATAGAGAATTCGGAACTAGAGCAGACCCTTCTTAAAGAAGATAAGAAAAGAATATCCAAGGTATACCAAGTACTGTTGAAGTGGTATACCGAGGATGAGATAGTTAAAACACAAATGGTGAAATGGGCTATAAACTTTAATAAAGAAATAACAATGGAGGCATGGGAATACTTGTGGAAAACTACAATGAAGACAACGACATGTATTAATATCAAAGAGAACATTTATAAAATGATCTATCGTTGGTACATGACACCAAAGAAGATTGCGCTAGGGAATTTGAATACTTCTAATAAATGCTGGAAATGTAAGAAGCATGAGGGCTCCCTCTATCATATGTGGTGGTCGTGTGAGGTAGCCAGGCAGTACTGGGGGGAAATAATAAGAGAAATGAGTGAAATTTTACAATTTCAAATTAATAAGAACCCAGAACTCCTGCTACTGAACTTGGGAATGGAGGGAATTCCAGCCTAACACAGGACGTTGATATTTTATATGACAGCAGCAGCTAGACTTTTGTATGCGCAAAAATGGAAAGTACAAGAAGTGCCAACTATTGAAGATTGGATTTACAAATTGCTGTATATGGCTGAAATGGACAAGATGACAAGAAAATTGAGAGATCTGGACTCAGGGCAGTTCAACACAGACTGGGAGAAGCTGAAACAATACCTGGAGAAGAAATGGGAGGTGGGAGGAAAACTGTGGCAGTTTGAGAACTACTGAAGTACTGAAGTAGAGGGGGGAGACTTTACCGGGGGGAGAAGAGATAAATGTGAATTAATAAGCAGTCAGATTAATAGATTGACATATATATAGATATATATAGGTTAACAAACAGAACATAGAGAAAATAATTAATTATAAGGACTAAATATAAGGAGCGATTAACTAACAATATTTTCTTTTTTTTCTGACAAGTTTTGTACCAAACTGAATGTCTGAAGATATAGATGGGTCAAATTGATTGACTACGTGAGGAGAGATATATAGAACTATTATAAAAAGATAGAATGAGTAATATATATATAGAGAATAAGTCAAATTGTTTGATATAAACGAATGTATGATCTATATGGTTTATGATATATAGAAATACCTGAAATTGAAAAATTGGGATAAATTGTTTATCTAAGATGGAAACAAAGGCTTACAGTTTGGGCATATAATGTTAAAAATAGTTAAGGATGTACTGCTTAGAATAATGGAGAATATATATTTGTTTTAGATAGAGGAAGCTAATAAAAGTAAGGGAAAGGGGACAAAGGGTTGGAAAGCTGCTGGAAGTCAACAAAAAGGGGGGGGAAAGGGAGGGGGTTAGAGATGAAAAAATTGGGGAAAATTGAATGTAAATGTGGAAATAATGGATTCTAACCCAATACAAAATTTTCAAAAAAAAAAAAAAAGGAACAGCTTAAAGCATCCTCAACAAGTATTCATCCAGACGCTCCTTGAAGACTGCCAATGAGGGGGAACCCACCACACCCCTAGGCAGCCAATCCCACTGCCATCTCTCTAACCCTATTGTAAGCCCCCTCTGTAGCCTGAGACCTGGAACAAGGGATGGCATATAAGTCCTTCACTTCTTACACCCATCATGTCACTTCAGGTATTCACTGGAAATGAAATCATATACTAGTGTGATGCTGGCATGCACCCCCATTTCATCAACAAACCAAACTGCTGGAAGGTCTTTTGTTGCTGCAACCCTCTTATTTAGTGAGACTCATTATCTAGTGATAGATCCAGAGGAGTTACCCGTGTTAGTCTGTAGTAGCAAAATAGAAAAGAGTCCAGTAGCACCTTTAAGACTAACCAACTTTACTGTAGCATAAGCTTTCGAGAATCACAGTTCTCTTCTTCAGATGCATCTTTTCTATTATCTAGTGAGATTCCCACTAAAGTGTTCCTTTTTTACCAGTTACATCCTGGGTAGACAAACACAGTAAGTCACTGCATTGGTCCATAGCAAAATCCAAAATCAAAGACTATGTAAAACCTTTTATTAAGGCCAACCAAAGTATCACAAAATAGTGCAAGCTTTTGAGTTCTTCAGAACTCTTCTGTTAGGATGAGTGTTTAAACAACAACAAAAGGAGAGGGGAGATCTCTTAAATCGCAATCTGTTTTGTAGGCTTAATTAGTTTTCAAATGTCCTTCCCCAGGTATTGCGAAGTCATCTGATAAAATAAAATTGTGCATAAATTATCTGAAAATGCACAACTCTTAAACTGCTTCGAAACAGCTAAGAGTTTAGTATTGCAGAAAGACTCCACAATCCCAAACGGGGTTTGCTTCTGAATTTCACATGCACCTTTCTCCTCAGGTTTTGGAGTTCCTAATAACCAGGACTTGTTTTCAGATTGTTTTAGCAAAGGAATTCTTGTGCATATTCCTCTCATTCTGACCTCATGGAATGTTTTTGGATGGGGGTTGAATAACTTGGATTGCCACCCAAATGTACTGCAACTTTACTTTGTGTGATTTTAAATCTGTTTTTATTGTAATTTATTTATTCATGTTATAATCTGCTCTGAGCCCATTTATGGGGAAAGTGGATAAAAAATCCAATAAACAAACAAGCAAGCAAGAAACAAACAAAAAAACCCCATACAAAAACAATCTCACTGTAATCACATATATGATTGGGAAAATATTGCTTTTTTTGCAGTGTTTATGCACACATTGAAACAGTAATAGGAAGGGATTCTTTCAACTGAACTGAAGGAACAGAAAGCTGCAACACATGCATGGCACGTGAGCAAATTTCAGAATCCATTTTAGAAATTCCCCTAGTTGAGCCAGAATTAAGGATGCCTGGAATGCAGTACAAGCAAGTGAGGAACAAAATTGTGGAAATCTCTTCTAATCAGTACGGGTAGGGAGTTCAAAACAAATAAAGGAAAAGGTCAAGTTTTTAAAAAGGAGGCAGGAAAAAGCCCTATTCTTGCTTTGGAGAACTACCCAGCTAGCCTCACACAACCTCTTCCCTCCTGTCCATTTCTTCTTGGCTTAGAAAAGTAGTGGAAAGTTCTAGGTTTTCAAAATCTGTGTGAAGATACATTTAAACAGTAGATCTAACCAAGCAACAGAGGGACAAATGAGGACATAGGCCTGAATGCAGATTCCTTGAGTTCTCAGTGGCTCGTAGCTTGTGGCAACTACAGCACGTATGAGGGTCTACCACAGCCCTTTGCAGATGTTCATTTCCGATAGAAATTGATATATATATAGGGGTTAAATTGATTGATGATTCTTGATGATAGTATAATTGCATAATCAAAGTAAAATAATCATATAACTAAAGTAGGATGAAGCTGAGATATGTAGAAAAGTAATATATAGAGTGCAAGTTAAATTGGTTGACATATGAATTGTTCATAGAAATATCTGAAATTATGCAAAAGGGGACAAATTGTTTGTTTAATATGGTAGAAGGGACCAAAAGATAGAGTACAGAGTATCAAAATAGTTAAAGAATTATGATTAGAAGAAAGATATTGTTTAGTTATTATTCTTATTATTATGTTAATGTAAGTAAATAAGAGAATACAGCGGTAGAGAGATAAGCTTAGAAGAAATTGAATGTATACGTTAGTTAGACAGAATGAATTTAAAATGAGTAAGGGAAAAGGGACAAAGGGTTGGAAAACTGTTGGAAGTCAACAAAAAGGGGGGAAAGGGAGGGGGTTAGAATTAGGAAATAGGGGAATTGAATGTAATGTGGAATAATAATATGTCTAATCCAATAAAAATTTTATTAAAAAAAAAAAGAAATTGATATATATGGAAAGTTAGGAGGTTCTCGAGCTCTGTGCATTTAAGATCCCATTTGAACCAGGTTCTATGTGCACATATCCAGATGTCTGTAGGTTTCATGCACAAAAATGAAAATTGCAAATGCAGTTCAAGATGTTATAACAAAGCACTATGGTTAAGTGGAATAGCACATCCTGGCATATGGATGTGTCTGAAGAAGTTGTCCGAAGAAGTGAGCTGCGACTCATGACGAAAGCTCCTACCCTACCACAAATTTTGTTAGTCTTATAGCAGCTACTGGATTCTTGCTCTTTTCTACTGCTACAGACAGATTAACCATCTTGAAAAATATGCAACCTCTTCTTCAAAATTAATTATTGAGGACAGAAAATGAAAAATTGTATTAAAAAACAAAAAAAGATCTAGAATAGCTAATCTTTTATCATTTTAGAAGTGGATATGGAGTAATATGCCCAGTTACTCATCATTAAATCAAAGGAGAATTTCATGAAGGATTCAATACTACTAATAATTATGAGATAAACAATGCAAACCTAAGGACAAATTTCTGTAAGCCTCATTGAATAGACTTCAGTAGGATTCTGAACAGAAAAACAGAATTGTTCAGGAGAGCATTTTTATAACAGTAATAGTGTTGTAATAACAGAATGGTTCAGGAGGGTGCTTTAATAAAAGGAAGTATAGATTACTGCATAGAGATCTGTTTGCTGTATATATTGCCTTGCTCTCATGGAATTGTTTTCTGCATATATACAGAGGAGTTAGCCGTGTTAATCTGTAGTCGCAAAATAGTAAAGAGTCCAGTAGCACCTTTAAGACTGTTAAATAGTGGGTTCAGACACGAGGTGATTCAATAGCTCTTTATTTAGCAGGAACACAACACACACTGACAGACTGAACAGAAGCCCTCAATATATATACAGCAGCTCCACCCCCAGAATAACTGATAGCCAATGAGAATACATACTTTAGAATACCATCATCTGCATAAACTATATACAATGTTTGAAGTAGACAGGCCACTGATTGGTCTTTATTATAGAGGACCGATTGGCTGCTGTCATGAGAAAGTAACCAGTGATATTGCAGGGATTATGGACCAATGAGAATGCAGGCTTTGGGAGCCTTGACTGAACCTCAAGCTCAACACAGTATAGTGCATTACAATCAATACAGTAACTACTTTAGAGGCCTTGCTCGGCCCAGTACACAACAAAGACTAACCAACTTTATTGTAGCTTAAGCTTTCAAGAACCACAACTCTCTTTGTCAGATGCATCGTCATGCATCTAGCAAAGAGAGCTGTGGCTCTCGAAAGCTTAAACTACAATAAAGTTGCCTCTGACTAAGAGAGCTGTGGTTTTCAAAAGCTTATGCTACAATAAAGTTGGTTAGTCTTAAAGGTGCTACTGAATTCTTTACTGCTTTTCTGCATATGTAATACCATTTTCTGAATTGTTTAACATATCACATCTAATACTTATGGTTTGTTTTAGATTTCTGTAATCCTAATCCTATTAAATTGCTTATTAGATGTCTCAGTTTAATGTCTGCATTGATTCACACCAAGTAATCACTTTAGGTCTTGGTGAGAAAGGCAGACTATATATAATGTAAATAAATAAAATCATTCCCAAAATATATTACATCAGTAATTCTGGCACATTCATGCTGACAAACAAGGGTTTTTTGCACAACTGTTAGTACTGTGTCATCATTCAGATATATTGGAATAAGATATCACAAAGTGTTAAAGCATATGCCGGGATGTGATATTCCACTTAATCATATTGCTTTGTTATAACATTATCTTGATGGTATTGTTGAAATAATAGATGTACCTTTGTTGGCCAAGGTAGAAAAGAACACAGAATATTCATTGAAGAAGTTGCATGGTCCAGTAACATCCTATACTCATTCTGGTGATGGCTAAGCAATATGATGGGCTGGGGGTGCCTGACTTCTTCCTGCTATATGTTGCTAATGCCAAGCATGGCCTGGCAACCAGTGGGAGGCCTGTGAGTAAGGGATATGGAAGAGGTAAAACCATAGAGTTTCTGGTGATTCCTAGAGCAGACTGGTATTGCTTCTGGATTTTCCCCAGAAGTGACATCATGGCATTGGCCCAATGGATGTATTAAAAAATTTTCTCCAGCCACTGCTCTTAGTGGTGGCAGGAAATAAGCACGGGAGGGAGGGAACCCCCCACTGTCCACCTGGGCCTGGCAAGCCTCTTTCCCACCCTCTCTCCAATGGCTCCATCAATAGCCGTTGAAAGCTGAAGGGAAGGAGGCACTGCTGAGGTGGATGCAGACCCAACAGAGGAATGCCTGGCTGCCACGTCCCCTTTGTTTATTTAAAGATGTTTTATTTTTATTTTTATTTTGCTTTTCTCTCCAATGGAGACTCAACGTAGATTTCAACGTTGTTCTCCCCTCCTCCACCTTATCCTCCCCACCATAAAACCCTGTCAGGTAGGGTGCGCTGACAGAGAATGTGACTGGTCCAAAGTCATAGTGATTTTCCACAGCAGAGTGAGGACGTTCATCAGAACTTGGCTCTCCCAGTCCATCCCTCTAATCACCACACCCCATTGGCTCTCTAATACGGCACTCAGATTCAAGACTGGGCTCATTTTAATGGGGAGGACTGCAAATGTTAGCAATTTTCACCTTTATGTATTGATAGGGAATGAAAAAGAACATTTTGAACATGACCTTCTCCTTCCAACAAAGAATGCCTTTTTTGGTAATATAATCACAATTTTTCTGATACTAAAAAAAAAGAAGAAGCATCCCTCAGTTTTGGAAAGATGCAGATTTAACCAGTTAATGAAATGGGTTAATGTTAAAAGACAGATGATTAATTAACTAACAATTCTCAGAATCTGCTGACAGCCCTAGAGATAATGTGCAAGCTGAATCCAGGCTGGCTGTAAAATGTCACCCATTAAGGGCCTCTTCCGATATTC
Source organism: Eublepharis macularius (assembly GCF_028583425.1). Classification (NCBI taxonomy): domain Eukaryota; kingdom Metazoa; phylum Chordata; class Lepidosauria; order Squamata; family Eublepharidae; genus Eublepharis; species Eublepharis macularius. Next base: position 11,927,489 of record NC_072802.1, read on the forward strand.
TTTCCTACTTGCCAAATGTTTATTGTTGGGATCTTTGTTCTTTCCTCTGGTATCTATTTCCCCAGAACACTGACAACAACACAGTTCAGTTCAGTTCTGGTGGGGATTCATAGAATCATAGAATCATAGAGTTGGGCCATACAGACCATCTAGTCCAACCCCCTGCCCAGTGCAGGATCAGCCTAAAGCATCTCTGACAAATATTCATCCAGCCTCTTCTTGAAAACTGCCAGTGAGGGGGAGCTCACCACCTCCCTAGGCAGCTGATTCCACTTTTGAACTACTCTGACCGTGAAAAAGTTTTTCCTAATATCCAGCCCGTACCTTTGTGCATGTAGGGCTCAGTCTCCAGAGGAAAGGCTGAGGGCCTTGGGAATGTTTAGTTTGGAGAAGAGGAGGTTGAGGGGGGACATGATTGCTCTCTTTAAATATTTGAAAGGCTGTCATTGGGAGGAGGGCAAGGAGCTGTTCCAGTTGGCAGCAGAGGGTAGGACGCGAAGCAATGGGATTCTGTAAGCACAAGACAGAAATTTCTGGCAGAAATTTATTGTAGACCTACTTGATGTAAAACCCCTTACTATGAACAATAGCTTATTGCCACGATCCTGTTATAATCAGAAATGATATTCCAGCCCCTTTGTAAAGAAGGGGTTATCAGTATAGCATGGCGGGGACTGATGATAATTAAGTACAGGGCTTTTTTTCAGCAGGAACGCGGTGGAACAGAGTTCTGGAACCTCTTGAAAATGGTCACATGGCTGGTGGCCTCGTCCCCTGATCTCCAGACAGAGGGGAGTTGAGATTGCCCTCTGCGCCACTTGGCCAACAGCCATGTGACCATTTTCTCTGAGGGCAACTCAACATCAAGTTGTGCTAGATGGGAGGTATCGTGCTTTTCCTGCCAAGTGTAACATGATGCCTTTTGATGGCTTTCATGGGATTTTCTTTCCCATTATTGTCAGACTATGGAATCCCAGTTATCCAAAGTTCGTCTCCCCTCTTCTGCAAGAAGCACAAGGTTTCTTGGTTTCAAAAAGTTTATTGGAAGATTATGCTCAGGATACAGGTGTCCACAATCCAAGGGTTTGAGACCCTTGGCTGAACGAAAGCTTTTTTGAGAATGACACATGAAATGAAAGTAACTTTTTAAACACCCATTCCCAGCCTCCCCCCTTAGTCCTGTCTGTGAAGGCATGGGAAGACGAGGACGTCAAGGCCGTCAGCTGGAACGGGCTGATAAGAACTCTTTGCTCCCATGGATATATGCGGCCTGGTCACCATCTGGGCCTAGAGGGAGAAAGCTAAACAACTATGGATTATAGCAAGTTAACATGGCATAACTCTGGCTAGAGAACTGACAATCAAACTGACACTCTGACATTCTGCCTCCCTTAAGACCCCTCCCCTCATCCTTCAGCTCCTGCTTTCTCAGGGTATTTTTTTATGAAACTTAGCAATTAGTTTAGGGGCATTTACATGAGAAGCCTCCATCCACTCACGAAACCCCTCTTCAAAGTCCTTCCAACTGACCAGGTAAAAAGTCTTATTGTGTCTGCGCTTGGAATCCAAGATTTCTTCTATCTCGTAGTGGATTTGGCCATCTATCACCGTTGGGTGGGGCACTGGTTTTTCAGGATGCCATTCATCTGGGGGAGGTGCCTTTTTGAGTAGGCTAATGTAGGGTGGACCTGGTGTAGATTCTTTGGCAATTCTAGTTCCACAGTCACATTGTTGATCACTCTTTTAATTGGGAAGGGTCCTAAATACTTTAACCCTAGTTTTTTACTAGATTGCTCGGTTCTGAAGTTCTTGGTAGACACATATACTTTATCTCTGGGGTGTAATTCCCACTGTGCCACACAATGGCGATCGGCATACTTTTTGTAGTCTGGTTTTGTTTCGGCCAAAGTATTTTGAATTACAGTCCATTGCTCTGTGATGGAGTTCCACCACTCTCCCAAGTCCCCAGAGCGCTGGGATTCTGGCTGCACCTCAAAGGGGAATGCCAACCCCTCATACCCATGCACAATTTTAAACGGTGTCTCTCCTGTCGAGCTGTGAAGCGAGTTGTTGTAGGCGTACTCAGCCAGATGAAGGATTTGAGTCCAATTATCTTGTTGGAAATTAATATAACATCTGAGGAATTGCTCTAAAACTTGATTAGTTCTTTCCGACTGTCCGTCGCTCTTGGGATGGTAGACAGAGCTTAATCCTTGTTCAATGCCTGCCACTTGCAAAAGCTCCCTCCAGAAGTTGGCAACAATTTGTACTCCCCGATCTGATATCACCTTGGAAGGAAAAGAATGCAGCCTTACAATATGTTTCATGAACATGCTGGCAAGTTTCTTTGCTGATGGTACAGTGGCGCAAGGAATAAAGTGAGCTTGTTTTGAGAACAAATCCACCGCTACTAAAATTCATGTGCAACCCTTAGAGGGGGTAGTTCGGTGATAAAATCCATGGAAATGACTTCCCAAAGTCTAGAGGGGGTTTCCAATGGTTGCAAAAGTCCCGGAGGCTTCCCCCTCCTAGGCTTCGCCATTATACAAGTAGGGCAGGAAGCTACGTACTGGGACATGTCCTTCCTGACACTGGGCCACCAGAACTGTCTTTGAACTAAATGCAAAGTTTTTAGGTATCCGAAATGGCCGGCGGTCCGGGTGTCGTGGCATTGTTGCAGCACTTCTTTTCTTAAGCTAGATGGGATGTATAACTTGTCTCCCTTAACCCATTCTCCAGCAGCCGTTTGTGTCATTTTCCCTGTGGACGCTCGCTCCCCCTCCTTTTCCACTTCGCTTTTCACTTTAGCTCTCCACCCCTCGAGACTATTTTGCTTCTTTGTTGTTTGGCTACGTGTAGTAACCACACCTCCCAATTGGCTGGGGGAAAACATTGTGTCAATAGTCTCCTCCCTTTTGCTCTGATGCTGGGTCATGTGCGAGAGAGCATCTGCCAGGAAGTTGGATTTGCCTGGCAAGAAGTTCATGGTGAAATTAAATTTTGAGAAGAACTCAGCCCAGCGGAGTTGTTTAGCATTGAGACGCCGGGGCGCGCGGAGTGCCTCTAGGTTTTTGTGATCAGTCCACACCTGAAATGGATGCCGTGCTCCCTCCAGCCAGCGACGCCAGGTGGTGAGAGCTACTTTCACAGCAAACACTTCTTTCTCCCACACACTCCAATTTCATTCGGCCTCTGTAAACTTCCTGGACAAATATGCACATGGCCGCACTTTGTTATCGTCCCCTTTATGCATGAGGACCCCCCCAACGGCCGAGTCACTGGCATCCACTTGCACTATGAAAGCTCAGTTCTCATCGGGATGCTGTAGGACCGGTTCTGTGGTAAAACGGTCCTTCAGAGTTTCGAATGCTAGCTGACAGTTTGGGCCCCACCCAAGCTTAGCCATCGGCTTACTGGCCTGCTCCCCTTTTCCTTTTGTTTTGAGCAAGTCCGTTAAAGGGAGGGCAATTTGGGCGAAATTTTCAATGAACTGTCTGTAAAAATTAGCAAAGCCCAGAAAGGATTGCAATTGTTTTCGGGTGGTGGGCACTTGCCAGTCCTGCACTGCCTTAATTTTAGCAGGATCCATTTTTAGTCCCTGCCCCAAGGTACGATAGCCCAAATAATCCAATTCTTTTTTATGAAATTCACACTTAGCTTGATTGGGAGTTTGTGGCGCATCAGGGCTGCCAGCACTTTCTGGGGTAATTTTACATGCGCGTCTTTATTTTCTGAATAAATTAACACATCATCTAGATAAACGATGACCCCCTTATATAAAAATTCATGCAAAACTTCATTGATCATAGTCATGTAAACCGCAGGGGCCCCTTTTAATCCAAAAGGCATTACGAGATATTCATATTGGCCCAAGGGAGTATTGAACACGGTTTTCCATTCATCCCCTTCCCTTATTCTGACATGAAAATAAGCATCTTTGAGATCCAATTTCGAAAAGATCTAACCCTGCGCCACCACACTGAGCAGGTCTCGAATCAACAGAATGGGATAGGCATTGGATATAGACACAGCGTTCATGGCCCGAAAATCTGTGCAAAGTCTGAGTCCCCCATCTTTCTTCTCCACAAATAACACCAGGGCGGCATGAGGGGAGCTGGTGGAATGGATAAACCCTCTGTCCAAGTTTTTATCTATGAACTTTCTGAGCTCCTGTCTCTCTGCCGGGCTCATGGTATATAGTTTTCCTTTGGGGAGTTTTTCACCTGGGATCAATTCAATGGCACAGTCTGTATTCCGATGGGGGGGGGGCAGGCTATCTGCCTCCTCCTCACTAAAGGCTTGAGCCATGTCCCGGTACTCTAGAGGAATAAGATTTAGCTCCTCTGTAGATAAAAGGGCAACTTCCCAAATTCGCCGGGGCTTCCCCGCCCTACTCTGATCGCCAATGGTGCTTTTGACAATATTCTCGATCAAAGATAATCATTCCTTTGGCCCAGTTGATATAGGGGTTGTGGTCCCAGAGCCATCTACTGCCCAGAATAAGTGGATATTTGGCCGCTTGGCTTACAATGTAGGAGCAACTTTCCCAATGTTTGCCCATCCCTGTGGGCACCCAATCTGTCTCTAAAATGGCTGGATTCATGTCAGAGCCATCCATTTGCTCAAAAACAATTGGGATTTTCAATTCATGGGTTTCTAACCCCAAGCCATTCACCAATGCCGGTGCAATAATGTCCCGGGAGCAACCTGAATCGATTAAAGCTTGCACTCGGATATGGGTCCCCTTTTTCTGGTTTATTAATGTAACCAGGATAAATAAAATGGCCCCTCTGTCTCTCACCTCTTCCTGGGTGGTCTCTTTTTTGATCTGCCACTGGGGCCTTCTCACGACAGATCCATCTCATTTCCCAACTGCGGGCTGGGGGTTTCAGGGTCTGGTCTCTGGGCGTCAAACTCCATCAAAACTTCTTCAGCTTCTAAACCCGTCTCCGGACCCCCCCCCCTCTTAGTCGTTCCTCGACCTCTGCTGGCTTGTGGGGCCGGACCGGGATGAGTTGGTGGTGGTGGCTGAGCTTGTGCCCGGAGAGGGCATTGCGCTGTGAAATGCCCACTATTACCACATTGGAGGCATAGGCCCTGTCTCCAGCGCATTTCTCTGGCCCCCCTTGCCGCAGGGTTACCCCGTCCCCCTCTTGAAGCTGGCGGCGCTTGTCGGGCTCCCATGGCTTGTTGTTGTTCTACTAGCCGGACAACCGGGGTCTGGTTTTCCACTTCACAGGCTAGTTGTATCCACCCCAAGAGCGTTGGAGGGTCATCTTGCATCAGAGCTCTATCAAGCAGCCAGGGATTCATCCCGTTGCGGAATAGCACTACTTTTGTTCCCTCATCATAATGTGGGCACTTTGCAGCCAGTTGGCGAAATTTGGCTGCATAGTCCCTCACTGATTGAGATCCCTGTTGCAGGGTTTGGAGCTCAGTGCGGGCCCTCTCCCCTTCCAGGGGATCTTCATACTGAGCTCTCAGCACAGCGATGAAGGCTTGCAAACTTCCCAATTCGGGGCCCCCCAAATAATAAAGAGTCACATACCATTCAGCTGCGATACCCTCCAGGCGGGCCGCTAAATGCATTACTCGACTTTCTTCGTTTGGAAAAAGGTAGCCCCACTGGTTAAAGAATTGTAGTGCTTGAACTACAAAGAATCCCAATTTACGTGGGTCCCCATCAAAAGTTGCTTCTAGTTTAATCCATCCCATAGGCAGTTCGGCCCCACCGCCTGCCATCGCGTCTGTGGCTTGGACTGGTTGTAAGGGCGGCATTTGCGGTGCGGAACCCCTCGGCCGAGGCTGTTGCTGTTGGAACGGCACTATTGCTCCGGGTATGGGTCTCAATGGCACCCCTTGTCCTCCTGGACGCAGCTGCAGACAGAACAGGGCTTGTGGTCGACCCGGTGGTCCGGCTCCTCCAGGAACCGGCTGTGGCCAAGGCTGAGGCAGCAGTGGCAGCGGGCCTTGCGGCTGAGGTGCGATCACCCCCTGGGGCAGCAGGTCTTGGTCCTGCTGGAGCAGCCGGCCCGACCAGTACTATGGGGCCAGCCGGCACTACAGGGCCAGCTGGCGGTATCACTGGACTCAGTGCTGGTTCGGCCGGCGTGCCCCTCCCAGGCGCAGCAGGGCTGGCGGGTCCCAGCGGCGGAGGTAAAGGAATTGGCGGCCCCTGGGCCGGTGGGGTGGGCACCTGCATACGAACTCTAGGAGCCGGTAGTGCAAGGAGTGGCCAGGGTCCTGGCTGGACCAGGCCTCCAGGTTGGACTGGCCCGACTGCGGGGCCAGGTCTTGGCTGGGCTGGTGGTCCCGTACTGTTTCTGGGCGCTGTGCCCGACTCCCCTTGAACCATCAGACCTATAAGATAGGCGGCCTGCGCTAAATCCTCTCTCATCTCTTCCATCTGCGCCTCCAGAGCTTGGTAGCAGTCCTCTGCCGGGTCACTGGGTTCTGGTTCGGCCTCTTTCTCTTGGGTTTGTTGGAGCAGGCTCTACTGCCAAGCTCGCTGGTGGTGATCAGCCCTCTCCGCCACTGCCTCCAAAAATCCGGCCCCACACATTTGGGGCCCCGAGGCTGCGGCTGTCCCTGAGGCGGGTGGGCCCGACATCTCTGAGG